>NW_025766962.1:355000-955000 GCF_003918875.1 Haliotis rubra | reverse complement strand
GTTTACTCTGTCGTGACGTTTAACTTGTGTCGACTGGTTCAGTGTGTCGTATGGTTTTACTTGTGAGGACTGGTTCAGTGTGTCGTATGGTTTAACTTGTGTCGACTGTTTCAGTGTGTTGTATGGTTTTACATGTGTCGACTAGTTCAGTGTCGTATGGTTTTACATGTGACGACTGGTTCAGTGTGTTGTATGGTTTTGCATATGATAACTGTTTCAGTGTGTCGTATGGTTTTACATATGATGACTGGTTCAGTGTGTGGTATGGTTTTACATATGATGACTGTTTCAGTGTGTTGTATGGTTTTACTCGTGATGACTGGTTCAGGATGTCGTAAGATTTTACATGTGTCGATTATATCAGTGTATCGTATGGTTTTACATGTGACGACTGGTTCAGTGTGTTGTATGGTCTAACATATGACGACTGGTTCAGTGTGTCGAATGGTTTTAAATGTTATGACTAGTTCAGTGTGTTGTATGGTTTTACACGTGATGACTGGTTCAGTGTGTTGTATGGTTTTCCATGTGATGACTGTTTCAGTGAGTCGTATGGTTTTACATGTGACGACTGGTTCAGTGTGTTGTATGGTTTTACATGTGACGACTGGTTGAGGGTGTCGTATGGTTTTACATGTGACGACTGGTTCAGTGTGTCGTATGGTTTTACATATGATGACTGTTTCAGTGTGTCGTATGGTTTTACTGGTGATGACTGGTTCAGGATGTCGTAAGGTTTTACATGTGTCGATTATATCAGTGTGTCGTATGGTTTTACATGTGACGACTGGTTCAGTGTGTTGTATGGTTTTACATATGATGACTGTTTCAGTGTGTTCAATGGTTTTACTCGTGATGACTGGTTGGTTCAGGATGTAAAATGATTTTACATGTGTCGATTATATCAGTGTATCGTATGGTTTTACATGTGACGACTGGTTCAGTGTGTTGTATGGTCTAACATGTGACGACTGGTTCAGTGTGTCGTATGGTTTTAAATGTTATGACTAGTTCAGTGTGTTGTATGGTTTTACACGTGGTGACTGGTTCAGTGTGTCGTATGGTTTTACATGTGATGACTGTTTCAGTGAGTTGTATGGTTTTACATGTGACGACTGGTTCAGTGTGTTGTATGGTTTTACATATGATGACTGTTTCAGTGTGTTGTATGGTTTTACATATGATGACTGGTTCAGTGTGTCGTATGGTTTTACATATGATGACTGTTTCAGTGTGTCGTATGGTTTTACTGGTGATGACTGGTTCAGGATGTCGTAAGGTTTTACATGTGTCGATTATATCAGTGTGTCGTATGGTTTTACATGTGACGACTGGTTCAGTGTGTTGTATGGTTTTACATGTGACGACTGGTTCAGTGTGTTGTATGGTTTTACATGTGACGACTGATTCAGTGTGTCGTATGGTTTTACATGTGAAGACTAGTTCAATTTGTCAAATGGTTTTATATGTTACGACTTTTTCAGTGTGTCGTATGGTTTTACTTGTGACGACTAGTTCAGTGTGTCATATAGTTTCACATGTGTCGACTAGTTCAATGCGTGGTATGATTTTACACGTGACGACTGGTTGAGGGTGTGGTATGGTTTTACATGTGTTGACTGGTTCAGGGTGTCGTATGGTTTTACATGTCACGACTCGTTCAATGTGTCGACTGGTTTTATATGTTACAACTAGTTCAGGGTGTCGTAAGGTTTTACATTTGACGACTAGTTCAATGTGTCTTATGGTTTTACATTTGACGACTAGTTCAGTGTGTCGAATGATTTTACATGTGACGACTGGTTCAGTGTGTTGTATGGTTTAACTTGTGTCGACTGGTTCAGTGTGTTGTATGGTTTTACATGTGACGACTGGTTCAGTGTGTCGTATGGTTTTACATGTGACGAATGGTTCAGTGTGTTGTATGGTTTAACTTGTGTCGACTGGTTCAGTGTGTTGTATGGTTTTACATATGATGACTGGTTCAGGGTGTCGTAAGGTTTTACAAGTGTCGATTATATCAGTGTGTCGTATGGTTTTACATTTGACGACTGGTTCAGTGTGTTGTATGGTCTAACATGTGACGACTGGTTCAGTGTTTCGTATAGTTTAACTTGTGTCGACTAGTTCAGTGTGTTGTATGGTTTTACATGTGACGACTGGTTCAGTGTGTTGTATGGTTTTACATGTGTGTCGTATGGTTTTAACTGTGTCGACTGGTTCAGTGTGTTGTATGGTTTTACATGTGACGACTGGTTCAGTGTGTCGTATGGTTTTAACATGTGTCGACTGGTTCAGTGTGTTGTATGGTTTTACATGTGACGACTGGTTCAGTGTGTTGTATGGTTTTACATGTGACGACTGGTTCAGTGTGTTGTATGGTTTTACATGTGACGACTGGTTCAGTGTGTCGTATGGTTTTACTTGTGTCGACTGGTTCAGTGTGTCGTATGGTTTTACTTGTGTCGACTGGTTCAGTGTGTTGTATGGTTTTACATGTGACGACTGGTTCAGTGTGTTGTATGGTTTTACATGTGACGACTGTTTCAGTGTGTCGTATGGTTTTACATATGATGACTGTTTCAGTGTGTCGTATGGTTTTACATATGATGACTGTTTCAGTGTGTCGTATGGTTTTACTTGTGATTACTGGTTCAGTGTGTCGTATGGTTTTACATGTGACGACTGGTTCAGTGTGTCGTATGGTTTTACATGTGATGACTGTTTCAGTGTGTTGTATGGTTTTACACGTGACGACTGGTTCAGTGTGTCGTATGGTTTTACATGTGATGACTGTTTCAGTGTGTTGTATGGTTTTACATGTGATGACTGGTTCAGTGTGTTGTATGGTTTTACATGTGACGACTGTTTCAGTGTGTCGTATGGTTTTACATGTGATGACTGGTTCAGTGTGTTGTATGGTTTTACATGTGACGACTGGTTCAGTGTGTTGTATGGTTTTACATGTGACGACTGGTTCAGTGTGTCGTATGGTTTTACTTGTGATGACTGGTTCAGTGTGTCGTATGGTTTTACATGTGATGACTGTTTCAGTGTGTTGTATGGTTTTACTTGTGATGACTGGTTCAGGATGTCGTAAGGTTTTACATATGTCGATTGTATCAGTGTGTCGTATGGTTTTACATGTGACGACTGGTTCAGTGTGTTGTATGGTTTAACATGTGACGACTGGTTCAGTGTGTCGTATGGTTTTACATGTGATGACTAGTTCAGTGTGTTGTATGGTTTTACACGTGATGACTGTTTCAGTGTGTCGTATGGTTTTACATGTGATGACTGTTTCAGTGTGTCGTATGGTTTTACATGTGTGACGACTAGTTCAGTGTGTGGTATGGTTTTACATGTGACGACTGGTTCAGTGTGTTGTATGACTGGTTCGACTGGTTCAGTGTGTTGTATGGTTTTACATGTGTTGACTGGTTCAGGGTGTCGTATGGTTTTACATGTGCCGACTAGTTCAATGTGTCATAAGGTTTTACATGTCACGACTAGTTCAATGTGTCGACTGGTTTTATATGTTACAACTAGTTCAGTGTGTCGTAAGGTTTTACATTTGACGACTAGTTCAATGTGTCGAATGGTTTTACATGTGACGACTGGTTCAGTGTGTCGTATGGTTTAACTTGTGTCGACTGGTTCAGTGTGTTGTATGGTTTTACATGTGATGACTGGTTCAGTGTGTCGTATGGTTTTACATGTGACGACTGGTTCAGTGTGTCGTATGGTTTTACATGTGACGACTGGTTCAGTGTGTCGTATGGTTTTACATGTGACGACTGGTTCAGTGTGTCGTATGGTTTTACATTTGATGACTGGTTCAAAGTGTCGAATGGTTTTACATTTGACGACTGGTTCAGTGTGTCGTATGGTTTTACATTTGTGACGACTGGTTCAATATGTCGTATGGTTTTACATTTGACGACTGGTTCAGTGTGTCGTATGGTTATACACGTGATGAATGTTTCAGTGTGTTGTATGGTTTTACTTGTGATGACTGGTTCAGGATGTCGTAAGGTTTTACATGTGTCGATTATATCAGTGTGTTGTATGGTTTTACATGTGACGACTGGTTCAGTGTGTTGTATGGTCTAACATGTGACGACTGGTTCAGTGTGTCGTATGGTTTTACACGTGATGACTGGTTCAGTGTGTTGTATGGTTTTACACGTGATGACTGTTTCAGGGTGTCGTATGTTTTTACATGTGATGACTGGTTCCATGTGTCGAATGCTTTTATATGTTACGACTAGTTCAGTGTGTCGTAAGGTTTTACATGTGTTGACTGGTTCAGTGTGTCGTATGGTTTAACTTGTGTCGACTGGTTCAGTGTGTTGTATGGTTTTACATGTGGTTCAGTGTGTTGTATGGTTTTACATGTGACGACTGGTTCAGTGTGTCGTATGGTTTTACATGTGACGACTGGTTCAGTGTGTCGTATGGTTTTACATGTGACGACTGGTTCAGTGTGTTGTATGGTTTTACATGTGACGACTGGTTCAGTGTGTCGTATGGTTAAACTTGACTCGACTGGTTCAGTGTGTTGTATGGTTTTACATATGACGACTGGTTCAGTGTGTCGTATGGTTTTACATATGATGACTGTTTCAGTGTGTCGTATGGTTTTACTGGTGATGACTGGTTCAGGATGTCGTAAGGTTTTACATGTGTCGATTATATCAGTGTGTCGTATGGTTTTACATGTGACGACTGGTTCAGTGTGTTGTATGGTTTTACATGTGACGACTGGTTGAGGGTGTTGTATGGTTTTACATGTGACGACTGGTTCAGTGTGTCGTATGGTTTTACATGTCAAGACTAGTTCAATTTGTCAAATGGTTTTATATGTTACGATTTTTTCAGTGTGTCGTATGGTTTTACTTGTGACGACTAGTTCAGTGTGTCATATAGTTTCACATGTGTCGACTAGTTCAATGCGTGGTATGATTTTACACGTGACGACTGGTTGAGGGTGTGGTATGGTTTTACATGTGTTGTCTGGTTCAGGGTGTCGTATGGTTTTACATGTCACGACTCGTTCAATGTGTAGACTGGTTTTATATGTTACAACTAGTTCAGGGTGTCGTAAGGTTTTACATTTGACGACTAGTTCAATGTGTCTTATGGTTTTACATTTGACGACTAGTTCAGTGTGTCGAATGGTTTTACATGTGACGACTGCTTCAGTGTGTCGTATGGTTTAACTTGTGTCGACTGGTTCAGTGTGTTGTATGGTTTTACATGTGACGACTGGTTCAGTGTGTCGTATGGTTTTACATGTGACGACTGGTTCAGTGTGTTGTATGGTTTAACTTGTGTCGACTGGTTCAGTGTGTTGTATGGTTTTACATATGATGACTGGTTCAGGGTGTCGTAAGGTTTTACAAGTGTCGATTATATCAGTGTGTCGTATGGTTTTACATGTGACGACTGGTTCAGTGTGTTGTATGGTCTAACATGTGACGACTGGTTCAGTGTGTTGTATGGTTTAACTTGTGTCGACTGGTTCAGTGTGTTGTATGGTTTTACATGTGACGACTGGTTCAGTGTGTTGTATGGTTTTACATGTGATGTGACTGGTTCAGTATGTATGGGTTTTACATGTGACGACTGGTTCAGTGTGTCGTATGGTTTGTACATGTAGGTTCAGTGTGTGGTATGGTTTTACATGTGACGACTGGTTCAGTGTGTCGTATGGTTTTACATGTGACGACTGGTTCAATGTGTCTTATGGTTTTACATGTGACGACTGTGTTCAGTGTGTTGTATGGTTTTACATGTGACGACTGGTTCAGTGTGTCGTATGGTTTAACTTGTGTCGACTGGTTCAGTGTGTTGTATGGTTTTACATGTGACGACTGGTTCAGTGTGTCGTATGGTTTTACATGTGACGACTGGTTCAGTGTGTTGTATGGTTTTACATGTGACGACTGGTTCAGTGTGTTGTATGGTTTTACATGTGACGACTGGTTCAGTGTGTCGTATGGTTTTACATGTGAAGACTAGTTCAATTTGTCAAATGGTTTTATATGTTACGACTTTTTCAGTGTGTCGTATGGTTTTACTTGTGACGACTAGTTCAGTGTGTCATATAGTTTCACATGTGTCGACTAGTTCAATGCGTGGTATGATTTTACACGTGACGACTGGTTGAGGGTGTGGTATGGTTTTACATGTGTTGACTGGTTCAGGGTGTCGTATGGTTTTACATGTCACGACTCGTTCAATGTGTCGACTGGTTTTATATGTTACAACTAGTTCAGTGTGTCGTAAGGTTTTGCATTTGACGACTAGTTCAATGTGTCTTATGGTTTTACATGTGATGACTAGTTCAGTGTGTCGAATGGTTTTACATGTGACGACTGCTTCAGTGTGTCGTATGGTTTAACTTGTGTCGACTGGTTCAGTGTGTTGTATGTTTTACATGTGACGACTGGTTCAGTGTGTCGTATGGTTTTACATGTGACGAATGGTTCAGTGTGTTGTATGGTTTAACTTGTGTCGACTGGTTCAGTGTGTTGTATGGTTTTACATATGATGACTGGTTCAGGGTGTCGTAAGGTTTTACAAGTGTCGATTATATCAGTGTGTCGTATGGTTTTACATTTGACGACTGGTTCAGTGTGTTGTATGGTCTAACATGTGACGACTGGTTCAGTGTGTCGTATGGTTTAACTTGTGTCGACTGGTTCAGTGTGTTTTCTGGTTTTACATGTGACGACTGGTTCAGTGTTTCGTATGGTTTTACATGAAGCGAATGGTTCAGTGTGTTGTATGGTTTAACTTGTGTCGACTGGTTCAGTGTGTTGTATGGTTTTACATATGACGACTGGTTCAGTGAGTCGTATGGTTTTAACTTGTGTCGACTAGTTCAGTGTGTTGTATGGTTTTACATGTGACGACTGGTTCAGTGTGTTGTATGGTTTTACATGTGACGACTGGTTCAGTGTGTCGTATGGTTTTACTTGTGACGACTGGTTCAGTGTGTCGTATGGTTTTACTTGTGACGACTGGTTCAGTGTGTAGTATGGTTTAACTTGTGTCGACTGTTTCAGTGTGTTGTATGGTTTTACATGTGTCGACTAGTTCAGTGTCGTATGGTTTTACATGTGACGACTGGTTCAGTGTGTTGTATGGTTTTACATATGATGACTGTTTCAGTGTGTCGTATGGTTTTACATGTGATGACTGGTTCAGTGTGTTGTATGGTTTTACATATGATGACTGTTTCAGTGTGTCGTATGGTTTTACTGGTGATGACTGGTTCAGGATGTCGTAAGGTTTTACATGTGTCGATTATATCAGTGTGTCGTATGGTTTTACATGTGACGACTGGTTCAGTGTGTTGTATGGTCTAAAATGTGACGACTGGTTCAGTGTGTCGTATGGTTTTAAATGTTATGACTAGTTCAGTGTGTTGTATGGTTTTACACGTGATGACTGTTTCAGTGTGTCGTATGGTTTTACATGTGATGACTGTTTCAGTGTGTTGTATGGTTTTACATGTGATGACTGTTTCAGTGTGTTGTATGGTTTTACATGTGATGACTGGTTCAGTGTGTTGTATGGTTTTACATGTGATGACTGGTTCAGTGTGTCGTATGGTTTTACATGTGACGACTGATTCAGTGTGTCGTATGGTTTTACATGTGAAGACTAGTTCAATTTGTCAAATGGTTTTATATGTTACGACTTTTTCAGTGTGTCGTATGGTTTTACTTGTGACGACTAGTTCAGTGTGTCATATAGTTTCACATGTGTCGACTAGTTCAATGCGTGGTATGATTTTACACGTGACGACTGGTTCAGGGTGTGGTATGGTTTTACATGTGTTGACGACTCGTTCAATGTGTCGTTCACTGGTTTTATATGTTACAACTAGTTCAGGGTGTCGTAAGGTTTTACATTTGACGACTAGTTCAATGTGTCTTATGGTTTTACATTTGACGACTAGTTCAGTGTGTCGAATGATTTTACATGTGACGACTGGTTCAGTGTGTCGTATGGTTTAACTTGTGTCGACTGGTTCAGTGTGTTGTATGGTTTTACATGTGACGACTGGTTCAGTGTGTCGTATGGTTTTACATGTGACGAATGGTTCAGTGTGTTGTATGGTTTAACTTGTGTCGACTGGTTCAGTGTGTTGTATGGTTTTACATATGATGACTGGTTCAGGGTGTCGTAAGGTTTTACAAGTGTCGATTATATCAGTGTGTCGTATGGTTTTACATTTGACGACTGGTTCAGTGTGTTGTATGGTTTAACATGTGACGACTGGTTCAGTGTGTCGTATGGTTTTACATGTGTCGACTGGTTCAGTGTGTTGTATGGTTTTACATGTGACTGGTTCAGTGTGTTGTATGGTTTTACATGTGACGACTGTTTCAGTGTGTTGTATGGTTTTACATAGTGTGTCGTATGACTGTTTCAGTGTGTCGTATGGTTTTACATATGATGACTGGTTCAGTGTGTCGTATGGTTTTACATATGATGACTGTTTCAGTGTGTCGTATGGTTTTACTGGTGATGACTGGTTCAGGATGTCGTAAGGTTTTACATGTGTCGATTATATCAGTGTGTCGTATGGTTTTACATGTGACGACTGGTTCAGTGTGTTGTATGGTTTTACATGTGACGACTGGTTCAGTGTGTCGTATGGTTTTACATGTGACGACTGATTCAGTGTGTCGTATGGTTTTACATGTGAAGACTAGTTCAATTTGTCAAATGGTTTTATATGTTACGACTTTTTCAGTGTGTCGTATGGTTTTAGTTGTGACGACTAGTTCAGTGTGTCATATAGTTTCACATGTGTCGACTAGTTCAATGCGTGGTATGATTTTACACGTGACGACTGGTTCAGGGTGTGGTATGGTTTTACATGTGTTGACTGGTTCAGGGTGTCGTATGGTTTTACATGTCACGACTCGTTCAATGTGTCGACTGGTTTTATATGTTACAACTAGTTCAGGGTGTCGTAAGGTTTTACATTTGACGACTAGTTCAATGTGTCTTATGGTTTTACATTTGACGACTAGTTCAGTGTGTCGAATGATTTTTTACATGTGACGACTGGTTCAGTGTGTCGTATGGTTTAACTTGTGTCGACTGGTTCAGTGTGTTGTATGGTTTTACATGTGACGACTGGTTCAGTGTGTCGTATGGTTTTACATGTGACGACTGGTTCAGTGTGTTGTATGGTTTTAACTTGTGTCGACTGGTTCAGTGTGTTGTATGGTTTTACATATGATGACTGGTTCAGTGTGTCGTAAGGTTTTACATGTGTCGACTATATCAGTGTGTCGTATGGTTTTACATTTGACGACTGGTTCAGTGTGTTGTATGGTTTTACATGTGACGACTGGTTCAGTGTGTCGTATGGTTTTAACTTGTGATGACTAGTTCAGTGTGTTGTATGGTTTTACATGTGACGACTGGTTCAGTGTGTTGTATGGTTTTACATGTGACGACTGGTTCAGTGTGTTGTATGGTTTTACATATGATGACTGTTTCAGTGTGTCGTATGGTTTTACATATGATGACTGGTTCAGTGTGTTGTATGGTTTTACATGTGATGACTGGTTCAGTGTGTCGTATGGTTTTACTTGTGACGACTGGTTCAGTGTGTCGTATGGTTTTACATGTGACGAATATTTCAGTGTGTCGTATGGTTTTACATGTGACGACTGGTTCAGTGTGTTGTATGGTTTTACATGTGACGACTGGTTCAGTGTGTCGTATGGTTTTACATGTGACGACTGGTTCAGTGTGTTGTATGGTTTTACATGTGATGACTGGTTTCAGTGTGTCGTATGGTTTTACATGTGACGACTGGTTCAGTGTGTTGTATGGTTTATACTTTTACTGTGACGACTGGTTCAGTGTGTCGTATGGTTTTACATATGACGACTGTTTCAGTGTGTCGTATGGTTTTACATGTGAAGACTAGTTCAATTTGTCAAATGGTTTTATATGTTACGACTTTTTCAGTGTGTCGTATGGTTTTACTTGTGACGACTAGTTCAGTGTGTCATATAGTTTCACATGTGTCGACTAGTTCAATGCGTGGTATGATTTTACACGTGACGACTGGTTCAGGGTGTGGTATGGTTTTACATGTGTTGACTGGTTCAGGGTGTCGTATGGTTTTACATGTGACGACTAGTTCAATGTGTCGACTGGTTTTATGTTACAACTGTTTCAGTGTGTCGTATGGTTTTACATGTGACGACTGGTTCAGTGTGTTGTATGGTTTTACATGTGACGACTGGTTCAGTGTGTTGTATGGTTTTACACGTGACGACTGGTTCAGTGTGTCGTATGGTTTTACATGTGACGACTGGTTCAGTGTGTTGTATGGTTTAACTTGTGTCGACTGGTTCAGTGTGTTGTATGGTTTTACATATGATGACTGGTTCAGTGTGTTGTATGGTTTTACATGTGTCGACTATTTCAGTGTGTCGTATGGTTTTACATGTGACGACTGGTTCAGTGTGTTGTATGGTTTTACATGTGACGACTGGTTCAGTGTGTCGTATGGTTTAACTTGTGTCGACTAGTTCAGTGTGTTGTATGGTTTTACATGTGACGACTGGTTCAGTGTGTTGTATGGTTTTACATGTGACGACTGCTTCAGTGTGTCGTATGGTTTAACTTGTGTCGACTGGTTCAGTGTGTTGTATGGTTTTACATGTGACGACTGGTTCAGTGTGTCGTATGGTTTTACTTGTGACGACTGGTTCAGTGTGTTGTATGGTTTAACTTGTGATGACTGGTTCAGTGTGTTGTATGGTTTTACATGTGATCGACTGTTTCAGTGTGTCGTATGGTTTTACATGTGACGACTGGTTCAGTGTGTTGTATGGTTTTACATGTGATGACTGTTTCAGTGTGTCGTATGGTTTTACTTGTGATGACTGGTTCAGTGTGTTGTATGGTTTTACATGTGATGACTGGTTCAGTGTGTCGTATGGTTTTACATGTGACGACTGGTTCAGTGTTCAGTGTGTTGTATGGTTTTACATGTGACGACTGGTTCAGTGTGTCGTATGGTTTTACATGTGATGACTGGTTCAGTGTGTTGTATGGTTTTACACGTGATGACTGGTTCAGTGTGTTGTATGGTTTTACATGTGATGACTGTTTCAGTGTGTTGTATGGTTTTACATGTGACGACTGGTTCAGTGTGTTGTATGGTTTTACATGTGACGACTGGTTCAGTGTGTCGTATGGTTTTACATGTGACGACTGGTTCAGTGTGTTGTATGGTTTTACATATGATGACTGTTTCAGTGTGTCGTATGGTTTTACATGTGACGACTGGTTCAGTGTGTTGTATGGTTTTACTTGTGATGACTGGTTCAGTATGGTTTTACTTGTGATCGACTGTTGTATGGTTTTACATATGATGACTGGTTCAGTGTGTTGTATGGTTTTACATGTGACGACTGGTTCAGTGTGTCGTATGGTTTTACATGTGACGACTGGTTCAGTGTGTTGTATGGTTTTACATGTGACGACTGGTTCAGTGTGTCGTATGGTTTTACTTGTGATGACTGGTTCAGTGTGTTGTATGGTTTTACACTGGTTCAGTGTGTTGTATGGTTTTGCATGACTGGTTCAGTGTGTTGTATGGTTTTACATGTGACGACTGTTTCAGTGTGTTGTATGGTTTTACATGTGATGACTGTTTCAGTGTGTCGTATGGTTTTACATATGATGGTTTTACATATGATGACTGTTTCATGGTTTTACATGTGATGACTGTTTCAGTATGGTATGGTTTTACATGTGATGACTGGTTCAGTGTGTTCATGTGACGACTGGTTTATATCAGTGTGTTTTACATGTATGGTTTTACATGTGACGACTGGTTCAGTGTGTTGTATGGTTTTACATGTGACGACTGGTTCAGTGTGTCGTATGGTTTTACATGTGACGACTGGTTCAGTGTGTTGTATGGTTTTACATGTGACGACTGGTTCAGTGTGTCGTATGGTTTTACTTGTGATGTGGTTCAGTGTGTCGTATATGACTGTTTCAGGTGTGTTGTATGGTTTTACACGTGATGACTGGTTCAGTGTGTTGTATGGTTTTACATGTGATGACTGTTTCAGTGTGTCGTATGGTTTTACATGTGACGACTGGTTCAGTGTGTTGTATGGTTTTACATGTGACGACTGGTTCGTAGGTTTTACATGTCGTATGGTTTTACATGTGACGACTGGTTCAGTGTGTTGTATGGTTTTACATATGATGACAGTTTCAGTGTGTCGTATGGTTTTACATGTGACGACTGGTTCAGTGTGTTGTATGGTTTTAACTTGTGATGACTGGTTCAGTGTGTTGTATGGTTTTACATATGATGACTGGTTCAGGGTGTCGTAAGGTTTTACAAGTGTCGACTGGTTCAGTGTGTCGTATGGTTTTACATTTGACGACTGGTTCAGTGTGTTGTATGGTTTAACATGTGACGACTGGTTCAGTGTGTCGTATAGTTTTAACTTGTGTCGACTAGTTCAGTGTGTTGTATGGTTTTACATGTGACAACTGGTTCAGTGTGTTGTATGGTTTTACTTGTGACGACTAGTTCAGTGTGTGTTGTATGGTTTTACATATGATGACTGTTTCAGTGTGTCGTATGGTTTTACATCTGATGACTGGTTTCAGTGTGTCGTATGGTTTTACATATGATGACTGTTTCAGTGTGTGTCGTATGGTTTTACTGGTGATGACTGGTTCAGGATGGTTTTACATGTGATGACTGGTTCAGTGTGTCGTATGGTTTTACATGTGACGACTGGTTCAGTGTGTCGTATGGTTTTACATGTGACGACTGGTTCAGTGTGTTGTATGGTTTTACATGTGACGACTGGTTCAGTGTGTCGTATGGTTTTACATGTGAAGACTAGTTCAATTTGTCAAATGGTTTTATATGTTACGACTGTTTCAGTGTGTCGTATGGTTTTACTTGTGACGACTAGTTCAGTGTGTCATATAGTTTCACATGTGTCGACTAGTTCAATGCGTGGTATGATTTTACACGTGACGACTGGTTCAGGGTGTGGTATGGTTTTACATGTGTTGACTGGTTCAGGGTGTCGTATGGTTTTACATGTCACGACTCGTTCAATGTGTCGACTGGTTTTATATGTTACAACTGGTTCAGGGTGTCGTAAGGTTTTACATTTTGACCACTGGTTCAGTGTGTCGTATGGTTTTACATTTGACGACTGGTTCAGTGTGTCGTATGGTTTTACATATGATGACTGGTTCAGTGTGTCGTATGGTTTTACACGTGATGACTGTTTCAGTGTGTTGTATGGTTTTACACGTGATGACTGTTTCAGTGTGTCGTATGGTTTTACATGTGACGACTGGTTCAGTGTGTCGTATGGTTTTACATGTGACGACTGGTTCAGTGTGTCGTATGGTTTTACACGTGACGACTGGTTCAGTGTGTCGTATGGTTGTACACGTGATGACTGTTTCAGTGTGTTGTATGGTTTTACTTGTGATGACTGGTTCAGTGTGTTGTATGGTTTTACATGTGACGACTGGTTCAGTGTGTTGTATGGTTTTACATTTGACGACTGGTTCAGTGTGTCGTAAGGTTTTACATGTGACGGCTAGTTCAATGTGTCGAATGGTTTTACTTCTGATGACTGGTTCAGTGTGTTGTATGGTTTTACTTGTGATGACTGGTTCAGGGTGTCGTAAGGTTTTACATGTGTCGAATATATCAGTGTGTCGTATGGTTTTACATGTGACGACTGGTTCAGTGTGTTGTATGGTCTTACATGTGACGAATAGTTCAGTGTGTTGTATGGTTTTACATGTGACGACTGGTTCAGTGTGTCGTATCGTTTTACATTTGATGACTAGTTCAATGTGTCGAATGGTTTTAAATGTTATGACTAGTTCAGTGTGTCGTATGGTTTTACAAGTGACGACTGGTTCAGTGTGTCATATGGTGTTACATGTGACGACTGGTTGAGGGTGTCGTATGGTTTTACTTGTGACGACTGGTTCAGTGTGTCGTATGGTTTTACATGTGAAGACTAGTTCAATTTGTCAAATGGTTTTATATGTTACGACTTTTTCAGTGTGTCGTATGGTTTTACTTGTGACGACTGTTTCAATGTGTTGTATGGTTTTATATGTGTCGTCTAGTTCAGTGTGTCGTATGGTTTTACATGTGACGACCAGGTAAGTTTGTGAGGAGGGTTTGCTGTAGAAAACTGAGCGAGATGCGATTACGTATATGCACAAAAAGGATCCGCCACCAATGGTAATACACGTAATATGCATAATATATGAATTAACACAGAAGGTTACCCGAGGTCCGGTCGTCATGGAGCATCTGCAGCGTGGAGACGTGTTGCCCATTGCCTGGTATTGGTTGTCAGGATTTCGCTGACACCGCACCATTCATCTCAACTGACCCACAAGTTGCGAAGGCTCCCAGAACGGGTGACATCAGATGAAACGCTGACCCGTCTGCACGGGGACCTCTTGACCAGTAAGACTATTTAAAGGTCACATGCAACCAAAAAATCAAACATAATTAAAGCACAATTATCACTTATTCATGACATATAATATACATTGCTGGTTATAAAAAAAACCCATATCAACAAAATTATAAGCGTACAATCGCAAATCAAAAGTACAATATTTTGTACTTGGGTTTACTTCCCAAGAAACGAAACAGCCGGGATACCGAACCCAGTCAAAGCGGGTGGGTGTGCACTCAAGTGTAACGGCTGGTTCATTTTCAGATGCCCTCACGGCTCATTGTGTGTGTATATAGAGATGTTGGGTTTTGTAAATACATGCTCATTTTTTGTGTATAACATTTTGCAATCAACAGACATCATAACATGTCATGTGTACAAGTATCACACCTGCCTGTCTGTGTAATTACATAATGTGACATAGACCGAACTCGAGCCATAAATCAATTCGTTTTGTTTATGGTGTATAGCCTGATAGGTGCTAAGTTCAAATTGCATGTGGTCAGTGAAGTTGTGTATTAAATATTGTCATTAGCAGACAGACAGGCAGACACATAGGTGTCAATAAAACAGACATTGAGTTTAGTCTGTGACAACGACATATCTATATACATATCTATGTCGAACTGAGAAAGTGACTCGGTAAGAAGATTGTGTGGTGAAATAGACAAATGAAATTATATAAACAGTTAAATCGGTAATCTACTGTAATAACATATAAAAAGCTCGCGCCTGTGAAATATCAACAAAACATTAGAAATATAGCTCACCACAAAGCCTCCACCGAGTATTCACCGGACAACCCGCTTCCAAGCTGCGCGAACCTTTTTCACTGCGCATGTGCAATGAGCGCAGCCCAGCTGTTGAAACCACTTTTCCCAAATTAGTGAATCTTTTGAACTCCGATTTCGCACGGTTTTTTTCATCGCGTTATTTTTCAACTTTATAAGTTGAATTTGCATTTTTGATGATTTGTTTCGGTAAGTCCATACCGAAAGGTATCAGAATCTGCAAAGTTGTGTTTTGCATGTGACCTTTAATGATAATTTTAATCACTTTGACCTATAGTCTCAACTTCATGGCAAACAGTGGAGTGAGTGAGTTAATATCTAACGTTGCATCAGCAGTAAGGGCATGGTCGTGGTTGATAATCTGCAGCGGGGACAGGTCGAGGAAAGGTCCGTTCAAGTCGGCCGCACGACGACGCGGTGAACTGGCTGCTGTATGACCAGTTCAATGTATAATATAGGTCTGTATGACCAGCTCAGTGTGTAATACAGGTCCGTATGACCACCTCGATGTTCACCACAGGTCTGTATGACTAGTTCAATGTATAATATAGGTCTGTATGACCAGCTCAGTGTGTAATACAGGTCCGTATGACCACCTCGATGTTCACCACAGGTCTGTATGACTAGTTCAATGTATAATATAGGTCTGTATGACCAGCCCAGTGTATAATACAGGTCCGTATGACCAGCTCAGTGTGTAACACAGGTTCATATGATCAGTTGAGTGTATAAAACAGGTCCGTATGACCAGCTCAGTATTTAACACAGGTTCATATGATCAGCTCAGTGTATAATACAGGACTGTATGATCATCTCACTGTTGAACACAGGTCTGTGTGACCAGCTCACTGTATAATACAGGTTCGTATGACCAGTTCAATGTATAGTGTAGGTATGTATGACCAGCTCAGTGTATAATATAGGTCCGAATGACCAGCTCGATGTTCAACACAGGTTCGTATGGCCAGTTCAATGTATAATACTGGTTCGTATGACCAGTTCAGTGTGTAACACAGGTTCGTATGACCAGCTCAGTGTGTAATACAGGTTCGTATGACCAGTTCAGTGTATAATACAGGACTGTATGACCAGCTCAGTGTTTAATAAAGATCCGTATGACCAGTTCATTGTATAATACAGGTTCGTATTACCAGTTCAGTGTATAATACAGGTTCGTATGACCAGCCCAGTGCATAATACAGGTCGGTATGACCAGCTCAGTATTTAACAAAGGTTCATATGGTCGGCTGTTTGTGTAACACAGGTTCGTATGACCAGCTCAGTGTTTTACACAGGTCCGTATGATCAGCTTACGGTATAATACAGGTTCGTATGACCAGTTCAGTTTATAATACAGGTTGGTATGACCAGATCAGTGTGTAATACAGGTCCGTATTACGAGATCAGTGTGTAATACAGGTTCGTATGACCAGATCAGTGTGTAATACATGTCCGTATAACCAGATCAGGGTGTAACACAGGTTCGTATGGCCAGATCAGTATGTAAAACAGGTTCGTATGACCAGATCAGTATGTAATACAGGTTCGTATGACCAGTTCAGTGTATAAAACACGACTGTATGACCATCTCAGTGTTTCATAAAGGTCCGTATGACCAGTTCAGTGTATAATAAAGGTTCGTATGACCAGTTCAGTGTAAACTACAGGTTCGCATTACCAGTTCATTGTATAATACAGGTTCGTATAACCAGCTCACTACATAATACAGGTTCGTATGATCATTGCAGTGTTTAATAAAGGTCTGTGTGACCAGTTCAGTGTATAATACAGGTTCGTATAACCAGCTCACTATATAATACAGGTTCGTATGACCATTGCAGTGTTTAATAAAGGTCCGTGTGACCAGTTCAGTGTATAATACAGGTTCGTATGACCAGTTCAGTGTATAATACAGGTTCGTATGACCAGCTCACTATATAATACAGGTTCGTATGACCAGCTCAGTGTATAATACAGCTTCGTATGACCAGTTCAGTGTATAATACAGGTTCGTATGACCAGCTCACTATATAATACAGGTTCGTATGACCAGTTCAGTGTATAATACAGCTTCGTATGACCAGTTCAGTGTATAATACAGGTTCGTATGACCAGTTCAGTGTATAATACAGGTTCGTATGACCAGCTCAGTGTATAATACAGCTTCGTATGACCAGTTCAGTGTATAATATAGGTTCGTATGACCAGCTCAGTGTATAATACAGCTTCGTATGACCAGCTCAGTGTATAATACAGGTTCGTATGACCAGTTCAGTGTATAATACAGGTTCGTATGACCAGCTCACTATATCATACAGGTTCGTATGACCAGCTCAGTGTATAATACAGCTTCGTATGACCAGTTCAGTGTATAATATAGGTTCGTATGACCAGTTCAATGTATAATATAGGTTCGTATGACAAGTTCAGTGTATAACACAGGTCCGTAGAACATAGGTTCATATGATCAGCTCAGTGTATAATACAGGTTCGTATGACCAGCAAAGTGTGTAATACAGGTTCGTATGACCAGCTCAGTATTTAACACTGGTTCATATGACCAGTTCAGTGTATAAAACAGGTCCGTATGACCAGTACAGTGTATATACAGGTTCGTATGACCAGCTAAGTGTATAATACAGGTCCGTTTGACCAGCTCGATGTTCAAAACAGATTCATATGACCAGTTCAATGTATAAAACAGGTCTGTAAGACCAGCTCAGTGTATAACCTCGTTAGGATGAGAAAGCCACAATAACTCGGTGCGCCTAGTGGCAGCAAGAGTTGTATACTCCCCGGGGAGTTGAGATTGAAAATGCGATGTGACGTTGAGATTGACACCCAATGATCGAGGGGAAAAATACCAGCGCCTTGAGCATGCACTAGTTGCGTGGATATGTGCGCTATATAAATATCCTATAATAAAAATAATTCAGGTCCGTATGATCAGCTCAGTGTATAATACAGGTTCGTATGATCAGCTCAGTGTATAATACAGGTTCGTGTGACAAGTTCAGTGTATAATATAGGTTCGTATGACCAGCTCACTATATAATACAGGTTCGTATGACCATTGCAGTGTTTAATAAAGGTCCGTGTGACCAGTTCAGTGTATAATACAGGTTCGTATGACCAGCTCAGTGTATAATACAGGTTCGTATGACCAGCTCAGTGTATAATACAGGTTCGTATGTCAGCTATAATAATACAGGTTCGTATGACAAGTTCAGTGTATAATATAGGTTCGTATGACCAGCTCACTATATAATACAGGTTCGTATGACCATTGCAGTGTTTAATAAAGGTCCGTGTGACCAGTTCAGTGTATAATACAGGTTCGTATGACCAGCTCAGTGTATAATACAGGTTCATATGACAAGTTCAGTGTATAATAAAGGTTCGTATGACCAGGTCAATGTATAATACAGGTTCGTATGACTATTGCAGTGTTTAATAAAGGTCCGTGTGACCAGTTCAGTGTTTAATAAAGATCCGTGTGACCAGTTCAGTGTATAATACAGGTTCGTATGACCAGCTCAGTGTATAATACAGGTTCGTATGACCAGCTCAGTGTATAATACAGGTTCGTATGATCAGCTCAGTGTATAATATAGGTTCGTATGACCAGGTCAGTGTATAATATAGGTTCGTATGACCAGGTCAGTGTATAACACAGATTCGCATGTTCGGCTCAGTATTTTCCACAGGTTCACATGATCAGCTCAGTGTATAATACAGGACTGTATGACCATCTCAGTGTTTAACACAGGTCATTATGACCAATTCAATGTATAATGCAGGTCTGTATGACCAGCTCAATGTATAATATAGGTCCGTATGACCAGCTCGATGTTCAAAACAGATTCGCATGACCAGTTCAATGTATAATACAGGTTCATATGACAAGTTCAGTGTATAATACAGGTTCATATGACAAGTTCAGTGTATAATAAAGGTTCGTATGACCAGGTCAATGTATAATACAGGTCTGTATGACCATCTCAGTGTGTAACACAGGTTCGTATAACCAGCTCAGTGTTTTACACAGGTCCGTATGACCAAATAAGTGTTTAACACAGGTCCGTATGACCAGATCAGTATGTAATACAGGTTAGTATGACCAGATCAGTGTGTAATACAGGTTGACATCCTCACGACTAGGTCAGTGTGTAATACAGGTTCATACGACTCTCTCAGTGTTACATATTCATACACAGAGATATGCATAAATGGGTCAATTGAGCGAGGTCACCATGAATGTCCTTGAACTCATTAATGCCCCGTAACAGGACTCTCCCTCACTTAAACCTGGTAAACTATTTGCTACGTTGTTTATCCCCAAGAAAATGCATCTATCTCTGTCACGATATCACAAAACACGAGAAGGGGTGTCCACCTTATGGGAACATCAACGACGACAGCGTCGATGTGAACATATGAGCATGGTGTACGCTTTAAGAGTGTCTTGGCGTCCTTAAACCGTAGCCACTGCTTTAGTTCGTCCTCTCTTCCATCAACGTTCCTGTGGCGTGCTGCCAGTACATCAGATATGAAATCAGATAATTTATTTGGCATTTACCAAAGTCGTCCAGTAATTGATTCCGGCGTGGTCGGTATCACAGCTAAGGAATATTTTCGCATAATAGATACTACTGCCATGATGTCAGCTGTTCTCAGAAGAAGGCGTTTAGGGTTTTCAAACGGAAGAGAAATATAACGTGGTATCATTGGTACAAAGTGGTTTTCAATTATAACTGTGATTTATTAGCGTTATAGAGAGGTTCGGCTGCAATGAGGTTGTCCCTTTGCGCTCTTTGGTAAGAAATGGTTTCCGTTTCATTATACGATGCTTTTGAATACCAACCAAAATACAGCTTCCAACCTGTGGAGGACGTTGTCTGGTTCACAGTAGGGCACTAGGCTTCCTCTGTAACCACAAGGTTCTGTCTCTGCCAGCGATGGCGTCGCTTTGTCACGCGGGCAGCCTAGATCAATAAGTCCCTGCTAGAGGTAGCTAGATGAAGCGGCTAGTCTGCAGACGGAACATACTTGCATGTAGATGCAGTACAGCTTTCAGATTTAGTTCACATTTGGTTAGTGTTGTTTATGCAGAAATAGATAACGAGTGAATGACAGGTAGGGTCAGTCTGTCATACAGACCCTGGAGCAAATATATCCAAGAAAGCCCACGCAAGTTTAGAAAAGCTTGAAAAAAGTCTCAGGGCTCCTTTTCATTAAATGATATTTTTTTTACTGTGAGCTTTTTTTCTGTAAAATATGTTCATTTCAGAGACTAGCTGTTAGTCTAAGGTAGGGTGAGCAGTTCAGTTTGTCGACGGACGAGTCTATATACCTCATGTTTGTATGACTCTCACCGTAAGAACGGATTATAGAAGACCAAGTCCACCCGGATCTACATGTACATAGTGAGTGAGTGAGTGAGTGTGGGTTTCCGCCGCTTTTAGCAATATTCCAGCAATATCACAGCGGAGGACGCCAGAAAAGGGCTTCACACATTGTACCCATGTGGGGAATCGAACCCGGGTCTTCGGCATGACGGCCGAACGCTTTAACCACTAGGCTACCCCAACGCCCCACATGTACATAGAGACGTGTCTATATATACATGCAGGCATGCATACACACATGTAACCATATATACATTCAGGCACACATTTATATACAGGCATGTATACACACATTTACATTTCAGGCATATATACACACATTTACATACAGGCATGTATACACACACTTACATACAGGCATGTATACACATTTACATACAGCCATGTATACACACATTTACATACAGGCATGTATACATACATTTACATACAGGCATGTATGCACACATTTACATACAGGCATACACACATTAACATACAGGCATGTATACACACATTAACATACAGGCATGTATACACATTTACATATAGGCATGTATACACACATTTACATACAGGCATGTATACATACATTTACATACAGGCATGTATACACACATTTACATACAGGCATACACACATTAACATACAGGCATGTATACACACATTAACATACAGGCATGTATACACATTTACATACAGGCATGTATACACACATTTACATACAGGCATGTATACACACATTTACACACAGACATACACACATTAACATACAGGCATGTATACACATTTACATACAGGCATGTATACACATTTACATACAGGCATGTATACACACATTTACATACAGGCATGTATACAACCATTTACATTCATGCATGTATACACACATTTACATTTCAGGCATATATACACACATTTACATACAGGCATACACACATTTACATACAGGCATGTATACACATTTACATACAGGCATGTATACACATTTACATACAGCCATGTATACACACATTAACATACAGGCATGTATACACACATTTACATATAGGCATGTATATATACATTCAGGCATGTATACACACATTTACATACAGTCATGTATACACACATTTACATACAGGCATGTATACACACATTTACATTCAGGCATGTATACACACATTAACATACAGGCATGTATACACACATTTACATACAGGCATACACATATTTACATACAGGCATATATACACACATTTACATACAGGCATGTATACACACATTAACATACAGCCATATATACACACATTTACATACAGGCATACACACATTTACATTCAGGCATGTATACACACATTTACATTCAGGCATGTATACACACATTTACATACAGGCATGTATACACATTTACATACAGGCATGTATATACACATTTACATACAGGCATGTATACACACATTAACATACAGGCATGTATACACATTAACATACAGGCATGTATACACATTTACATACAGGCATGTATACACATTTACATACAGGCATGTATACACATATTTACATTCAGGCATATATACACACATTTACACACAGACATACACACATTAACATACAGGCATGTATACACATTTACATACAGCCATGTATACACATTTACATACAGGCATGTATACATATTTACATACAGGCATGTATACACATATTTACATTCAGGCATATATACACACATTTACATTCAGGCATGTATACACACATTTACATACAGGCATGTATACACACATTTACATACAGGCATGTATACACACATTAACATACAGGCATACATGTATATACACACATTTACATACAGGCATACACACATTTACATACAAGCATCTGTACACACATTTACATACAGGCATGTATGTATGCATCAGCAGGCATTATGATGTATCAGCAACCAGTAAATAGTATATCCGCCGATTTGAAGACAAATGTTAGTAAATGTTATCTCAGATCCGGTGATAGGGCTGTTAATACTGCAACTTACACATAAATTCAAGTTTAATATTCAGGGATGACAGATTAAAATAGTGTTGCACTCAGTCCTTGGGGTCAGCTGACGCTCGCGGCGGCATTTACTTGCATGTTTCCACGATAGAACCAGCTTGGCACATTTTTCACAATACTGAGATTCTTTACGACGAAATTGGTGTCCCTCGGTGCTGCGACTTGTTGGTCAAAACAGAAAAAAAATTGTCGTCTGGTATTTAGAGATTATATCTGTCTTTGAAAAGGGTTATATTTCCTTGGTGTTTGCGAGTTCCAAAGAAAGCAGGTAGCAGTGTCGGGGCTTATACCCGTTATATTTAAGTGTTTTTCAGCTAGCTGTCGCCTGAAGAGATATTTTCTCTTGAAATTGGATCGGTATTTAACTTCAAAAAACATTTCGGAGTGATTATATAGTCAGAGCAGACTTCTGTTGGAGATGCCAAGTTGACGCGATAGAATGTGACATTCTAACTTGAAAATTAAACCGCCTAAATAAAACTACCAGCATCCGGACATAAGCCGTGGCTTTATTTAGGAGTATATGCAAATACATCATCTTCATATCTAAGATGACAGAGGGCCACAGGGGCTGCTCTCTCACTCTCTGTCTCCATATACACACACATATGTGTGTGTGTGTGTGTGTGTGTGTATCCACCGGTGATAGAGTGTGTGGATCAGGTCTCCCCCTTCGCTACACTTGCTAAACCTCCCCCCCCCCCACCAAACCCAAATGTTCCTCCTACCCGCCAGGCGACTGATCCCTCCTCAGGGAGGCACGCTCCACTTGCCTTGCGTGACCACCCCCCTACAGGTACTTCAAAGGCGCCACGGTTGCTGATCAGCCCCCAGGTGTGGTGACGCGCGCAGCACGTGGCCGGTTCGATGACCTTGCAGACGTCCCCGAGTTTGTCATCAGCCAGGTGTATCGCCTACAAGGTGCTATAACTGAAGGTTTCAGATGTACGGGATTTTTACTTCGACATCTTATAGTGTTCAAGTTGAGTCGAACGCACAAGGGGTGACGTGCCGTGGATGAGTGTTGGATGTGATTCACTGAAGGTCCTGGACTAACATTTCGGTTCTGGAATGGAAGTATTAGTTTCTTACACTTTCATTAAATATGCAACAGAAAGACAGAAAGGAAAGAAATTCTTCGTTCCCAGAATTCTATACTTGGCAAGGTTTTAATAATTCATTTTCGATTTGAGCTTTTAGAAAAACATGATTTCGAGGTAAAAGAGCATAATACGATTTTTGGAAAAGTTTTCAGCTCATCTGTTTAATGAACGTGGCAAAGCGAGTTGGAGACAAATATGTCTGAATTTGAGTATGGTTTAGAAGCGAGTGTGAGAGACTTAATGTATTTGTTAACCTCTGTCAGTTGTTGGACAGGCTTTCTCACACAAACTCGTGTAACTTGAATAAGGCAAATCGAGAATTCCTAGATAGATGTTGTGAGTTCGTTTCTGTTAACTATTATGAGAACAAAATAGAAACATCCCGGAGAAAAGTCCGTCTGTGTAGTCTGTAAAAACTCAACCCTGGCCGAGACTGACCAGTGGTTGACAGCATGAGCGTCGACAGCCAACCAGGTAAGTCATTGTACTACCCGATAAGCATCCCCTGCAATCCAGTCTAACATTGTACAAAACACCTATAGTGTTACGACTGCAGTAGGTCTATGTTAAGGAGTTACGAACATCTTAGCGCTAAGCTTGCTTTGTACAACGGCACCCAGGAGTAGGCAAGATAGCAATATTTGTCATATAGTTTGTTATCGGACGGGTGCCATGGCGGTCGAACTATGTAGAGTGGCGTCCCTTGTTCCCACGATCCGCTGGTCGGTGTTCAAATCCCACATTCATACCCGTGACTAAAGGTCCATTTGCCCTTTCTTGCAACACGTAATCGTTACGCAGTGATATCACTGGAATACCGTTAAAAGTGGCACATGAAGCGAAAGTCAGTTTATTCTGCAGTCACCAGGTTGCCGAGACTGAAACTGTGCAAGAACTGTCTTTTCCTGACCTGGCATATTTTTAAAGACATTTTTCACCTTAAACCTGTTGTGTAATCTGCTTGTGTAATATGCCCAGTCGCATGTGAATCACGCATGCCCACAAAGAGACATTTCTAATTGAAATATTTAAATATCATACTGAGTCAAACTGACCTATTTCATGAAGACAGGCCCTGGTTTTGTGTCCCAGATATTAGAACGTGTCGGGAATAATAGCAGACGACAAATTATCTCCCTTGAATGACAAACGAGTCTCATTTGATTGGGTTTCTGAGAGAGCTGGTAGGAGTTACTTTTACTCGGTGTGTATGTCAAACAACCGGCTCATTGATACGTACACCTGATATTTAAGTAACTTCTTTTCTATTGGGCACCTCAATCAGACGTCGTTCCGCCATAAATGAACAAATGTTTGCAACATTTTAAGATATTCGGCAGGCATAGTCGTTTCCTTGAAAGTTTCAATGCAAATTCGTACATGGACCCGCCTGCGTTGTTCCGATGACATACGGGATCCTCTTCAAAAGAGAAATAATTCATCCAAGTTGATCCAATCCGATTAGTAAGTCCGAAAGTCAAGTATAGAAGCTCTGGGGAGACACATGTACATGTAACAGATCGTCTGAAACATTCTTCTCTCCACGGCAAGCGAGGTGTACTACAACTAAACTTGAGTTGCGCATTCAGGCCATTCAGGTGATTCTAACTAACGCATGCCCGGCCCGTGGGAAGTTTCTAATGCCGACGACCACGTGAATTGTGCTGGCTCCCGCACATCCGACCCCGTCCCCGAGTTCCCCATTTGTCCGATCCCAACTGTATATCATGAAAGGCCTGCTGACCTTTGGCCTTTCAATGCACAGGATGTGTGAGGAGTTCGTCTCGCTGGTCTCGCGCCTCACTTGAGATTTGAAGACCATCTAATATAAAGATAGCGGCCACCGAGTCCTCAACTTGCGCCGTGTACTTAGCTGTCAATCACAGAACTCTCTAACACACACTCAATCACTTAAGATTTAACTTCCGGTCGGGCGCCATGTCACGTGAGGAGGTGCCGGGATCGACAATATATCAGAATGCATAACTGCGAGATATGATTTCTTTCATAAGGTCAACATTCTTTAGAAATGAGCCTTTGTGTAGAATGTATGCTGGAGTTGGTTAGAATGTATACTGGAGTTTCGAACGTTCCAAAGTGATGGTCTCGTCAGAAACGCGACAGAAGAGCAAATCGCCTTCCCATACTGAATATGCGAAGAAACGATTTCTTTATAAACATTATGTCGATACTGGTAACATATATGACACTGTAACTCTCAAGAAGTTTTTGCAGACATAAGCACAATGACATGACTCAATATTATGGGAAGTTTTATAAAGAATCCACGCCTTTCTGGAATACGGGCGTTTGTTCCTTGTGACCGAAGACTTGTTGAGGTTTAATATCGCGCTGACATCTCGCGCGAGTTATGACTTATGTCTGCACTCTCACCGAGAGGTCACCATACAAGACATCCTTGACCTTTTACCTCTCCCCACCTGACGCCATCTCTATTTTGCCTGCTGTTAAACATTATTTGTTATGGATATTTAAAGATGATAAAGACGCACACGTTTTAACGGGTTAACGGTTATATGTTGCCATATCTCTGTAAGCCATCCCTGCTTCTTCCTCTTCAAAACAAATTATTATATTTATAATGCAGCTGAAAAACTTTAACGATAAATAATGATAACATAGTTACAATTATGTAGCGAAACAGACTAATGCATAGTCTGTGCTCTAATGGATGAGTGAATTTGGTGTCTAGAACAGAACAGACTTTAGATGCATTATTCTCTTTGAAATATGAATTGATCAAGTTCCGCATTAACGAATTAAGGTTACGTCATACAACCACACAGGCGGTAATCCAGTATTTCTTAATTTAGTCCAGATGATAGTGATCATTTGAAATTTATTATGGTAATGAATACTACTGAAATCAATGTTCTTAAACTTTTAGCTGATACTATTAACGATATGTTCCCTAGAAGGCAGTAACATTCCTAATATATTTTACCTATGTACTATTTCATGTATGTCATGAACACAATCGTCAAGATTGTATATTGTACATTTTTTTAGTTAATTTCTTTTAGTAGTGTCTCGTAAGCCAATGTTATGGCTGGGTGATATGTGTTATCTAGGCATTTGAAATATTGATTTACCTGTAACATATCATGTGACACTTTAATAAAATATTTCTGTCTGTCTGTGTCTAGTGTTACCGTGTGCCTGACACTATTTAAATATGTTCATTTTCAAACAGAAACCTTTAACAGTGTAAAAACTGCATGTGTGTAGATATATCAAGAATCTGTAACATAATTTGTAAAGAAAATGAAAACGTGTGTTGTGAGTGTGGTTGTAATGTGTTCTACATACAGTCACCTGCTTGGTCATAGGACCACTATCTAATCATAAATAGCAGAGTGCAATAGCGGACCATACGAAGAAACAACTTCTTGATTAAACTGTTTCTCTTTCGCGAACACCTTGCATCATTACTGTGCGATAGGGATTCATTAATCAACACCCCTTCAACACGTAACGTACAATGGACTTTGCTTTGACAAGAGAATCCATATTATGTTAATGAAAAATGTTTTGTCGCTTGTATATATTATCCACATTTGGAGCAATTAGGCAAATGTCAAACCCTTTTGTAGTTGCAGTATTGCATGGGAATATGTCCGTCAAATTCACCTCTTAATATCATAAAAGTATTCTTGAGTAGATTGACTAATGCATATCATTCATTTTAACACTATGTCATAGGAGCGTCACAGGCATATCCTCAATGAAGTATTTCAACATAGTGTTGAAGCACGTTTACGATACTCGACAGGATAGTTTCAACCTTTAAATGTGCTGTGTGACTCAAACTTGATACTTTTAACCGAAATTACGTGGTTTTAGTGTATTGCGATGTCCAACATTGATACCTTTAACACAAATCAAAGAGATTAATGCATTGTGTTACACAAAATAGATGCTTTAAACAAAACAAAAGTCACGGGAGTATCATGCATCGTGTTACCTGTAATGGAACATGTGAATACAAATCACAGACGTTTAATGTATTGTGTTACTCAAAACGGATTTTCTGACACAGATTACGGGAGATTAAGGGATTATATTATTCAAAATTGATAATTTCAACAAACGTAAATAAAAAGCGGGATATTTATGTTACTCGATATTAAACTGGCTGTAGCCATTATGATGTGGTGACGTTACTCCCAATGAATATCTTCTTTAAAATCTATACAATTGGTGAGGTTTCTGACAATTACACAACCTCAACAAAACATGTAATGACTGTTGTCATACACCCATTGTGGTTCTCTTTCACGGGAGTCACGCCCTCTTTATCAGTACATGGACAATTCAAAGCACGGAATGGTGTCATTTGATACTCACCTCCAGAACACTCGTTTATTTTACGTTAAATACATTCGGATTTACGAGTGTCCGGGATGGGGAGACAGATTAATTGTTTCCCAACATAATAGCAAAGCACATTTCGCCATATTCTGGAGAACACAACTCAAAACAACCCCATAGCGATTTTCTGAATATAAAACCAGTATTAAATGGGTTAGACAATAAACGTACAGTGTTCTTGTTTGAACGAAACAGGTTGTTTTCTTGGTCCGTGTAAAAGAAACTACCATTTGCAAGATGCAGCCATGGAGTAACACAGTGGCAGAAGCAGTCCCTCCATGCAGAACAGAGGTGTAGAATGGAAGCTCTACAGAGGTTGAAGCATCTGACTGATGTAACCCAGTTCAAGGATGAGGTGGCCTGAAGCCCTCTGTCTGAAATATAGCCGAGAGCCGGATCGTCAACAGAGCCGAGGATGCCTGTTGCCATAGCAACGCCAGTCTTCAACATCAGAGTGCTTCATTGCTCCGGTGAACAACTTTCTCTTTTTCTGTGAGAATCGCCATCTTGAATGTGGGAAATATTTCGGGCTTTTATAAAATAACAGAAACCATTCCAACATCGGTATGTTTTCATCTTCTAAGTGGCACCATCCATATGTGCTAAAACCATCATGCATATCAAAATTGATTATAACTGTACAGCAAATTTGAAAAGGGAATGGTTCGATATAAACTAATTTCTTCTTATGAAACATACAGATTTGGACACCAACCCTTTTTATGTATTTTGAATAAGTATAATATTGAAAACTTCCTGTTTTTGTTATTTTATATGTAAAAGCTATCATAAACGGTGTGTACACTAACGGGCACAAAAACAAGCTTGGCGTGTTATCGGTTTGACAGGAAAGGTCATATCTTGGTCCGGAATAGGATTTCCTGGAGAGTGTCACATACTTGATCTGTGATGATCACAGATGATAACCGCTCCCCCGAGTGTCTTGTAAACAAGAACGGTGATGTCGGCCACGTCCAGCCAGGCACTCGTGAACCTTATAGTTCATCTAACCTCGTGAACCTTATATCTCATCTAACCTCATGAACCTTATAGTTCATGAACCTTATAGTTCATCTAACCTCATGAACCTTATAGTTCATCTAACCTCGTGAACCTTATAGTTCATCTAACCTCGTGAACCTTATAGTTCATCTAACCTCGTGAACCTTATAGTTCATCTAACCTCGTGAACCTTATAGTTCATCTAACCTCATGAACCTTATAGTTCATCTAACCTCGTGAACCTTATAGTTCATCTAACCTCATGAACCTTATAGTTCATCTGACCTCGTGAACCTTATAGTTCATCTAACCTCATGAACCTCATAACCTCATGAACCTTATAGTTCATCTAACCTCGTGAACCTTATAGTTCATCTAACCTCGTGAACCTTATAGTTCATCTAAACTCATGAACCTTATAGTTCATCTTACCTCATTAACAAACAGTCTAAATACAGTTAGCATACAGCTACACTGACATTTAGTCTCTCAAATGAAAATTTGTAAACATTTTCCGGTAAACTGCCTTTAAAAGCATATATAAGAAAGGAGGTCATATTCCCCACTTTCGGGGAAATGGAGGAATCGAACCCACCAAAGTATACGGAACAAGTAAAGGCCAGAGTGTAACAAGTCTTTACCGGACACCCTCCAATGAGGCCATCAAGACATAGCTATATAGTGACACCTCCACATACACAGGCCATCAAGACATAGCTATATAGTGACACCTCCACATACACAGGCCATCAAGACATAGCTATATATAGTGACACCTCCACATACACAGGCCATCAAGACATAGCTGTATATAGTGACACCTCCACATACACAGGCCATCAAGACATAGCTGTATAGTGACACCTCCACATACACAGGCCATCAAGACATAGCTGTATAGTGACACCTCCACATACACAGGCCATCAAGGCCATCAAGACACCTCCAGCTATATAGTGACACCTCCACATACACAGGCCATCAAGACATAGCTGTATAGTGACACCTCCACATACACAGGCCATCAAGACATAGCTGTATAGTGACACCTCCACATACACAGGCCATCAAGACATAGCTGTATAGTGACACCTCCACATACACAGTGATCAAGACATAGCTGTATAGTGACACCTCCACACAGGCCATACACAGGCCATCAAGACATAGCTATATAGTGACAGGCCTCCACATGACACAGGCCATCAAGACATAGCTGTATAGTGACACCTCCACATACACAGGCCATCAAGACATAGCTGTATAGTGACACCTCCACATACACAGGCCATCAAGACATAGCTGTATAGTGACACCTCCACATACACAGGCCATCAAGACATAGCTGTATAGTGACACCTCCACATACACAGGCCATCAAGACATAGCTGTATAGTGACACCTCCACATACACAGGCCATCAAGACATAGCTGTATAGTGACACCTCCACATACACAGGCCATCAAGACATACACAGGCTGACATATATAGTGACACCTCCACATACACAGGCCATCAAGACATAGCTGTATAGTGACACCTCCACATACACAGGCCATCAAGACATAGCTGTATAGTGACACCTCCACATACACAGGCCATCAAGACATAGCTGTATAGTGACACCTCCACATACACAGGCCATCAAGACATAGCTGTATAGTGACACCTCCACATACACAGGCCATCAAGACATAGCTGTATAGTGACACCTCTACATACACAGGCCATCAAGACATAGCTGTATAGTGACACCTCCACATACACAGGCCATCAAGACATAGCTGTATAGTGACACCTCCACATACACAGGCCATCAAGACATAGCTGTATAGTGACACCTCCTACATACACAGGCCATCAAGACATAGCTGTATAGTGACACCTCCACATGACAGGCCATCCATAGCTGTATAGTGACACACATACACAGGCATCAAGACATAGCTATATAGTGACACCTCCACATACACAGGCCATCAAGACATAGCTGTATAGTGACACCTCCACATACACAGGCCATCAAGACATACACCTCCACATACACAGGCCATCAAGACATAGCTGTATAGTGACACCTCTACATACACAGGCCATCAAGACATAGCTGTATAGTGACACCTCCACATACACAGGCCATCAAGACATAGCTGTATAGTGACACCTCCACACATACACAGGCCATCAAGACATAGCTGTATAGTGACACTGTATAGTGACACCTCTACACATACACAGGCCATCAAGACATAGCTGTATAGTGACACCTCCACATACACAGGCCATCCATCAAGACATAGCAGGCCATCAAGACATAGTGATAGTGACCTCCACATACACAGGCCATCAAGACATAGCTGTATAGTGACACCTCCACATACACAGGCCATCAAGACATAGCTGTATAGTGACACCTCCATACATACACAGGCCATCAAGACATGGCTATATAGTGACACCTCCACATACACAGACATCAAGACATAGCTGTATAGTGACACCTCCACATACACAGGCCATCAAGACATAGCTGTATAGTGACACCTCCACATACACAGGCCATCAAGACATAGCTGTATAGTGACACCTCCACATACACAGGCCATCAACACAGGCCATACACAGACATCAAGACATAGCTATATAGTGACACCTCCACATACACAGGCCATCAAGACATAGCTATATAGTGACACCTCCACATACACAGGCCATCAAGACATAGCTGTATAGGACACCTCCACATACACAGACACCTCCACATACACAGGCCATCAAGACATAGCTGTATAGTGACACCTCTACATACACAGGCCATCAAGACATAGCTGTATAGTGACACCTCCACATACACAGGCCATCAAGACATAGCTGTATGACACCTCCACATACACAGGCCATCACATAGCTGTATGGTGACACCTCTACATACACAGGCCATCAAGACATAGCTGTGACACTCCTACATACACAGGCCATCAAGACATAGCTGTATAGTGACACCTCCACATACACAGGCCATCAAGACACATACACATAGGACACCTCACATACACAGGCCATCAAGACATAGCTGTATAGTGACACCTCCACATACACAGGCCATCAAGACATAGCTGTATAGTGACACCTCTACATACACAGGCCATCAAGACATAGCTGTATAGTGACACCTCTCCACATACACAGGCCATCAAGACATAGCTGTATAGTGACACCTCCACATACACAGGCCATCAAGACATAGCTGTATAGTGACACCTCCACATACACAGGCCATCAAGACATAGCTGTATATAGTGACACCTCCACATACACAGGCCATCAAGACATAGCTGTATAGTGACACCTCTACATACACAGGCCATCAAGACATAGCTATATACACACAGGCCATCAAGACATAGCTATATAGTGACACCTCTACATACACAGGCCATCAAGACATATCTGTATAGTGACACCTCCACATACACAGGCCATCAAGACATAGCTGTATAGTGACACCTCCACATACATACACAGGCCATCAAGACATAGTGACACCTCCACATACACAGGCCATCAAGACATATGTATAGTGACACCTCTACATACACAGGCCATCAAGACATAGCTGTATAGTGACACCTCCACATACACAGGCCATCAAGACATACACAGTGACACCTCCACATACACAGGCCATCAAGACATAGCTGTATAGTGACACCTCCACATACACAGGCCATCAAGACATAGCTGTATAGTGACACCTCTACATACACAGGCCATCAAGACATATCTGTATACATACACAGGCCATCAAGACATAGCTGTATAGTGACACCTCCACATACACAGGCCATCAAGACATAGCTGTATAGTGACACCTCACATACACAGGCCATCAAGACATAGCTGTATAGTATACATACACAGTGACATAGCTGTATAGTGACACCTCCACATACATACACACATAGCTGTATAGCACATCAAGACATAGCTATATAGTGACACCTCTACATACACAGGCCATCAAGACATAGCTATATAGTGACACCTCCACATACACAGGCCATCAAGACATAGCTGTATAGTGACACCTCCACATACACAGGCCATCAAGACATAGCTGTATAGTGACACCTCCACATACACAGGCCATCATCTATAAGACATACAGGCCATCAAGACTGCTGTATAGTGACACCTCCACACACACAGGCCATCAAGACATAGCTGTATAGTGCAGACAAACACCTGTCCATACAACGTACATTTCTGTAACTTTTCGTGTCCATGTGTCATACCAATACATTTACCAACATTCTGGGATAAAACTGTATATCGAGTTTCACATGGCTTTGCATATTAAATGCGTATTTACCGTACGCCTGGTATTATTTGAACGCATTTATGCCGTGTAACAGAGCACATCTGGTAGTGTGACATTATCATACCTTTCTTTACATTGTTTTTGGGTCTTCACAGTTGGGCGTGGGGAATATAACAGTACCGTTGTGTCCCTAATCTGGGATATATAACGCTTGTGTTATTCCTATCGTCAAATAATTTGCAAAGTGTATTTTATCTAACACGCTTCACATGTGTTGCCAACAAAATAAACAACTGATAATCTAAGGAAACAGATAATATTTCATTACAGTACTAAGTTAATTTTGTATTATTTAACTATCTTGAATAAATACATCAAAAATAAAACATAAGTTTGAAGATATAAAAGTCTTCATACAAATGACAAATAAACTTTAGTGATGTTTATATTTGAACTAATTGTTATTCCTTTGAAAAACTTCCTATACCGTATATTAAACCCTGGGATATTACTCTGCATAACAAGGTTGGATGCATATACTGGTATGGTATTACACACCCGCCCACCTGCACACACTTGTACATAGTGAGCCATCGGTAGACCTAATATAATCGACCTGCTGGAGACTCGATCAGCGAGTACCGTTAGCTTGGGTCCACGCCTGCAATGTAATTAAGAAAATCTCCGACTACCGTGATCATTTATTGATGCGATTTGTCTGAAGGAGTGATCTGCTTTCCCAGTGCAGTGTCGGTGTCGACGTCTCAGGAGACGTAACAGCCGTGTGTGACGTAGACTTTGTCTACCACCTCAGTACAAACACGTCTCTCGTGCCTGTCCCAAATGTTGTCTCAATAACCATGCCGTATTATTGTTCCGGATTTTTCTAAAGGTAAAACAACTAGCCGAACCAAACCGTTTAAGCTTAAAACCACAACTCCCATCTATGTATCTGCTAAGCAATGTGGATCACAGTTTACACATAATGCATGGGAAACAAATATATTATACATCCTCGATAAGATTCATTCATACATGATGAACCTATTCAATTAGCTGTTTCACTGGCATTCCAGCTGGGTTAGTTCTTGTTTTCTTACATATTCAGTTACAAGCAGTTTATCCCTTCCTCAGTGCACAGGCAAGTGGCATTTTAGAATCTGTAATAGCACTCAGTCAATGAGATAGTTATTTATGGGCTTCAGGTTTTTGTTTCCCACATTTGCCAGCACTAGTTTCATCGAGGTACAAGCATCTGTACCCAAAGGTTTCAATTAAAGAAGAACGAGGTTAAAATCCTGAAGTCAACTGTGAATTTGGGCACTGTTAAGGGTTACATATTTCAATTTTCAGTTTCGGTTTATTATACTGTTTTTCATTTGTATATTTTCATATGAACTTTCATAATTATCCCACGTGATGTTTCACGTCCTGGCCAGACTTCAAAACAATAATGTGTATTATATATTTACTTCTAATTTACACACCAGTGAATTATGTCAACACGACTTCCAATGACACGATATTATACGAAATGGGTAAGGATAACGTGTCAGTGAAGGCTATGCACTGCTTCCATGACGTTACCGCCAGGTTGTAATTCTCATGTTGTATTGACAGGTAATCAAGCTGACCGATTCTGTAACCGCCACGGTAGCTTGTACATTAAGCAAGCACCTGTAGCTCATTAGCAGCTATTGTAATCTATATCAGCATCGACATTATTACACAAGAAGACTTATTTAATGAAGTGTTACTGATAAAGCGCTTATAATGCTAGGGTAATCTTATTTATACATAGCCGGCTATTTTTGTTCCCGGTGTTGATGTGACACCTTTTGTTAATGGCGTGGCGACTACTGTCATTCAGGTTTGTTATACATGCCCCGGGGGACTGACTTGTGTCCTATGGGGTTACTCGGGGGGCGTATCAAAACACATTTTACTCTTTTGACATGGATGAATGATATACTAGTAACATGTCATATTTTTTTCAAATTACACAAAGTAATGTGCCCAAATTGAAATAGAACTCCTGACATTTTAAAATAATATTTGAATAAAACATCCAACTGAAAGTATACAACTACTCTCGGTAATTTTTCTCTTGAGGTATGATAATGTACACAAGGTACTAACACAGAGGTATGGTGTGAATCAAATGAATGATTCATGGTTTGGTAACGTGAAACTACGTGTACAATGTTTCTAACCACCGTCTCTTCTACCTGAACATCAGATGTACGAGTATCTGTCTATAGCGCTGTAAGTGCGGAGTAAGTCGTTTCAGGTTCCAACTCCAAAACACGGCTCCGTGGGCTAGTTCGTATCTACACAAAACAGGCTGGTGCTGTCTAGGATTTCAGGTGGCGAGTAACTTAAAGTTAACAACCTAGTCGAAATTATTTTAAACATTTGAAGAATGTTAATACAATAGTCGGTATGGAAGGTTGCATTAAACTGAAAGCATCGTAAGGAAATCTCGCAGTTGTTTTAATTGCCTTTATGAAGTGGAGAAGGAAAATATCGGGTTTAAGATGAATACATCTTGTTTAAGGTGTTGATATCTTCGTACACAGGACGATATTTAACATGGGATGGAGAACATAAATGATCACAGTTTCACTACAAGGAACGGTTAGTGTCTCATATCTAATGCAAGACCTAATATAGCTGTTTACTTACATGAACAGACCTATATCTTAAAACACATTGACGTAGATGAATGAGCTGTCAAACACTACTGTATCTTTACATTTACCCTCCAGGGTAAAGTTTCATTCGTTTCCAATAATCAACTTTTACAACTTTGTAAAATAACTATCCTTCTTATCAGCAGAACACCCGTGTCAAGAAAAGGTTTACAGAGTTTGGTATTAATCAAAATAAACTGACAAATTTTGGGGTACATATTATTTTAAATAATTGTTTTTCTTCAAAATTTCTTGCAACTTCTATCAAATAAAAGTATAAATCAGTGTTGTGTATAGACCTACATAATAACTCCCTTCTGTATTGAGTCGCGTGACTTGGGTTTATCTCATCTTGGCATGCAAGACTGGTGTCTGCGAGGTTACATATGGTACCCACATTGCACACCGTTACAGCACCTACCTGCAATATGTGTTATCTTCCTACTATATATATCCTCCCTCACAACAATACGGTCTAAAATAGACACCGTTTCACTAAAGGTCTACGTATAGCCGGTGGTAGGTTAGATTCATGTTGCACTGTTATCTATCTGCCAGTAGGGAGGGCTAGCCCACATAGGGTTATCCTGTCTTTCATGTGGTCATAGAATCGATCCCCTTAATAATGCAAGCAAACCGTAAGGGATATTTTTGTGGGATTCCTGGGTGTGTACTATTATGTGTGCAGCTGCACCCAGGTGCATTTTCAGTTTCAATTATCAATTGCATTCTATTTATAATTTCACTGGGATTGGAAATTGCATTCTGTAATTCTCAAATATTGGTGAAAACCTGTGTTTTGTTACCCATCACAAGGAATATAATACACTAACCCTTTAAAACACACAAGTCCTCCTTAGAAATCTACTTTATATCATGATTGCTACAGTTAGTATTAATTCCTAGCATATGAATGGGCCCCTGTTAATATACTAGTACTACCCATCAAAAGTTTAGACTCACTAGTGTAAATATAGCCACTTACTTCAGGCAACTGTTCTGAACTAAAGTTTGCAAAATATTCCATACTGTTTGAAGTACTGTTTACACATGAACTGGTGTATTGTAAAACAAATTTGTAAGGATGAAAAGATTATTGTCATGAGTTCAATAAATGTTAAAAATCAGTGAAAATTGGCAAATTCTTAACAAAACTTTACACCAAAATGTAGATGTTCACATGCACGATATTTGCACGTGCTTTTCAGCAATTTGATGAATGATCCTTGTGCAAATCATCTGCATAAGATTTGCAAGTAGTTCCCCTTAGTTAGTGGTGAAATCAATCTTCGATGTAACCATATATATAAATATATATATACATAACATATAGTGAGTGTAGTAAGTGAGTCTAAACCTTTCATGGGAAGTATATAATAGAGGACTGGTGTTCAGCTTGATCTCTGGGATCAGTATGGACATGCCTGTATTCCATTTGTAGTGCACAAAATACTACATACATGGACCAACAAGTCACCAGTGACATGTCACTAGGTGTTGAAACATGTTGCACCAATCATCACTAGTCCTGGTATAATCTTTCAAATCAGTGGCATAACTAGATGTTAATATCTTTAACATTGCATTTCTACAGTGTCTGTGAAAACCAGTTAAGGTTGTCATACTGATCCCTCTGCACAGAAACCCACCTGTTGTGGTCATATTTAACCCTGGTCACGGATGACTGCTTCAGTCAATTCTTCTGTAACCCATAACACACGAGATATGCCCTACCACTTGCATCACGGACATTTAATGTCACACTTACCAGATACGGTTTCTACAATTTTAGGTCAACTGCCGCTGTATATTAAGGTAATTGCATAATGGCTGCAATAAGCTCTGTAATGTTTAAATATCACTAGCCTGATCTAATTCTTTGTTCAATGTGTCAAGGCTACCAATGACCTGATTTTGTAATAAACAAGACATTGAAGTAAAATCAACCCACAAAAAACATGGTCACTCTTCTAACACCTCTCATTAATTCCCTCAACATCAATACAACTGTGGGTAAACAGTTTACCTGAATTGATGCTCTTTGAACTCCTGATAATGGTCAAGCATTTTCACCTGATTGTGAACCCACCCTTAGGGCTACATGTCACAAATCTCTGGCCTATGACAAGCTTAAATATCACACCTGGTCACATTATCCACTGAAGACAAACAAAACAATTCAGTTAAAACGGCAACAAGACTTTATATACAACTGCGAACCTTCAGTTACATTCAACACTCTATACGTCCGCTATAGTATATATATAATATGTATATATATACACATCTCGCTCAATTTGTACAACATCTCGGTGTACAATGCCTTGGTACGTACCCTGGTAACAATCCTACCTACATCAGATACCAACAGTACCTGGTACAACCAGCTTCTCGGAACAGGAACTAGAGTCTGTCCTCCAAACCAGTTTCTATGTAATCATCCACTGTGCCTCATGGCTCATATATCATATATTTTGTGTTACTTCTCTTCACAAATAAATATAGCCTAATTCATACAAAATATTTTGAGAACATTGACACAAACACCACATATCAGAAGGTTAAACTTCCCCATGCCTCATGCCCCAAGAGTTGTAGAACCAGATGTGGCAGTCCGAACCATCAGCATCAACTCACAGCATGTATACCTCTTACTTAATATTTACTTTACATGTATTGATTTAAATATCAGTAGTGTTATATCTCATATTGGTGTGGATTATTACAAAAAAGCTTAATACTTTCCCTGTTATAATTTTAAACATTGAACAGTATAGATTTGGATATACCAGTCAATTTGAAAATATAGATTTCATGCTTTAATGGATTTCTTTACCAAATAAATATTAAAAATAAGTTATATTTATGTTGAAATGCTGTCTATTAAAATCTTCATGAATATTCATATACAAGGATTGAACCAAGGTTAATAATAGTCCTTTGTTGCTAGACTGAGGAGTTCTTCCGCTTTCATATGATGCTACAACTTTTAGTGGGGTAAGTTAACAAACCACAATAAATATATCTGTCAACAAGATAGGCATTGAGGATATCAAAACAGTTTATACATATGATAAAAAGACCTAAATTCCAACAGATATAGACTTTTCATTGATCAAACAGGCCATAGGCTAACACTATGGCAAGGTTGACAGGTAACATTTTTCTTCATAACCATAACAGTTTCGAAATTTGGAGCTAACAAGATAACAGTGAATGCCTCACTTAAGGAGTATATATACTGGTATATGTACATATTTGACGAAATAAAATTGGACTAAAATTGGGCATTATTAGGCCTAAACAGATCACAAACTTGATAAACATATGAATGTGGTATACGATTCTATAAATTGATTTTGTACTAAAATGGTTTTAAAATGAGAAATTTTGTTCCAAAATGAACGCACAACTATGGCATGAAAATTTAAAATACTACAATGGCAGTGAGGGGCATGAGCTAGGATCAACACCTGATGAATAACAGCACTAGGACCCAGTGGGGACATGGTCTATTTGAACACAGAAATTCCATCGCCAGGAGACGATTTCGAAAAAGAAAATGTTTGTTTTTGAAATGAAAATTTCTCCTAGAATTGTAGTACATACAACTAGATGATACACACACGGAGATATGTCTACCTCTGCTCCGTTGGTACAAATATTCACAAACCGACTGAATTCACAAAACGGTGTTATCATCAGCATCCTCGTCATCGTCATCATCCCGTGTAGTGGTCCAATAACAATGTTGTAACCTCGGGGTAAAGGCCATTGTACACACACCGATTATCACAAAGCACCCGTTCCTCGAGGGTGAGAGAGGGTTGTTTCCAAAAGGCCTTCGTCTTCCCGAGCCTCCTCCACAAAACACAACTTTTTGATCCTCGTACGATCAGAATAATCCAAATTAACGTAGGGAGTGGGCATACATGGAAAATACTGTTGAGAATCCAAACCGGTTCGCCTTGCACTAGAAAATATCAACTCCTATACACTTGTATTCCTCCTCCTCATCCGTGAACAAAATCCTCATTGGGAAAATATCGACTTATCTCCGTGCACAAGCGTGAACATATATCCGTATTTCACAACAAACTTGTATAAACTTTCTGTTAAGATTAATTACATAACCCGCATTATCACCAGAAAAAAGTGTTTTCCCCTCCCGGTAGAATAGCCCTGGTCCAAGATCCCGGGAGGCGTGTGCCCAACATTAGGCACTGGAGCTGTCAGAGTCGACAAGCAGGCGTCTCGTCTGGGAGTGTTTCGAGGCGGCTTTTCTGTCGACTTTCCGCGAACACTGGCATCCTTTTTTACGACATTTATTATAACACATTGTACATCCCCTCATGCAGCCTCTTGCCGGCCAGTAGCACCACAAACAGGGCAAGCACAGGGACATTAGCGTCATACAGGTCCATCGCTTTATGCAGTGTGGTGCGTCCCCACAACACGCACACGGGTCCTCATAACATGCCCGGCCTGTCTCCTCGTCCTGCGAGCCGCAGTGGTAGAATACTGTTTTCACGCAGCAAAAACACGTACAAAAATCCACCCCTTTCTCCAAACTGATTTCACACTTGTCGCCACACAGCCAGCGAGAGGGCAAGTCCCGTGGCTCCGTGCATGCCCCACACCTGCACTTTCCACATTTGTTACAAATAATTGATTCTGTGTGATTGTCGCCATCAATTTCTATGGGTTCCTTCTTCAAGGGAGGGGGCACAGAACTTGGTTGTGACGAAATCACGTTACTGTTCAGCGGTGGCCGAATGCTGGTGATGCGCACCGGTTGGGTTGCTGGCCCCCTTTGGGAGGGGGCCTGGGGGTGGGAGTGGACGCTCCCTCCCCCAGTGGTAATCGGCGCATGTTTTAAAGCCGGTAGGGTGTGAGGCCGCAGACTGTCCACATACTCATTCTGAGCCCGGGGCCCGGGGCGAACTTGTCCGAGGGAAACTACAGCCTGTTGTGACGGTAGATCGGGTGGAGGCAGACTTCTCAACATCCCACTATTGGACTGCCTGTCCGCGGGCATATTCGGGGTTGCTCTTGCTCAGCCATAACTGTGCATTTCTCAGTGGACTATCTGCAAAAGATGAAAAAGATGATATAAACACAAGTAGTTGGAAGAAACGGTTCAGGGCCGTAGCATATAAAAACTGTTATTCAGCCCCTGCCTGCGCCTATGGAGTCAGCACCCACAGTGAGCGACAGACGGATTTGCTCGGCACATGGATGGTCAGTCGAACGTTGTACCGCTGCACAGCGACGCAATCAACACACATACTGTTATTTCACCCCAACCTATCAGAAAACGATCACGACAATACAGGTTATATTAAACATGCACATTTTATTCTGCTTCAATCCTATCTCGGCCACCTGACGGTTTGGAGTGTGGCTGGTTGAGTTTTGACACCGAGCCGAGCTGGCGGGTTTCGGTACAGCCAGCTATCAGGCAGTGTGCGCAGTCCTCGGCAAAATCAGATCGAACGAAATGAATAATTACATACCATGGTATCCTGTTTTCATCCCAGGTGTTAATAATCCACATGAATTTCATCAAACATGACTTGAAGGGGCTAAATCCTAGGAATAGTTAGCATGTACCGTCCGTATATGGTACTACTCGCGGTAATGTGAACCGCAAACGCAGATGACCTCCCTCGAAACTTCCGGCCGGTCTAAACCATTCACAAGCAGGGGGGACAGGATGGAAGTAATAAACATAGATTGGCTCCCTGCCAACATAAAACAACAGTTCCGCCGACGCTCGATCTTCATTCAGAATGCTTCTAAACCAGTGTTATTTGTAATCTTGCGAAAAAAACGCCACACATATATGCAACGGTACATCGGATCGGACGTGCAGATGTTTTGTTTATCTTAAGCCATATAAGGCAATCCGGGGGTGTCACGTGTGCTCGTGCAAACAAACCCAAAGTAATCAATGAAGGGCGAAGGATATTCAATGAACGACTTGGGTCTCCCGCCATAAACAGACACACCGGCATGTGGTTTTTAGCAATTGTGTATGCAGATTGTGTGGGAGAGATTACAACGTTATACTCTAACGTTAGCCCGCAGTACGCTTGCAACTTGCCTGTAAACAAGGCAGCTTGGAGACTGGGTCAGCGACTGGGAGGAATATACCCTGGTGTGTAGAAGGTAATCTGTGGGCAGGATGGGAGGCTGGTGATCACGGAGTATTTTTCTGAATTCTCTCTGTAGTTTGGGCTACGGATGCAGCATAAGGCACACACTTGACGTCAGACTTTGCGGGATTAGGGACAGATATCAAGTCAATAAATCCGCTCGGGGTGTTAGGGCTGCGTGATCGGCTTGTTACATCTATCGCCTGATTGCATCACTCGCGAAATGAACGTGTCTAGTGCGGCGTACTCAGTCGCCGGCAGACAGTGAATCACTGTTTCTGACCGTATTTCTCCTTCACATCGGAAAGCGGATTCTGTGTGTCGATCGCCAAATTACGTCAGGCATATTTCACAGATTTATGATATCCGGAAAGTTCAACACGATCTCGGGCAGAAAGTGACTCGAAGTTCCGTGAAGTGGCCCAATCTGTAAACGTCTAGACAATAATCGCAGTGAAAACAATGGTTCTCAGAAACGAAGTGGGAAAATTCTTCGCGCAATTACGACTCGTTATTTATTTTAAAGCGTTTTCTTTTTTAAAACTGTTATTGAATCATCATCAATGAGGTTTTGTGTTTGAACATACCGTTTTTAATGTTAAACGTTTTTCAACAAACTTTACATTAGTTAAGTCTATTTATTTCGACCAAATATAAATATTTGCTTCGACAAAGAATCCAATACATGTATATATCATTCACACCTTAATCCGCGTGTTTTACCATAGTATATGTGTTCTGATTAGTATAAAATATTTCAATAAGATAATCTGTTTACATTTAGGTGACAATACGTCTCCGGCTCCCCGCTGTTGTAGCAATTGGCGAAAAGTTTGGATCGCATTGTAATACGCTTTGATTGGGTGTGATTACACCCCGACAGCGTTCATCATTAAGTGGTCACGTTGATGTGACCGGACCACACTCGGGTATGCTCTATGACGGACCTCTAGGACTCCTGGTTGAAGTGTAGCATTACTGACGTTAAACAACAATCACCCACTCGTGACAACTAGGTAACATGAGGGGTGCGTCGTAAGAGGGGTTCGAAACTGTAAGGCAACCGAAAAGAAGTTAAACAACACCCGATTCCTCCAAATCAATATAGTTAGTATGTCATGGCACCATAGAACCATAGACAATCTGTAACTGCTTTCAGTACTCTATATACGTGAAAACACATTTACTACATTTCTCAAAATGTATATAGAAAGATATGTATATGTATTTGTAGAGATAAATGTATTCCACTAGCCCACATTGCTGAATTTAAGCTGTACACGTTGTTTTAAACTAAAAATATGTGTATTACAATTTACCGGTTTAGCAAGCGAGAATTTCTTCTTTGGTAGGGCGCCATACTAATAAATCACATCTGTCTCAGTGCAGAGGCATAAGCTATGGAATCTTTTAAAAACTCATGATCTAAGTATCAAAATGAATAAACTTTTATGTAGTATTTATGAGAATGTAAAGATGTGTGTGTGTAACAGTAATGAGATTTCGAAAAAGATTTATCAGCCAGTTAGGAGTGAGACAAGGGTGCATTTTAAGTCCGTTTCTATTTACCCTTTTCATAAATGAATTAGCTATTCAAAATAATGAGAACTGCAATCATGGTATCCAGCTTCACCCGGATATAACCCAGCTATTCTTATTGTTGTTTGCAGATGATATTATTGTGTTTTCATCCACAGTCAAAGGTCTACAGAGACAAATCAATGAACTTGAAACTTACTGTGATGGATGGAAATTAACAGTCAACAGACATAGAACAAATGCTCTTGTATTTAAGAATTGACGGCAGCTATCACGCAATGAGTACTGGTCCTTTAAAGGAGAAGTGTTAGAAACTACAAGATTTTATAAATATCTAGGTGTTTACTTCAGTAGGAATTTGTTATGGAAGAAACATTCAAATCGGACAAAAATGCAATTATAAATGGTTTTGTAAGTATTTTCAAACACTTGAGTTTGTTGCGAAATATTTCATGCAAATCTTTTATCAAAATATCCGATGTTAAAATACTCCCAGTTTTATTATATGGTTCAGACGTGTGGAGTTTACAACATATTGTTGAGATAGAAAACAAATCTTGTATATACAGTGCACAGTTAAAAGTAAGTACATCTAGCCTGATACGGTATACCGTAAGTGAGGTCGATTTCAACTTCATCTACACTCAAATATTAAGGTCATCAATACTAGTTAAAACTTCTTGATATACCTTCACACACACACACACACACACACACACACACACACACACACACACACACACACACACACACACACACACACACACACACACACACACACACACACACACACACACACACACACACACACACACTAAAAAATAGAGAGTTACTGTTCAGTAGTGGTTATGGACAAGTTTGGCAAGATGAGCATGTGTGTTCAAAATCAAATGTTGTATTGTCATTAAAACAAAGGCTAAAAGATATTTATATACAGACATGGACTGCTTCATCAAACAAGTGTTTTCTATCACAAACTGCTTAAATCACAAATTATTCAGGAAGGTTACCTTTACCGAACAGCTCTTTCACGTTTTAGATGTTCTTCTCATGATGTTATTATTACAATCATATTAATTTACATACCCAAATTTAACTGAATGTTATTTACTGTTATCAAGTACAAAGAGTAAAGTTCTCCAAGATATAGCTCTGTTCATTTGTCATGCCCCCATGTACAGAAATAACATAAATACAAAATGAGATTCTGCAATTCAGCTGTGTGACCTTTTAAAATTTTATTTACATTTTTTATATTATGTCTGATCGTATATTTTGTATTACAATGTACTATAGGCCTGTGGCCTTATTGAGTACTGAAATAAAGATTGACACCTGTCAACCAAATCACTCTACCCCCATAGATATATTGCACCCACTAATCATATATACTGTACTTGAATATATAGCACATACTGATGATATACTACCTGAATATAAAGCACATACCGGTGATATACTACCTGAATATACAGCACATACTGGTGATATACTACCTGAATATACAGCACATACTGGTGATATACTACCTGGATATATAGCACATACTGGTGATATACTACCTGAATATACAGCACATACTGGTGATATACTACCTGATTATACAGCACATACTGGTGATAAACTACCTGATTATATATATACTATAAACACATACTGGTGATATACTACCTGAATATACAGCACATACTGATGATATACTACCTGAAATACAGCACATACTGGATGATAACCTGAATATATAGCACATACTGGTGATATACCACTACCCTGATTATACAGCACATACTGATGATATACTACCTGAATATACAGCACATACTGGTGATATACTACCTGAATATAGAGCACATACTGATGATATACTACCTGAATATATAGCACATACTGGTGATATACTACCTGAATATACAGCACATACTGGTGATATACCACCTGAATATACAGCACTTACTGGTGATATATTACCTGAATATACAGCACATACTGGTGATATACTACCTGAATATATAGCACATACTGGTGATATGCTACCTCAATATATAGCAAATACTGGTGATATACTACCTGAATATATAGCACATACTGGTGATATACTACATGAATATACAGCACATACTGGTGATATACTACCTGAATATATAGCACATACCGATGATATACTACCTGATTATATAGCACATACTGGTGATATACTACCTGAATATACAGCACACACTGGTGATATACTACCTGATTATATAGCACACACTGGTGATATACTACCTGAATATACAGCACATACTGATGATATACTACCTGATTATATAACACATACTGGTGATATACTACATGAATATACAGCACATACTGGTGATATACTACCTGAATATATAGCACATACTGATGATATACTATCTGAATATATAGCACATACTGGTGATATACTACCTGAATCTATAGCACATACTGATGATATACTACCTGAATATACAGCACATACTGATGATATACTACCTGAATATATAGCACATACTGGTGATATACTACCTGAATATACAGCACATACTGATGATATACTACCTGAATATACAGCACATACTGATGATATACTACCTGATTATACAGCACATACTGATGATATACTACCTGAATATATAGCACATACTGGTGATATACTACCTGAATATACAGCACATACTGGTGATATACTACCTGAATATACAGCACATACTGATGATATACTACATGAATATACAGCACATACTGATGATATACTACCTGAATATACAGCTCAAACTGAAGATATACTACCTGATTATACAGCACATACTGGTGATATACCACATGAATATACAACACTGAGAAGAACGCACGCACGCACGCACACACAAAACAACACAGAGGGAATAACCAATCCAGCCATTTATGTCACAGCTATATGAATGTAAACCTGTGACATTTAGCAGTATCATATTAACCCTGTGGTATATGTCAGCTTTAAAAATACGACCCGGGATACATAGAAGTTAATGATGTACAAAAACTGTTATATATCCCCTGGATATATAGCATGTATACTTATGAACATACATACACGTATTCCACGCAATCTATATATCATACATTTAAAGTATACTTAACATGCCGGGGCGGTGGGGTAGCCTAATGGTCAAAGCGTTGGCTCGTCACGCCGAAGACCCGGGTTCGAATCCCCACATGGGTACAATGTGTCAAGCCCATTTCTGGTGTCCCCCGCCGTGATGTTGCTGGAATATTGCTAAAAGCGGCGTAAAACCAAACTCAGTCAGTCAGTCAGACTTAACATGCCAATCAACCAACATCACTTAGGTATTCAGTCACGGGATTTCCGCGTTCTAATTATCCATAGATCCTGATATCAGCGTGAAGCCCATTTCTGGTGTCCCCCGCCGTGATATTGCTGGAATATTGCTAAAAGCGGCGTAAACCCATACTCACTCACTCCTGATATCGGATAAACTGTTGTCTGCTAGATTTGAAAGTGTTTAATATTCTGCAAGATTTGCCATGTTATGGCGATGGGCAGGTGTGACCGCCTCTGACACTGCGATAAGCACCCAATGTACAATCCTTTACGCAGATACTTTTGTGCAGTTTCTTAAAATACCCCTGGATGTAATCTCTTCCCGCGGGTTAATGCCTTATGCCGACGTGATTAGGCCCTCTTCAAGCCCAGTGCTAACCGGAGATCGGTTACGTCAAAAGTCAAGCCGGAGGTCGCTAACGTCAAACGGGAGATCGGCAACGTCAAGCCGAAGATCGGTAACGCCAAGCCGGAGATCGCTAACGTCAAACGGGAGATCAGTAAAGTCAAGCCGAAGATCGGTAACGCCAAGCCGGAGATTGCTAGCGTCAAACCGGAGATAGGTAACGTCAAGCCGGAGGTCGCTAGCGTCAAACCGGAGATCGGTAACGTCAAGTCCGAAGATCGCTAGCGTCAAACCGGATGTCGGTAACGTCAAGCCGAAGATCGGTAACGTCAAGCCGAAGATCGCCAACACCAAGCCGAATAACACTTTGTACCAGATCTTCCTAAGTGTGATACCTCAACACCAGGGAACGTGTCAATTGATCCATGAAGTCGTCACAGGTATATCTTCATTTTGATGAGGATTTTCCGGGTTTTATAATTTGTACTCATTAATATTGTTCATAGATTTTGGGCTGATTCATACTTATATCAAATCGACACTGTACCTGTCCACTTAAGAATGTCGTAATCGCACTAATATCCTGAAACTAGTACCAAACGGTCGGTGTAATATACATCATGAAAGATTATACCTCTACAAATGATCATATAGTACCTATATAGTCATATAGTACAATATGATATGAACCATTAATAACGCACACACCACGTTCCTACCCACCTCAACACACACACACACACACACACACACACACACACACACACACACACACACACACACACACACACACACACACACACACACACACACATACACACACACACATACATACATTTCAAAGGTTGTACATGTAAATACATAATGTCTTTCATCTGCAATGGCTGGACAACATCTGAACAACATCCAACTGTTGATCACTGGATTGTCTGGTCCAGACTCGATTATTTACAGACCGCTGCCATGTAGCTGGAATATTGCTGAGTGCGGCGTAAAACAAATCTTACTCACTCACTCCAACAGTCAGTAGTGTACTAAGGTGTTTGTAGGCTTTGGGTGTCAAAGATATGAAATACTATCGTAAATAGGTAATGCCTTATGTTCCCCCCTCACAGATGACGAGGGACTGTTCAATACCATCCTCCTCATGGATGGATGGAGTGCTCCAGAAATCGATTATTTGTTGGTGGAGCTGACAGTCGTTCATGGACTATACAGCCGGTGTGACATTAATTGTCACAATGTATCTGTCACCTGATGTGAGCACCTTTTCTATAAGCTGATTAACGCTGTGGATCCCATGTATTAATAGGTCCTCAATACTATATTACTTGTAGGAGTCAGCTAGATGGCTCAGAGGGTAAGGGTCGGGCAGTAAGTGCTATCGTACCCCGACGGCGTGTCCCAACCGTGGTTTGTCTGGTGCAGGCTCGATCATTTGAAAACAGCAATCAAATGAGGAATCTGATGGAGTAGACATCATGAGATGAATTTGTCGGTATTTTGTGTTCTATCGGTTCCTGCTTGTGAGGAAAGGGGAGGTATTTATACCATCGTATGATACAGTGCCCTTTCATTATGCGAAATAATTATTGTTTGATAGTCTTTATTTATTTTATATGATGGTTACTTTAATTACATGAACTTCAGCATTTGATCTCATCTGCCGCATGGTTACCTGTGAGGAACAAGTAACTGCATTTAAACGAAAAAAGTACAATATAAGAAGTTGATATTCACTAATCTGACTAATCAGTCAATACACACTGAATTCAGAAAAATATCCACTAACTGGATATCGAATGAATCACCCTTTTCTAAACAAGTAAGGCAGATTTAAAATATATTTTAACGAATAAAAAATAGCTTCGAATCGACAGATTGTCCTGGGACATTTGTTAGGACCTTACACGTGATTACAGATTTCTTTTGGGTAAAACTGATCCAATCAGGCGATAACTTTGCACAACATATGCGGAGCAGGGAGGAAGCACATCTTCAAAATCTTTATCACACTGTGAATGGAAAGTGAACCGTCTCGTACAAAAACATCGTGCTCGGTCTAAGAAACACTTTTATCGAGAGAGCGGGTTACTTGTAAAGAGGTTAATTTTTAAAGCAGATTGAAATCCTCCCTGCTTCCCGCAAGCAATGCCTACGAGCGTTAGGCAGCTGTCGTACAAACACGAATGTGGCGCGGTGGTTCGTCGGTAGAGCGCCCACCGACAATGGGTTTGTGCGGACCTGTGATTGACACGGATCCAACATGCCAAATACGCCCGATCGCTTCCTGCACACATAGGTACTTTTTAGAATAATATATACATTGTTTCAGAAAACATAAAATGACCTGAAACTATTTCAGTTAGATCTTGATATGTTTTTTTAACTAATGTTTCTGTTTTAAATACCGTGTTTTCTACTCCTTCAGCATGCGTGTACTTCAGTTGCAACAGCCGTCATTCATTGTGGCAGGAATCATACATCGAAGCATCCCTAGAGCTGACTGAATGAGTCAATTGATTCACAAATTCATAACATGCACAATGGCAAAAATAGGCCTACGCGTATACCATGATAAACTGCACTGGATCAGTAATAAAAGGGTGGCATAGCTTGTAAAAGAATTGCAAATCGCATGACTAAATACAATATTTCGTATCTAAACCCTACTGTCTCCACTTTTGTACCACGTATAGAAGAACCGCCACCCTGCCACATTCTTCAGGACAAGTACATAGCTTTTAATGTCGAGAAGAGCAAATTTATGTATTTCTTAAATATAGTGATAGCAGGTAGACTGGCTGATGTGACAGTAAAACAAATGAAATATGTTGTCATTTGAGAGAAATAATTTACGACACACACGTACACACCGCAACGTCTACACATTTAACGTCTTCGCGCACAACCTCTACACAAACCACGTTATACCTGCACTTAAACATACTTCTGACGCACGCGCGCACACACACATAAAAAAATATACTTGCACAACAAACGTCCACACACAAATCTACATAAACACACACAGCGTCTCGGTACACCAGAACGTCCACACATATAAGATACACACACAGCACTACGTCCATACACACAACGTCTACGCATACCACAACGTCTACAAACACTACAACATCTACGTGGGCAGTGGGTATCCTCGATTGTGCTGCAAGAAGAAATGGCGCCATTGGACGAGCTCACTCAATTCCGCGCGGTTAATTCTCCTGGAAGTGCCAGTACAACCAGAACTGTAGACTTTGGTTTCATCATGAACATAACTGTAGAGTCAGTTCCAGCCGAGAACAGTTCTATTACCTAGCTAGAATTTTGTTTGTCTGAGTGTGCTTGAAGATAGATATTATGATAATCACAAACTTGCGCAATGTGCCATTTTCTTATAGTATTATAATTAAAGAAACCGACATGAGATCTCTCTCGCTACCGGAGAAAACAATCTCACCGTGTATAGATGGGGTTTAGAAATATGAAAAGGTATAAACACAATGCAATAGGTTCGTATTTGCATCTAGTATGGATCGATATCCTAGCCTTCTGTCCACTCAATACGGGAAGGATAATACTGCAAGCAGTCGTTTTCGTCTTATGTCATTGAGAACGTTTGTTTTATCAATCGTCTTGCCGTGTGTACCCGACCGTTGTGAGTCTGTAGCGGCGCATCCTCTGGTCGGAGAGAGAGAGAGGAAGGAATGAAGGGGGAAGGATGGAGGAACAGACAAGTAAACCTTACCGTGGAACCGCTCGCACAAAAACTCGCAGTATGGTTACAGCACATCCGCCTCAGAATTTTCTCTAATCCAAACGCGCAAATATTGAACCCTCCTCAACAGACAATTTCGAGGCTTTCCTAAGACGGATAACACAAGGCTTTAATCCACAGCCTTCTTCAACAAATAACGTTAGATCACAAGGTAGCTCACTCCGCTGAGGTCTGGCCGAGAACCACGCACTCGATAGGACTGACGTAGTTCTCAAGTCGGTCGTCAGAGGGCGCAGCGAGATCCACCTCCACATTCTGATAGATAGGGACCGTCTCAACACTTGTAACTCTAATTCATATATGTGTGTTCATATTTATCCCTAAAGACGCTACAAGTAATTTTGTTTATACACGCTGTAAAGTATAGGCTACCGTCGGCATATGTACATGTGCTGTTTAGTAAGGGTAACATACGTTGTAATGTAGAGGAAAACACGAGGCACCAGTTTGAGATGTCCCTTCAACAGATGTTAAATTTGATAACCCGCCTTTCTCGAGCTGTGCCTGATTTCTCGGAGGATAGCGCACGTTTACATGTAAAACAGTGTAACTGTTCAATCGAAAAATCCACTGCTATTCATGCTTGGTCAGAGATTCGTAACTAAACTGCTTTTAAACAAACTTAATGATGTTTGAATGAGAAAAACGGAGAGACAGCTTGCCTGGTGTCTGGACTTGGGACACTATTCAGCCAATCCATTTATGCAGAGAGCGTAATCACTGGCTTGTGTGCGTGTTAAATAATGAAATATTAACAATAAATCTCGTTTTAATCTGATACTATTTTCAACTTAAATGAATATCCTATGCATTCTTCATCACCAGTTTCAAGGAGCACTCCGCCAGGAAACACAAGGGTTCCATTTAGCTCACCTGGCTCAAAGTCATCTCCACTAGACCAATGAAGTAGAGACATACTTCTACAAACCCTGGAGACATCTAAACACCCTGAATACCTCCACACACCATACAAACCCTGGAGACATCTAAACACCCTGAATACCTCCACACACCATACAAACCCTGGAGACATCTAAACACCCTGAATACCTCCACACACCATACAAACCCTGGAGACATCCAAACACCCTGAATACCTCCACACACCATACACACCCTGGAGACATCTGAACACCCTGAATACCTCCACACACCATACAAACCCTGGAGACATCTAAACACCCTGAATACCTCCACACACCATACAAACCCTGGAGACATCTAAACACCCTGAATACCTCCACACACCATACAAACCCTGGAGACATCTAAACACCCTGAATACCTCCACACCATACACACCCTGGAGACATCTAAACACCCTGAATACCTCCACACACCATACACCCTGGAACATCTGAACACCCTGAATACCTCCACACACCATACAAACCCTGGAGACTTCTAAACACCCTGAATACCTCCACACCATACAGACCCTGGTGACATCTAAACACCCTGAATACCTCCACACCATACACACCCTGGAACATCTGAACACCCTGAATCCTCCACACACCATACAAACCCTGGAACACCACCCTGAATACCTCCACACCATACAAACCCTGGAGACATCTAAACACCCTGAATACTTCCACACCATACAAACCCTGGAGACATCTAAACACCCTGAATACTTCCACACACCATACAAACCCTGGAGACATCTAAACACCCTGAATACTTCCACACACCATACAAACCCTGGAGACATCTAAACACCCTGAATACCTCCACACACCATACAAACCCTGGAGACATCTAAACACCCTGAATACCTCCACACACCATACAAACCCTGGAACCTGACATCTAAACACCCTGAATACCTCCACACACCATACAAACCCTGGAGACATCTAAACACCCTGAATACCTCCACACCATACAAACCCTGGAGACATCTAAACACCCTGAATACCTCCACACACCATACAAACCCTGGAGACATCTAAACACCCTGAATACCTCCACACACCATACAAACCCTGGAGACATCTAAACACCCTGAATACCTCCACACACCATACAAACCCTGGAGACTTCTAAACACCCTGAATACCTCCACACCATACAAACCCTGGAGACATCTAAACACCCTGAATACCTCCACACCATACAAACCCTGGAGACATCTAAACACCCTGAATACCTCCACACACCATACAAACCCTGGAGACATCTAAACACCCTGAATACCTCCACACACCATACAAACCCTGGAGACATCTAAACACCCTGAATACCTCCACACACCATACAAACCCTGGAACATCTAAACACCCTGAATACCTCCACACACCATACAAACCCTGGAGACATCTAAACACCCTGAATACCTCCACACCATACAAACCCTGGAGACATCTAAACACCCTGAATACCTCCACACACCATACAAACCCTGGAGACATCTAAACACCCTGAATACCTCCACACCATACAAACCCTGGACATCTAAACACCCTGAATACCTCCACCATACAAACCCTGGACATCTAAACCTGGAATACCTCCACACCATACTAAACCTGGACATCTAAACACCCTGAATACCTCCACACACCATACAAACCCTGGAACATCTAAACACCCTGAATACCTCCACACCATACAAACCCTGGAGACATCTAAACACCCTGAATACCTCCACACTCCACCATACAAACCCTGGAGACATCTAAACACCTGAATACCTCCACACCATACAAACCCTGGAACACACTAATACCTCACACTGAATACTTCCACACACACCATACAAGACCCTGGGACATCTAAACACCCTGAATACCTCCACACACATAAACCCTGGGACATCTAAACACCCTGGACCTCCACACCATACAAACCCTGGAGACTTCTAAACACCCTGAATACCTCCACACCATACAAACCCTGGAGACATCTAAACACCCTGAATACTTCCACACACCATACAAACCCTGGAGACTTCTAAACACCCTGAATACCTCCACACCATACACACCCTGAGACATCTAAACACCCTGAATACTTCCACACCATACAAACCCTGGAGACTTCTAAACACCCTGAATACCTCCACACCATACACACCCTGGAGACATCTAAACACCCTGAATACCTCCACACACCATACAAACCCTGGAGACATCTAAACACCCTGAATACCTCCACACACCATACAAACCCTGGAGACATCTAAACACCCTGAATACCTCCACACACCATACAAACCCTGGAGACATCTAAACACCCTGAATACCTCCACACACCATACAAACCCTGGATGATATCCTGGATATTTCTCCGACCTCTAAACAATTCTACTCACCATAATTAACACCTTGGTACTTCTACACACCATAGATAACACCTGGATATTTCTACACACCGTTGATAACACTTGGATATTTCTACACACCGTTGATAACACTTGGATATTTCTACACACCATATATAACACCTTGGTATTTATACACACGATTGATGACACCTTGATATTTCTACACACCATAATTAACACCTTGGTATTTCTACACACCATGGATAACATCATGTATATTTCTACACACCATAGATAACACATTGTTATTTCTACACACCATTGATAACACCTGGATATTTCTACACACCATAGATAACACCTGGATATTTCTACACACCATAGATTACTCTTGGATATTTCTACACACCGTTGATAACACCATGTATATTTCTACACACCATAGATAACACCTTGGTATTTATACACACGATTGATAACACCTTGATATTTCTACACACCATAGATAACACTTAGATATTTCTACACACCATAGATAACACCTGGATATTTCTACACACCATGGTTAACACCTGGATATTTCTACACACCATATATAACACCTTGGTATTTATACACACGATTGATGACACCTGGATATTTCTACACACCATAATTAACACCTTGGTATTTCTACACACCATAGATAACACATTGTTATTTCACACACCGTTGATAACACCTGTATTTCTACACACCATAGATAACACCTGGATTGATATACACCTTTTTGATATTTCTACACACCATAGATAACACTTAGATATTTCTACACACCATAGATAACACCTGGATATTTCTACACACCATGGTTAACACCATGTATATTTCTACACACCATAGATAACACCTTGGTATTTATACACACGATTGATAACACCTTGATATTTCTAACACCTGGATGTTTCTACACACACCTGGATATTTCTACACACCATGGATTAACACCATGTATATTTCTACACACCATAGATAACACCTTGATATTTCTACACACCATAGACACCACTTAGATATTTCTACACACCATAGATAACACCTGGATATTTCTACACACCATGGTTAACACCTGGATATTTCTACACACCATGGTTAACACCCTGGGCACTTCATGGATAACAACCTGGATACTTGTACACACAGTGCCTCTATCCATATCGACTTAACCCCTACCCTAGTATGTCATATAGACCCTGAAGCAAATATATCCAAGAAAGCCTACCCCTACCCTAGTCCCCGACCCTGCCTCTGTCCCCAACCACCTGCCCCCTGCCCTAACCCCCGACCCTGCCTGTGTCACCAACCACCTGATCCCTATCCAAGTCCCCGACCCTGCCTCTGTCTACAACCACCAGACCCCCTGCCCTAGCCCCCCGACCATGCCTCTGTCCCCAACCACCTGCCCCTGCCCTAACCCCCGACCCTGCCTGTGTCCTCAACCATCTGACCCCTTCCCTAGATCCCCCTGACCCTGCCTCTGTCCTCAACCACCTGACCCTTCCCTAGCCCCCCTGACTCTGTCCCCAACCACCTGACCCCTTCCCTAGCCCCGACCCTGCCTCTGTCCTCAACCACCTGACCCTGTTCCCCACCTGCCCTCTCCCTAGCCCCTGACCCTGCCTCTGTCCTCAACCACCTGACCCCTTCCCTAGCCCCCGACCCTGCCTCTGTCTTCAACCACCTGACCCCTTCCCAAGCCCCCCGACCCTGCCTCTGTCTTCAACCACCTGACCCTTCCCTAGCCCCTGACCCTGCCTCTGTCCTCAACCACCTAACCCCTACAGTAGCTCCCGACCCTGCCTCTGTCCTCAACCACCTAACCCCTACAGTAGCTCCCGACCCTGCCTCTATCCCCAACCACCTGACCCCTTCCCTAGCCCACGACCCTGCCTCTGTCCTCAACCACCTGACCCCTTCCCTAGCCCCCGACCCTGCCTCTGTCCTCAACCACCTGACCCCTCCCCTAGCCCCCGACTCCGTCCTCAACCACCTAACTCCTACCGTAGCTCCCGACCCTGCCTCTGTCTCCAACCACCTGACCCCTTCCCTAGCCCCCGACCCTGCCTCTGTCCTCAACCACCTGACCCCTTCCCTAGCCCCCGACCCTGCCTCTGTCCTCAACCACCTGACCCCTTCCCTAGCCCCCGACCCTGCCTCTGTCCTCAACCACCTGACCCCTTCCCTAGCCCCCGACCCTGCCTCTGTCCCCAACCACCTAACCCCTACCCTCGAGCCTGCCTCTACCCAGTACCGCGACCCATCCTCCCAGTGCTGGACCTGTAATACAGACATGTTAAAATGTTATGCATCAAGATCTACTTAACCCTACTGTTTATACAGACAGTTTACATCTATTAGTGTCGAGCAGCGTTGAGAACTCCATGATCAAAATGTGTCGTAAGATAAGCTTGTAAACCACTGTCCGTACCACCCGTCGATCACACCCCGTGATATGTACGACATGCTGATCTCCTGTCATCGCTAACAGATTGTTCCAAGCGCTAGACCTGCGTAATCTCAGACAACCCCTCGTTACAGGCGCCGTCTACCCCCTCCCCCACCACTCCCACGGGATTCTATGATCACATCTTGGTGGGGACAGTCGAGGTAGATGAGAGGGGCACAGGGCAGAGCACGTGACGATTCCCGCCCCCGCGGATGTCTGCGGTCCTTTATATCAGGCACAATCCACGAATACGTGGAAACGTGCACTATAACATCAGATACACAGAATGACTACTTCAAGTAAAAGCCGACTCAGCGATAATCTGCAGCCCCGTTAGATGTTGGTTCAGAGATGTGTGGATGCCTCAACTCCACATACTTCGAGTTAACCATCGATAACTCGAACGCCCCCTTCTGGATATTCTACAATAAACCATGTTTAACTAGAACGCCGGAGTATAGGTATGTCGTTAATAAGTTGTAACTTAAACGAGATTTACTTCGTTTGTCTCGAACTACAGACATACACTTATTATGCATGCAGTGTTTCCTTGAGATTTCGCTTTGAATTGAAGCGTAAGAATGGACATACTTGTTACCTCAAACTTGAAGACTCACATTTCAGTATAAAATCGTAGCACTTGTTTGTTTCCTGTTGTACCGGTGGTTGATATGGCGAGTAACGTACCGAAGACAGAACCAACCCGAGCTTACCTCCTGGTCAGTGTAGTCACTCCTATCACAACCATCCTGGGGCCTACTCAGTCATAGTCGTATACAGCTTGTAGCAGAACGACTAACAGGGGCATTGGAGGTTGCAGTAGTTGATGTAGCAACGGTGATGACATAGTGGTAGAGGACACTGTGGTGAGGACATAGTGATAGAGGACACTGTGGTGAGGACATAGTGGTAGAGGACATTGTGATAGAGGACATATTGGTAGAGGACATTGTGATAGAGGATATACTGGTCGAGGACATAGTGGTAGAGGACATTGTGATGGAGGACATTGTGATAGAGGACATACTGGTGGAGGACATAGTGGTAGAGGACATAGTGGTGGAGGACAGTGTGGTAGAGGATATACTGGTGGAGGACATTGTGATAGAGGACATTATGGTAGAGGACATTGTGATAGAGGATATACTGGTGGAGGACATAGTGGTAGAGGACATTGTGATAGAGGACATAGTGGTGGAGGACAGTGTGGTAGAGGATATACTGGTGGAGGACATTGTGATAGAGGACATTATGGTAGAGGACATTGTGATAGAGGATATACTGGTGGAGGACATTGTGATAGAGGACATTGTGGTAGAGGACATTGTGATAGAGGATATACTGGTGGAGGACATAGTGGTAGAGGCCATTGTGATAGAGGACATTGTGATAGAGGACATTGTGGTAGAGGACATTGTGATAGAGGATATACTGGTGGGGGACATAGTGGTAGAGGCCATTGTGATAGAGGACATAGTGGTGGAGGACATTGTGATAGAGGACATTATGGTAGAGGACATTGTGATAGAGGATATACTGGTGGAGGACATTGTGATAGAGGACATTGTGGTAGAGGACATAGTGATAGAGGATATACTGGTGGAGGACATTGTGATAGAGGACATTGTGATAGAGGACATTGTGGTAGAGGACATTGTGATAGAGGGGATATACTGGTGGAGGACATGGTAGAGGACATTGGTAGAGGAGGACATTGTGATAGAGGACATAGTGAGGGACATGTGAGGACAGTGTGGTAGAGAGGATATACTGGTGGAGGACATTGTGATAGAGGGGACATTGTGATAGAGGACATTATGGTAGAGGATACATTGCGATAGAGGATATACTGGTGGAGGACATTGTGATAGAGGACATTGTGGTAGAGGACATTGTGATAGAGATAGAGGATATACTGGTAGAGGACATTGTGATAGAGAGGACTGGTGGTAGGAGGACATTGTGATAGAGGACATTGTGATAGAGGACATTGTGATAGAGGATATACTGGAGGACATTGTGGTAGAGGACATTGTGATAGAGGATATACTGGTGGAGGACATTGTGATAGAGGACATTGTGGTAGAGGACATAGTGATAGAGGATATACTGGTGGAGGACATTGTGATAGAGGACATTGTGGTAGAGGACATACTGGTGGAGGACATTGTGATAGAGGACATTGTGGTAGAGGACATACTGGTGGAGGACATTGTGATAGAGGACATAGTGATAGAGGACATTGTGATAGAGGACATTGTGATAGAGGACATTGTGGTAGAGGACATAGTGATAGAGGACATAGTGATAGAGGACATTGTGGTAGAGGACATAGTGATAGAGAACATTTTGGTAGAGACCATTGTGATAGAGGACATACTGGTGGAGGACATGGTGAAAGAGGACATTATGGTAGAGGACATTGTGATAGAGGACATTGTGGTAGAGGATATAGTGATAGAGACATTGTGATAGAGGACATAGTGATAGAGGACATTATGGTAGAGGACATACTGGTGGAGGACAATGTGATAGAGGACATTTTGGTAGAGGACATAGTGATAGAGGACATTGTGGTAGAGGACATTGTGGTAGAAGACATAGTGGTAGAAGACATACTGGTGGAGGACATTGTGGTAGAGGATATACTGGTGGAGGACATTGTGATAGAGGACATTATGGTAGAGGACATACTGGTGGAGGACATTGTGATAGAGGACATTATGGTAGAGGACATTGTGATAGAGGACATAGTGGTAGAGGACATTGTGGTAGAGGATATACTGGTGGAGGACATTGTGGTAGAGGATACACTGGTGGAGGACATTTTGGTAGAGGACATTGTGGTAGAGGACATTGTGGTAGAGGACAGTAGCAGAGGACTTTGTGGTAGAGGACAGTGGTAGAAGACATAGTGGTAGAGGACATAGCGGAAGTGCGGTACAGTTACACAGTAATAAAAGCAGCACTTGGACGTCAAGAGCCATGTCCGGTCTTCCTGTTTTAGTAGTAGATACGTAATATACTACTCTACGTTTGTCAGGGATACTCACAAGCCATACTGCCAGGGGAAGCAGTGCTGGCTTTCGTGTGGAGATTCAAATATCCCTATGAAAATGGAGTAGTTAGTAAAGAAATAGCAGCAGTCGGCCAAGTTATAGTAGGTGGAGTAAATAATAATAACATACCTAAAATGAATCATAATTAACATCATAACCAACAGATGCAGAGTACCCGGGCTGCTGCCAGGAACACAGCTCACCTGACACTAATGCGGAAGGCTACAGAGCTGGGGAGTACACATTCTCCTGAAAGTTCTTGGTGGGTTCCTGGCAGAAGTCTCATTCGCTGTCTGGGCTGCGTGTAGAGGATGATGACATTCACAGAACGGTAATCAGTGACCATTCCTAACTTACAAACGCTTATTTAGATATGAAACGATAACAAAACGAATACCAACAATGAATACTCAACGACCTTACAACTGGAGATGAGGGAGAGTAATGGTTACGACAAAGCTGGGGGCGTTCACGGATGTAAATATCAGACAAGGGTAGTTAAACAGGAAGTTACACAACAATGTGGTCATGTTTAAAAATTAAAAGCTAAACCGATTATGGAAAGTTGTGAGCTATAAATAGAGGGACATCCTCCCCTAGTTGGGTGATGTATACTGAGTCACCCGGATGTTGCTGGACTAGACTACGGCTTAGTCTCTGAATATATATAATTTTGATAGTAACAATCAAGCCCATTTAAATTGAAAAGGAGCCCTAGGGAGACCAGAGATTCAGAGGAAACCTGAACCTGAGGAAATCTAGACTTGCTTTATTTAGGGCTTTAGCACTGCAGAGAGGGCTTGGCAGTAGGAGAAATAATGTGGTTCAGGGACTGTGAGACAGACTATTGCTGGACCTGTAAGGTCCTGGGCCCCGTTCCTCAAAGCGATCGTAGCGCTACGACTGTCGTAAGTCAATGATAAAGTAAGGGAGTTACGATCATCTTAGCGCTACGATCGTTTTGTGGAACAGGGCCTAGGGCCCCATTCCTGAAAGCGATCGTAGCGCTGAGGTGATCGTAACTCCCATACTTTAACATAGACTTACGACAGTCGTAGCGCTACAATCGCTTTGAGGAACGGGACCCAGATTCAGTTCCTGGTTTTTATCAGTTTCCTTAAAATATTGTCCCAGATTTCAAGAATGTCTTTGTGGCAATGACACATTCAGAAAGAATACACGAAAGGAAGTCCTCTTGCGCAAACTACACAATCCCGTGGGTGTTGAGTACCTTCACATGAAAGCGTGTTCTCCACTAATGATTCAGCCGGACCTTATACGTGACACGGATCTAACAGAGCCGTACGCTTACGTAACAATCGGAACGGGACTTGTATCTTGTGTTTGCTTACACAATGGGCCCGTTGCCTTGTCCACGTGGTAAGGTCTCAAAGCGCCGACTCCTGTTTGCGCGGGAAAGCGATAGTGAACGGCGCGAGACAACCGCCCATTCATCTGGCGGAGGGGAGAGACTGGCATTTACTCATTCTTCGTTTTCGTCTTCCGTAGTCCGTGTTTTCTCACGCTCCGACCTTCATTCATGAGCGCTGGTTCATTATAAGGCGCGGTATGCATGAAAGGCGAGTATGCCCGTGCTTCCCATTCACTGATCGCATATTTCTGTGAACGGCCATTTTGATATGCACGGACACGGGTCTAACGACGCGTGTGCCTTCGGCTGCGATTATAACTGACTAAAGTTTATTCGTCCGCCCGTCCGTTCGTTCGTTCGTTTGATCATCTCCGAGTGTTAACCTGTATAAATGAGCATTTGCCGAGTTTCACGTGTACCAACCAGATCATGTAGATTTCACGATATTACTGAAAGACCGCTTGTACCGTGAAGCATGCCGTCTCTATGATCCTGGATTCAAATGCCACATTCGCTCAGATTATATTTGTAGGTCTGTCAGGACAAGGTCCGTGATGGTGTTTCACCAAAGTGAGTGAGTTGAGTTTTATGCCACTTTTAGTAATATTCCAGCACTATCACGGCGGGGAACACCAGGAACAGGCTTCGTACATTGTACCCATGCGGGGAATCGAACCCAGGTCTTCAGCGTGGCGAGCGAACGCTTAAACCACTAGTCTACCCCACCCCTTCCCCAAAGTTATAAATGTCCGAGACTTGCGTCACTTAAGGTCCCAGACAGGTGATATATGACTAAGAAAGCATCTTCTAACCATACTCACTCATAAGTGGACCCTTGTGATCTTAAACCCGTATTTCAATTACTTGTATCCCCTGCAAAACTGGTGTAAACAGCAAGTGAACTATCAAAATCGCAAAGAGTATTTTCGTAATCAGTACAATCGCCTGTCTCACCGAACTTGGACTCCAGTTAGTATTTCAATATTCACAACAATTTACAATTACTCCATTCGCTTGTTAGATATGAAGAATGACAAATTACTCACAGCTGCCTTCAGTGAAGATATACAGCTTAACTCATACGCATCTTTAATAAATACTCAACTCAACTACCTTTTCCCCGATCCGCAAACAAATTTATGTCATCAAGGAAAGTTTAAGGAAACTTTGAAAGAGACGTTCAGAGCCATCACCTTGCTGACACAGACCAAGCTCCATCAACTAAACAACATTTGAGGACACCTCGGGAAAATCGGAGTCAGACTTGAAGTTTACTATTAGAGTAAGAGAAATTAACTTCAAGTGTAACCGCCTATTCTGAACACCACAAATTAGTTACAAGGTACAAGGTTGGGACTCAAATTAAAAAAACGGAGATACTCTAACAACCCACAGAATATACAATGTATAATTTTAACACATTCGCTGTCGTTTAGGAAGAATCTGATTTCTCCTGTCAACTAATTTCACAATGTTATGATGCTTTCCACTGTTTGCAATGTCCATACTTTGCATATCATTATCATTCTATGTATGCGGGCCAGAGGCCTTACGTACAATAAACCATCTTGATCTTGATCTATATGAGTTTCTGCAATACTACTGAAGATGAAGATGAGGAACAGTGTTTGTTGACATGCCCATTCTACCAAGATCTGACACAGGAACTATCATCGCCCGGCTCAATTATACACTCACTGTTACTTAAAATATTTCTTGATCCACCAGCGCTCCTGCTAAAACTATCCCTATTTCATTTACAAAGTATTCATGAAAAGAATATACGCGTCTCCTCTTTCGACCTTAAAACAGCGTGTATGTATACCTTTCCTTTACAGCTCCCCATGTCCAGGTTTGCACCGCGCCCCCTGTCGGTGTTCATGGACAATATACCTTCTGTAGTGTCTCTCTTAGCATTATGACTTTTCAAAGACTAAATAATTTATAACTTGTAATAGATGACCCAATTCCAAAATATAACCGATATTCGTCACATTAATAAACTTAAGGTAGTTTTGTACGAAAATAGTTGTTGTCATCCACATTACCTGTAGATAGACGTGTTGAGGGTACTGTGGTCTGTTTCCTCATCAACATTACCTGTAGATAGACGTGTTGAGGTGAGTACGGTCTGTTTCCTCATCAACTTTACCTGTAGATAGACGTGTTGATGGACGGTGGTCTGTTTCCTCATCCACATTACCTGTAGATAGACGTGTTGAGAGGATTGTGGTCTGTTTCCTCATCCACATTACCTGTAGATAGACGTGTTGGGGGGACTGTGGCCTGTTTCCTTACAACATTACCTGTAGATAGACGTGTTGGGGAGACTGTGGTCTGTTTCCTCATTAACATTACCTGTAGATAGACGTGTTGGGGGAACGGTGGTCTGTTTCCTCATCGACATTACCTGTAGAGAAACGTGTTAGGGGGATTGTGGTCTATTTCCTGATCAACATTACCTGTAGATAGACGTGTTGGGGGGGATTGTGGTCTATTTCCTGATCAACATTACCTGTAGATAGACGTGTTGGGGGGATTGTGGTCTATTTCCTCATCGACATTACCTGTAGAGAGACGTGTTGGGGGGATTGTGGTCTGTTTCCTGATCAACATTACCTGTAGATAGACGTGTTGGGGGGATTGTGGTCTATTTCCTCATCGACATTACCTGTAGAGAGACGTGTTGGGGGGATTGTGGTCTATTTCCTCATCGACATTACCTGTAGAGAGACGTGTTGGGGGGACTGTGGTCTGTTTCCTCATCAACATTACCTGTAGAGAGACGTGTTGGGGGGACTGTGGTCTGTTTCCTGATCAACATTACCTGTAGAGAGACGTGTTGAGGGGACTATGGTCTGTTTCCTCATCAACATTACCTATAGATAGACTTGGGGGGGGCGCTGTGGTCTGTTTCCTGATCAACATTACCTGTAGATAGACGTATTGTGTGTGTGTGTGAGGGGGAGGGGGGGCTGTTTAACTTCGATGAGTGATGTCTAACAACGGGGAGTCGGAAACCAATATCGTTTTCTAATCACGATCTGTGCACGGATGAAACTGAGTGGGTGAAAACAACCACCGAACGAGGACACTGGGTACATATTTTACTTCCAACTGGCAATAAAATCTTTGTTCGGGGTGTGTTCTCACAGGTCAGCCGTAAAGATAGTGTCAGCATCAGGGTCCATTTGGAAGAACGGCGAAATTCTACAAATTCTAGCTGGCGATTAGATGCTTCCCGAATGGAACTGAACCCCAAAAGTTCAGGTATTTCTTCTATACTGCAAAAATGTAATCCCAAGTTATAACATTTGTTACATTTCATTGTCCACTTGAAGAGCCGCTGAACGGTGAAAGATCTTGTGCAGATAAAGGAGGTTTTGATCGGGACTCATCTTTTATGTATTTATTGCTTGTGCACCTGCAGAAATCACTTGATTATATCTGTATCTATCTACATATATCTACCTATCTATATCTATATATATCTATATGTGTGTGTGTGTGTGTGTATTCAAAGAAGGGGTTTATCTCTCTCCCCCCCACACACACACACACATACGCACGCAACGCACTCTCTCTCTCTCACACACACACACGCACGCAACGCACACTCTCTCTCACACACACATACGCACGCGCACACACACGTTGGTGTTTATCATTCACCGAACATCTGTACGCCTCTTCTATACGCTCACGTTTCACTGCACGTCTCTTACCATTTTTCCCAGCCGTGAAACGAGGACACTATTTCTATCGTTTCCTCAGTGAGCGGGTGTGTCAAACTCTCACCACCGAATATAACCGTTGAAGGATTGTCTTATTTAGTTAACAAGGGTCACACAGAAGCCGTTGTATCGAGTGATTGACACTTAATTGTAGTGACGGAAGGAAATACAAGAATAGAATGCCCGTGATGTAGTAGTGAAGATTATTGTGACCGACTTTTCCCAACTGGGTTTCCTCACTGAAAGTGGTCTTTAGTATAAAATGAGTAAAAGATGTGAAAATAATTCATATGAAAATAAATTTACTGTCTGATATATCCAAGTATACTTTTACATATCTTGTTTGTTTTGTTGGGTTTCAAATATATTCTTACAAATATTTTGCTAGGTTGGGGGACTGTTCCAGAGGGGCCTTGTGTGTATGTTTTAATGACTCAACAAGACCCTGACAAAACTCCTAATATCTCGTTATCTATTCTGTGTAACTAAACATGTAACACCTGAGTAGACTTGCATAATCTTCAAGATATGTATTGCGCAAATCTTCTCTACGGAGATAATGACAATACTCTATAAACTTTAAACATATACATTTTGTAATCACCTGGTTTTGCTTGATTTTTCAGATTTATTTCAAGTTGTTTATAAGCATATTTCTGTTGCTACTCAGTCCATTAGTTTCAAAAAGGACGCTACATTTTTCTGTGACAGTAAGACCTTCAAGATATTTGTTTTAGAGAAAAGGAATTTGATACGGAGTATCTTACATTTGAATATTTACAACGAACATCTAGTAGTGTTCTGGAATCTAATTGAAAGTAAATCGTAATACTGTTTCCAATGAAAATGCTTTTTGCTAGCATTTATACACAGAATGGGTGACCAGTTGCCATACAGAAAGGGCAATACGATAGCGGGGTACTGTGCCGTGGTACACTGGCAGGCGAGGAGCTGTTGACGCCAAGTCCGGATAGCCTATCCTGTAGACGCCAGGTCCAGTTAGCCCATCCTGTAGACGCCAGGTCCTGGGAGCCCATCCTGTAGACGCCAGGTCCTGGGAGCCCATCCTGTAGACGCCAGGTCCTGTGAGCCCATCCTGTAGACGCCAGGTCCTGGGAGCCCATCCTGTAGACGCCAGGTCCTGGGAGCCCATCCTGTAGACGCCAGGTCCTGGGAGCCCATCCTGTAGACGCCAGGTCTGGATAGCCCATCCTGTAGACGCCAGGTCCGAATAGCCATCCTGTAGACGCCAGGTCTGGATAGCCCATCCTGTAGACGCCAGGTCCTGGGAGCCCATCCTGTAGACGCCAGGTCCGGATAGCCCATCCTGTAGACGCCAGGTCCTGGGAGCCATCCTGTAGACGCCAGGTCCTGGGAGCCCATCCTGTAGACGCCAGGTCCGGATAGCCCATCCTGTAGACGCCAGGTCCTGGGAGCCCATCCTGTAGACGCCAGGTCCAGTTAGCCCATCCTGTAGACGCCAGGCCCGGATAGCCCATCCTGTAGACGCCAGGTCCGGATAGCCCATCCTGTAGACGCCAGGTCCGGATAGCCCATCCTGTAGACGCTAGGTCCAGTTAGCCCATCCTGTAGACGCCAGACCCGGAAAGCCCATCCTGTAGACGCCAGGTCCTGGAGCCATCCTGTAGACGCCAGGTCCTGGGGAGCCCATCCTGTAGACGCCAGGTCCGGATAGCCCATCCTGCCCAGACGCCAGGTCCGGATAGCCCATCCTGTAGACGCCAGGTCCGGATAGCCCATCCTGTAGACGCCAGGTCCGGATAGCCCATCCTGTAGACGCCAGGTCCGGATAGCCCATCCTGTAGACGCCAGGTCCGGATAGCCCATCCTGTAGACGCCAGGTCTGGATAGCCCATCCTGTAGACGCCAGGTCCTGGGAGCCATCCCGTAGACGCCAGGTCCTGATAGCCCATCCTGTAGACGCCAGGTCTGGGAGCCCATCCTGTAGACGCCAGGTCCGGATAGCCCATCCTGTAGACGCCAGGGTCCGGATAGCCCATCCTGTAGACGCCAGGTCCGGATAGCCCATCCTGTAGACGCCAGGTCCGGATAGCCCATCCTGTAGACGCCAGGTCCGGATAGCCCATCCTGTAGACGCCAGGTCCAGTTAGCCCATCCTGTAGACGCCAGGCCCGGAAAGCCCATCCTGTAGACGCCAGGTCCGGATAGCCCATCCTGTAGACGCCAGGTCCGGATAGCCCATCCTGTAGACGCCAGGTCCAGATAGCCCATCCTGTAGACGCCAGGTCCGGATAGCCCATCCTGTAGACGCCAGGTCCGGATAGCCCATCCTGTAGACGCCAGGTCCGGATAGCCCATCCTGTAGACGCCAGGTCCGGATAGCCCATCCTGTAGACGCCAGGTCCAGTTAGCCCATCCTGTAGACGCCAGGCCCGGAAAGCCCATCCTGTAGACGCCAGGGTCCGGATAGCCCATCCTGTAGACGCCAGGTCCGGATAGCCCATCATGTAGACGCCAGGTCTGGATAGCCCATCCTGTAGACGCCAGGTCCTGGGAGCCATCCCGTAGACGCCAGGTCCTGATAGCCCATCCTGTAGACGCCAGGTCTGGGAGCCCATCCTGTAGACGCCAGGTCCGGATAGCCCATCCTGTAGACGCCAGGTCTGGATAGCCCATCCTGTAGACGCCAGGTCCAGTTAGCCCATCCTGTAGACGCCAGGCCCGGATAGCCCATCCTGTAGACGCCAGGTCCAGATAGCCCATCCTGTAGACGCCAGGTCCGGATAGCCCATCCTTTAGACGCCAGGTCCTGGGAGCCCATCCTGTAGACGCCAGGCCCGGAAAGCCCATCCTGTAGACGCCAGGTCCGGATAGCCCATCCTGTAGAAGCCAGGTCCGGATAGCCCATCCTGTAGACGCCAGGTCCTGGGAGCCATCCTGTAGACGCCAGGTCCGGAAAGCCCATCCTGTAGACGCCAGGTCCGGATAGCCCATCCTGTAGACGCCAGGTCCAGTTAGCCCATCCTGTAGACGCCAGGCCCGGAAAGCCCATCCTGTAGACGCCAGGTCCGGATAGCCCATCCTTTAGACGCCAGGTCCGGATAGCCCATCCTGTAGACGCCAGGTCCAGATAGCCCATCCTGTAGACGCCAGGTCCTGGGAGCCATCCTGTAGACGCCAGGTCCGGATAGCCCATCCTGTAGACGCCAGGTCTGGGGAGCCCATCCTCAAGACAACAGGTCCTGGAATCTATACTCATTCATTCTCACCTCTGTCAATCTATCAATCTATACTCATTCATTCTAACCTCTGCCAATGTTTACTCTCACCATCTCAGCGCTGAAACTAGGAGGCACGAGGTTCCTTCATACAGTCATATACAATTAACCTTAAACATTGCTTTATTTCAGGGACGACATATACATCGTGTCTACTGATACAATTAACTACTACTACCAAGACAACTACCAAGACAACTACTACCTACTACTTCTGTCACTACTACTACTACTACTACCACTGCCACGACTACCACTGCCACGACTTCTACCACTACTACTACTTCTACCACTACTACTTTCACCTGTGTGACTACCTCCATAATGTTTGACGAGTCACCACCATGCATGTCACTGCGTTCCTTCGGTCATGTACGGCAGCTGATCTACACCAGTTGATCTACACCAGTTGATCTACACTTGATCCACACCAGTTGATCTACACCAGTTGATCTACACCAGTTGATCTACACCAGTTGATCTACACCAGTTGATCTACACCAGTTGATCTACACCAGTTGATCTACAGTTGATCCACACCAGTTGATCTACACCAGTTGATCTACACCAGTTGATCTACACCAGTTGATCTACACATGTTGATCTACACCAGTTGATCTACAGTTGATCCACACCAGTTGATCCACACCAGTTGATCTACACCAGTTGATCTACACCAGTTGATCCACACCAGTTGATCTACAGTTGATCTACACCAGTTGATCCACACCAGTTGATCCACACCAGTTGATCTACACCAGTTGATCTACACCAGTTGATCTACACCAGTTGATCTACACCAGTTGATCCACACCAGTTGATCTACACCAGTTGATCTACAGTTGATCCACACCAGTTGATCCACACCAGTTGATCCAGTTGATCCACACCAGTTGATCCACACCAGTTGATCTACACCAGTTGATCCACACCAGTTGATCCACACCAGTTGATCTACACCAGTTGATCTACACCAGTTGATCTACAGTTGATCTACACCAGCTGATCCACACCAGTTGATCTACACCAGTTGATCTACAGTTGATCTACACCAGTTGATCCACACCAGTTGATCTACACCAGTTGATCTACACCAGTCCACACCAGTTGATCTACACCAGTTGATCTACACCAGTTGATCTACACCAGTTGATCTACACCAGTTGATCCACACCAGTTGATCCACACCAGTTGATCTACACCAGTTGATCTACACCAGTTGATCTACACCAGTTGATCTACACCAGTTGATCTACACCAGTTGATCTACACCAGTTGATCCACACCAGTTGATCCACACCAGTTGATCTACACCCGTTTGTCCACACCAGTGAATCTACACCAGTTGATCTACACCAGTTGATCTCCATCAGTTGATCCACACCAGTGAATCTACACCAGTTGATCTCCACCAGTTGATCCACACCAGTTGATCTACACCAGTTGATCCACACCAGTGAATCTACACCAGTTGATCCACACCAGTTGATCCACACCAGTTGATTTCCACCAGTTGATCTCCACCAGTTGATCCACACCAGTTGATCTACACTAGTTGATCCACACCAGTTGATTTCCACCAGTTGATCCACACCAGTTGATCATCGGGAAACAATGACCTGAATGAAACTAACCCAACTGTACGCCCTTGTGAGCCCGATATTTCAGTAGGACAAGAGGAAATAGACGCTTTCCGCAACATGCTGAGCTAAGTCTGTCTCCCCAGGTCTCCTCACAGCAGCATGGGAAGCTGGAGTCGACATGTTCATTCATAAAGCTGCGGTCATTCATGAACAACTCGCCACCTGGCGGCAGACGTGCCGGGAACAGGTGCGTGTCACTGACTGCCAGTTATTCATGGCGTACGCATGTCGACATGGACGGGTCGTCGGTGGGTCGTGACTGTGAAGCATTGTACGGGGGTCACTTGAACTCGACATTCTCGGGGGGCAAGGAACCACTGCGGGTTTCACAGGAAATGCTGTGCCCTTTGCTATCATAAATAATTAAATTGAACGTCATGATTAACTATTCTGAAAAGAACTGTCACGTCCGATATAGTGTACACTGTCCATGTTTGATAAACTCACTCAGCGGTCTACAGATAACTTGGAGAATGTACAATATTGTCTTCATCGCGTTTCCGTGTTGCGAGTTGGTGTGACCGACCGAGTTTGAAAGATCAGATATTTATTGCATAGCATTCCATGAAGGAACAATGGCAATATTCTATAAACTATAAGGTAAACACAGCAGGTACAAAGATATATAAATACACAGATACATTCCACATATACATGATGTACATGTAGAATAATGCGAGATTTGTGCTTGTTACCGAGACTATTGCTCGACTGCCGTCATCGGAAGAATTCCTGGTCTAGAGTGAGTGAGTGAGTGAGTTTAGTTTTACGCCGCACTCAGCAATATTCCAGCTATATGGCGGCGGTCTGTAAATAATCGAGTCTGGACCAGACAATCCAGTGATCAACAGCATGAGCATCGATCTGCGCAATTGGGAACCGATGACATGTGTCAACCAAGTCAGCGAGCCTGACCACCCGATCCCGTTAGTCGCCTTTTACGACAAGCATAGTCGCCTTTTATGACAAGAATGGGTTGCTGAAGACCTATTCTACCCCGGATCTTCACGGGTCTCCTGGTTTAGAGAGATATCCAGCAACCTCCATGTTTGCTTGTGGAAGTCAGCGTAGTGGATCGGGTGGACACGTTCGCTGACTTTGTTAATGGGACGTCATCGGGCGCATACGTTGCTGATGTCAACCACTGGTATGCCTGATCCAGACTGGATTATTCACTGGCCACTGTCCTCAATACCTGGACTGTGATCGACGATTGTTCCGGCGACATGTAATTAACTGTTAGCTCTCCTGACCACACCGTAACTTGGCATCCCTAGTGCCTTGTCTGAACTATTTCTAAAGCGGCACAAAACCACTTCAGTTCACTAACCACACGTTGAACGCACGTAACCAGATTCTTTACTTATTTTTGCTTTTCATACCTTGACATATTAGGAACATTTTACAAAATGGGGAGGTGGGGGTTGGGGGGATGAAGCGTACTCATGTATCACCTAAAGTCTCTATCCGTGCGTGTAGACGGCTGTCCACGACATCCCCCGTGTTGAGACAGACAACGGCGGTCGTGACTCTCACAGCAGATGACGACGGGGACATAAGAGGGGTACGGTGGTTGAGCTTTGTCTACAGTACGTAGTGGAACAGACAATCCTCTAAACGGCCCAAAACCAGTTTAATAGAACGATTTAATTCCTGATCACGGTCTCCTGTGTATGTAAATGAATTGACAACCTAAGCACGTCGGACACCTCATTAGGGACCGATGGCACACCGATAACAAAACAATTAAATAACTGAAACTCCATTTACCCGAGTTTAATTATCCGGGTGAAAAAATACCCACCCAACTTGGGTTACATCTACGTGTGAAATAAGTGACAATCTCTTGCTATATATTTATACAACAGTAGTAGGTGTAGCAGCAGTAGTAGTAGTAGCCGTAGTCGACAAAGTAGTAGTAATCATTGTCGTAGTAGTAGTCGTAGTAGTAGCAGTAGTTGTAGTAGTGGTAGCAGTAGTAGTAGTAGTAGTAGTGGTAGTGGCAGTGGTAGTAGTAGTAGTAGTAGTAGTAGTAGTAGTAGTAGTAGTAGTAGTAGTAGTAGTAGTAGTAGTAGTAGTAGTAGTAGTAGTAGTAGTAGTAGTAGTAGTAGTAGTAGTAGTAGTAGTAGTAGTAGTAGTAGAGGGGTAGTAGTAGTAGTAGTAGTAGTAGTAGTAGTAGTAGTAGTAGTAGTAGTAGTGGTAGTAGTAGTAGTAGTAGTAGTGGTAGGAACACCAGCTGTTGTAGTAGAAGTATTATATACACGATAAAGGCCATTGTTACACAAATTTGTATTATTATGTTTTGCTACTTTGGTTCATTATATATCTTGTTTATGGAGTTTATAGAATAGTGTCACTGTTTCTGCATGGAACATTTGCGCAATAAAAATATCTTATATCTTATACGATATCTACATGTCGATACAGCAAAGTTCACTGACATGTAATCTGTGTAAAACATATTTTCTTACTATTCCATGACAATATTTATTTGACAACTATTTCAACATACGACATGCACACAGCGCTCTGTGTGTCAGTGATATAAATCACATTGATCAAAATGCAGGTATCTGGAAAAAAACCCGATACATATGACTTTGGAAAACATATACACGGAGGAGCAACAGTCCACACATACATTTAGTTGTGTACATTCAGAAGGGCGCAGAGAATGATTAGTAATGCACAGAACTGTTGATCAGGGTGATAATTGCACTTGTAACTAGTGTAAACAAATTGGTAAGGTTGATTGGTTGGTTTGTTGTTTAACGCCGCACTCAGCAATATTCCATGGCCGGTCACATCTAATTGGTAAAGCGTTAAAATAATTAACAGGCACAACATGTAAGTGTTTCATTCTAAAATTCTGAATACACGTAAATTATATGCACTTTAGAAAGCCGGTGACAACGTGACTGAGTTACCGACTGTGAACGCCACACAAATGTCGATTCCGTTTTATCTCCCCACTATCCCCGACACCAGGCTAGGTAACAACAGACGCCTGTCTCCCCCACCCCCACACCCACATAGGGGTCGGAGCATCTACGTGCGGGAAGCCCTACTCATACTATATGGTTGCGTGGTTGAAGTTTTTCCGTCCATGTCCTGTACTTCTCAATCCTCTAACGCTCCCCACTCGTCACGAGATGGCATTTCCAGGAAGGTGGAAGTGGAGAACATCTGTTAGAAAAGTGGGAATGGAAAAAGCGAAACGAAAGAGGGAAACTGGATGTTTCCGGCTGCTTGCGGGTAATCCAATTCAAAACACACTGGTTCAAAAGTCCGTGTGTAACTTACACGCTGAAAGTAATTAGGGGACATACGGTATGAGACTATTGTCTCCGGATTAGAATTTATATACATGTTTGGAGTCTCTGCTTATTTTCTCCAGTTTTATCAGCGACAATGTCGATTAACATAGAGATTTTTTCTGGGTTACATCTTCTTTTTATTCTCGAGTACAACGTTTCAGGGCTTGTTCTGGCCCCATCATCAGGTAAAACTGAACAGTAACTGTTAACTCTGGCCGTCAATGTCGATTGTATTGCTAATAATTGATGTTCGTTGACGTGCTGGACTTTTCAGCAATATGTATTGAATTTCATGGACCGAACCTGGAGATTCGAACTCCTGCTGATGAACGTTGGCTCAGTGTTTCGCTCCCTGCTTGTCAGTAGTGAATGACATCGGATATTCTGTTGTTCATCCTATACAAGTGAGCATTAGTACACGTGCACTAGAGTAACTTCACAATCGATAGTCACCCTATTTCAGTATTAATCAATGAATAGGTTTTGAACATAAATGGCAACTTAGGCTGATGTTTGAAATTCCTTGCAAGGCTAAATAGGACTTTAAGCGACTGTGTTAATATTTTCGCACCAACAATGAGACGATGTGTCCAGATTTGTGTTGATTTCCCTGGCGACATTAAAAACCTGTCCGTGTTCGTATCCGCTCAACTGATGGGGTAAACACTTTTGTAGTGTATGAGCCAACAATTCTACTTTTACACTTGCCCACATTCACACGTCTCCGTCGGGGGCGGAAATCCAAACACGTGACTTTTGGCCTTCTCTTGAATTACGTCACAAAACAAACAGGAAGGATACGGACTGTGTTTAAAAACAGCAGGGTCCTAATTCAAATCACAGAGCTCATTCAGGTTTCGAGGAAGGCTCGGCGATCTTTTCACACCTCAGGGAGCATCTCAAAACTGAAGATGACAGCTTGTTACTCACTGCGCTCGTTTCACGAGTCTGTGAATAGAATGGGTTGATGTTCACGTAACATCTTTGATCCGAAAACAGTGAGACGGTTCGTCTAAACGATGTTGGTATTGTCCTCGCAAACCGTTGGCTATTTTCTCACACGCATCACAGCTGAAATCCCCCTTTTTCGTTTTCAGTATGAGTTGTGCTGAAGTTCCAGTTTCTTCTCATGGAGTCTGTTAATATTGTAAAGACGTAATTCTTGTGTCAGTGTACAGAAACATAAATATACTACAAATCTTTTGATGGGGATAACCAGATGGGGTTTTTTTTATAAATAAACACTTGAATTTGTATGAGAATCTATTTTTAATCATTAAAAAGTAAAAACATATATTAACGATCTTGAATCCTATTTTGATAAAGAGAAAAATGGCCTAACACTCATTATATGCCATTTACTGTTTGCCGATGACTGGTCCTTCTGTCTCATTCACCAGCCAAACTCTCAATAATTTCTCAAATTACTGCAATGACAATAACTTAACTATCAACATTGAAATAACTAATGTAGTTATATTTGGGCACAAAAACCCACTATCCAATATTCAGATGGTCAGTGGCAGGGCAGAATATTCATGTCTTAGACAAATACAATTACTTAGGTGTTACGTTTCATCAAAATTCTAAATTTAAACAATTGTTGAACCTGTTGTTCTGTATAACAGTGAAGTATGGGGAATTGATTTTGTTCTGCTGAGACATATAGATTCTTTCCCACCTGAAAAATTACAAACGAAATTCTGTAAACGTACTCTGGGAGTTTCTCAGCAAACGCATAACTGGGCATGCAGAGCAGAGCTTGGTTTGTTTCTCCTATTATTCAGAGTAATTAAATCAATTGTTCAATTCTACAGTCATATTTTACAATCTCCAAATACCATTTTAAAACATGCCTTTAATGAATCAATAAAGATTGCCAAACACAAAATTGGATGGTACTATAAACTCAGTTGCCTCTTAGATAAGTTTAACATCAAGGAAAGTAATCTTACTTCCTCCTCTATACTGAAGGACCTCCAATTGAAATTTACAGACATGTTCCACTCATCTGTTCAAGATAATCCAAACACATTAAATTCAAGGAACAAACTTAGAACGTATAGAAAATTTAAATCTGAAATCAACTTTGAACCACACCTGCAACACTGCAAGATAATAAAACACCGTATCCATTTCACAAAACTAAGACTGAGTGATCACAGACTAAAAATTGAACTGGGTAGGAGAAGACCACCTACACCTTTGGAGGACCGTCTGTGTGATAAATGCTCCATTTCATGTGTTGCACTAAATATTCAGATTCAAGAAAGTCCTTATTAACTCCCTTTCCTCTAAAATTAATAACTTTCTCAGACTGACTACCACTGAAACATTTAACCTCATTTTTAGAAATAATGATCCAAATAGTATAGAAATTATTTGCTACCACATGTACAACTTTAAACAAATATAGAAGATCTGATTGTCCTAGGCCATTATTACTATTATACACATTTGTATTATTATATGTTTTGTTGCTCATCATATATATGTGATTCATTATATATCTTGTTCATGTAGTTTATAGAATATTATCACTGTTTCTGTATGGAATGTTTGCACAATAAATATTTGATTTGATTGATTTGATATCACTCACAAGTGAAGTATTACGGTGTCATTTTTAATCATTTCTGTGTCATATATGTCTGCTTTGCTACTTTGCTGTCCTTCAGTGGTGTACGTTACACTAGCCAAGCCCGCCTCCGTGGTCCAGTAGACAGTGTGTCTGCGCACACACCGGGAGGTCAGGGGTTCGATTCCCTGCTGCGTCATGCCACAAAGGGTTGTGACAGTCCTGGCGCCATGAACAAAACAGGAACTGGTAGGTTTGGAGACAGTATACTGTGTCTGAGCTGGGTATCCCCGTTAAACTGATCAAGTACACAGACAGGGTCAGAGCATGTGTATCGATTTATACATATCTATCGATACTGCACCTGTCCACTTTAGAATGTAGCATTGTACTAATTTTCAAAAGCTACTTAATGTATACCAAACCGTCAGTGGTTTGATTATGAAAGATTTTACCTCAACATTCCAGGGCAATATATCTACCTACCTACCACACACATACACAGTTATCTATCTATCTATCTATCTATCTATCTATCTATCTATCTATCTATCTATCTATCTATCTATCTATCTATCTATCTATCTATCTATCTATCTATCTATCTATCTATCTATCTATCTATCTATCTATCTTAACCGGCATTTATAGTCATTTCTGAGGATCTGCCAGTATGCGTAAGTATAATTTTACGCCGCTTTTACCAATATTCCTGCAAAATCACGGCAGGAGACACCAGAAATCGGCTTCACACATTGTACTCATGTAGGTATCGACGCCGGGCCTTCACCGTGACGAGCGAACGCTTTAACCACTAGAGAGTCTGCGACCCATATTGCAGCGCCAGAATTCGGTTGAAAGAGTTTGATTATTTGTATGACACCACATAATCTGCCGCCATCTTCCGGCAAATAGACATCGCTCCAGAATCTGAGATAAACTGCATGTATATAGACATTTTCAATTCATAGATGATTATATAAACAACTGTATGTATACATGGTACTTGGCGCAGGAAGCAAATAAAAACTCTGCGATTCTTGAAACTTTTCACAAATCTGGAAGCGTTCCATTACATTCAGACATACAAAACATCAATGAGGAAGCTTGTGTTGTTTAAAAGCAATACATTTTTCAATAAGCATCCTGATCCCAAGACATACACGAGTATAATACATAACACGTCCTTTTTATAAACAATACAAGCCCTTAACTAGGATAGTTAATGAGACGTACGCAACCAGAATACAAGGGCTCTTAACCTAGTTCGGTGATGTAACGTAAACGTTGCAATGCCTTCCTAATTGCCTGACAGATGCTCCATTGTGTTCCCTTCAATATATGAAATTATGCACTTAAACAATTCCGCCATTCTGGCGCCTTGGCTTTTTTCTCTCCAGAACACTTACTCTTAATTTAGATTGAAATGTTTGTTTCTTCGTTTGAGAACATCAAAAAGCCCGTCAAGATGAGAGACACTTGACCAGCACTTCCGGTCCCGGCGAAGAGGAAGAGATTCGACGTGTTCTTGTTGCTAAGAGACGGAAGTGGAAGCCCCAGAGGTATATAAATGGGCGTGGCATTCAAGTTCCTGTAAAAGATGGAAGATAACTTCATGATCTGACAAGCACGGGTTTAACTGATTTGAGAGGTGACGTTTTGGATCAGTTCGTTTTTGCACTGAATAGGTCAAGGTTGTGGGCGACTTCCGGTTTCTATCAGAATGCATTAATTAGGAACTTTACATGTGCTTGATCTGGCTGTAGTGTGGCGTAAGGTCGTGGGGACGAATGTGAGTCAGCTGTCACTCGATGTGTAAGTAGGTGAGTAGGTATAGGATTCTATCGAAATATCTCGACCAGGCACATGCGACTCTGCCTCAAGATATGTACTCCATACAGTATAGGTCTTAGGTCCAGAAGTTGCAGAAAGTCATCCGAAACAGAGAAGACATATTTGCGTTATAATAAGTATTATGTATTATCATGCATCGTTTGAATTTAATTATTCGCAAACATTACAATTATTGAAATAGTGAATCACAACAATGCTATTTTGAGCCTAGAAATAGATTCTTGAAAATACCAGCTTCAAATTAATCTTGCACCTTGGTGAGGGTTTGAACCCGACCGTGGCGGTGATGAACTATCCACTATTCTCACATGTCTGTAATATCATTTAGTTATTCGGGTAGCACTGTGGATAGTGAAACGTTTCACAGGAGTTCGATTCCCGGGAAAGAGTGCGATGCAAGGTCACAGCCGTCGGTATTAAAAGCAGTTTGGGTAACATACAGTTGCTTACGGTCCTGTATCCCTCTGTTAGTTTGTGAATTATGCTCGGGTGAAACAAAAATGTGATGATTATTATGTTAAATTGCTACCTAAGAGAAAAGTATCCAATTACTATATGATATATAGGTGGTGAGGGGATTGTATTTTGTTTGAAGGCTAGATATTGTTCAGAAAATTTTGCAAATCCTTACATATTAATGTATTAATCAAAAGTAACAGATAACAGGTAAGTAATTGTTGCCCTCATTGCAACAACATAATGTTTGGCTGCAGTTAATCTGTTTTTCACAACAATGTAAAGCACAATATATTTTTTCAAGAATTTTCTGGGAAAGTTTGTGTTTCTCATTTTGTGTGGATAAAATCCCTCCCCTTGAAATGTAAAATAATTAAGTTATTTATTTTTTTCAAATATTGGTTTGTTACCTGCTCGGACAAAGAGACTGTTTATTTCTTTCGTAGCAGCCCCATGCAGACTTCAAACATAAGTCCACACCCACGTCGTTTTGTTCGTATTCGTGGAGGTCATGGTCAAGTGGTCAGTGTAAACTGACGGGCAAAGTGTACCAGGCATGTTTTGTTTGGGTTTTTTATTGTGTTTTAAAAAAAAAGAAATTACAAACTAAAGGAGCTGTTGTTTAAATTTCCTTATGTCTATTTCACCATTAAACCGAAACACGAGTGTCATGCATTAACCAATTCAGACAACAACCTACTTTTAGCCGATCCGAATTTCCACTCCTGTGAAAGTGAAAAGAGACACTACAAACAACTATGGTTACACTGAATTCCAATCCCTTGTTTAATACGCAAATGGTATTTACAAATTAATTTTAATTTTAAAGTTTAAAAAAATCGTATTTCTCTATTTTCCGTCGAGGTTTAGGCAACATGTCGTTAACTTAGAGGCCACTGACTGCCCCTGTTTGAAGAGGTCGAACAATGATTCACAATTTGTCATTCTCACACCTGTTATGTGTTCGTTGTGCTATTATGTGTATTTTTGGGACGTACAATGTGATTGATATAATATCAAGTCCGTACCACACCGCCAAACTTTTCTAGCGGCCGAGCCTCGTTTTGAGATTTCCAGATTTCCGTTTGTCAGAGCACGCTGTACGACAGAGCACGCTGCACGACGTGTTTGCAAGGTTTAGAAGGAGCGTAGTGTTGCAATATACAAGTGATTAGATGTATCAAATAATACTGATGAATATTTATATATCCAGTTGAATGATTTAGTTTCAACATTCTGGACTGGTTATTGTACTCAGTTGCGCAATAGGACGAACCCATTCATGAGGAAATTGTATGATCAATGTTTTAACCTACAATTATTCCTGGAACAAAATGTACATAAGTAATCGTTCTGTGATTTATTTTGTACAAAAATAGATTGGTCCAGTGAAGACTTGGGTTAGTAACCCCTAACGAGTTTAAAATGTTGTAAATATGTGCCGAAACAAAATTGACCTTCAAAGAAAAAGAATCTAAGGTATATGTCTGCAGTTTTGTATTATGTCATAACTTTTTTTCATTTTAATAAATTTAAATAATCGTATTCTTTTTAAATATATAAACATGTACAGGTATACTTTTGGTGTAGAGTAAGCGCCAGGACAGTTAATTTTTCTGACATATTAGTAATATCGCTAACGATAAATTAGTCACATGTAGCGACCTAAACGCCGATAAGTATAACAGACATTTAATAGACAGCCCATGTTGTTCTTGTGGACATCAGAGTGAAAACGCCCTACACTATTTCCTCACTTGCCGTCAACTATACTCGGATAAGACTTAATATGTATTTTTACACTACCGGTTATAACCTGGATACCATTCTTAAGGGAAACAAAGAACTTACTCCCTGTGTAAACCAGAAAATAGTTGAATCCGTCCACGATTATATAACCAAGACACAACGCTTCAAATTTTCTCAGGAAAATAATTAAATTTACCCAACAACCTTCTCATGATTGATTTATATTTCTACAATGGCTTGTTAGACACACACAACTGTAACTCTCTAACTTATGACTACTTAGAGAATAGTTGTATTTCATGTAATCTGTATATATTTATATATATTTAAAAATATTATATTTATGCAATGGTCAGTATCGATGATGTCAAATCCTCCATGTCATGTTGTATTATACGTTGCATGGGAGCGGTGTTAATATAAGCAGTAATGCTTGTTCACCAATCCCAATTCATCTTCATGAATAAAAATATGTTTAAATCAATTAGTCACATGATACAATCATGCTGGTGGTGTCTACTATCTGCTACTAACTCTATGACAATGTGCAGCCCAGAAACATGTGGTACAAGTGACACCACCCCGAACATGATAAAACTACAATGGGCAGATTTACGACTGACATTTGTGTTTACTTATACTATGTACTGCACAATACCATGAAATCATTCCAACACAAGACGCACCATTACCTGTAATATTATTTCAACCCTTGGAAGTAATTTCGGCAAAGTAACTTTGCATGATGACCAAATAAGAAACCACAATATTTAGACCACTGAATTATAACCCTACTTCACTGACAAAAACTACAGGTGTTAAACTTCTGACAGGTTTATCAAGTAATATACACGGTTGAAACTAGAATTAGTAAAGAGAGAAAACTTTGTCAAGTCAACTTAGGTGAACGTTTAGGTCATGTTTGTTTACAAACAACATCGTATAGCGGTAATACTACTGAAACAAATATATACTCATGATATAGTCACAACTGTTCAATCGACTCTGCTTTTAGTAGAGATTTCTTATGGATGTGGAAAGGGTTTTGTCGCCTCTATATCGATATTGGAAGAATGGACATCTAGACTCTCAACTGCTGCGGTCATGGGAGAGAGATGCGATGATGGGACGTCGTCTGTAGTTGAAAACCTTGTTGGCGAAACTACTGTAAACATAAGACAAATGAGCCGTGTGTCGTCAACAGCTTAGACCCTTGGGACCTAGTTTCAGCGACTCAACTGGAAGTGTTGAAACAGTTAGACTAACGAACAGTGTGCGATACAGTCTATACCCCACAAAAATCCTTACTTCGAAAACCAAGCGTCGACTAAGTGGTTAGGCTCAGCCTTTGCTGCAGGCGAGTCACCGCGCCCTTTTCGCCTGTCTCCCAGACCTAGAGATCATCTTAAAAAGGCAGTCCAGCCCGTCTAAAGACTGAGTGGGCAAGTCTAGATTGTCCTCAGTGCTCTGCTGAAATTACAAATGGGCTACTTTTTGGATATTATTTATTATATGTATTATTATCTTGGTAGACATGTATGATTAAATAAGATATCTTTATTTCAGGGACTAAATGTCACCCTAGTGACCCCATGGCTAGGGTCGTAGCTCATGGTTGGGAGGGACTTGAACAATATATAATTAGAACACTTGGTTGTATTATGTAGGGATGAGTACCAATCTTGTGAAAGATTATCAGACAATCTCTGCTTAAGAACAGAAATGAAACCATCAATATCTCCAATATCCTGGGAAATCCAAACAAATCCAGACCCAAATCTAAATAAAATATTCTTGATATAAGATGCCCATGTCGTGCGTCCAGATTCATCCAAAGACTTAAGCATTAAATAAAACTGATGAGGTAATCTACAACTTGGAAGAGTTAAAAGTCTACACCAATATTTAACTGCACTTGACATATAAGTAAGTTGAAGACGGAATCTGCCACATTCAGCAAGAACCATATTGTTGCAAGTATTTGTGCCAATCTTTAAGAAATATTTACATGATTTTATCTGGATTTGTTCAATGATTTTACAATGCGTGACACCCTAAATTTCTGAACCGTAACAAAGAATAATGTTTAACCATAGCGTCAAATATTTTGAAAAGACCATGAAAAAGATATTTTGACATGACAAATAACCTACTCAGTTTGGTATCTATAGATTGCCATACGGGCTTTAATTGGCTTCAGAAGCAAGAGTAGTGTGAGCTTTAGTCTATACTAGCCTAGGAGTGAACACGATACCCAAATACCTGTAGTATGAAACAACTCCCAGTCTTTGGCCATAAAGAAATCACTTTTCATACTGTCTAAGGGGCCCACTATTCCTGAAAACAATAACTTTAGTCTTATCAATATTGGCCTTCATACCAGTAAATATATTACTTACTGCGGCGTTAAACAACAGTCAATCGATCATTTATAAAAGCATCCTGTTGTAAGGTTAACGTGTAGGTTTCGAATGCTTGGAATATTCATTTGATGCAGATGCGAGTGAGTGACGTAGTCTCTGGTATGAGAATATATTTTGCTGAAGTATCTGCTAACATGACTTCTTTGTAACAAAGAGATGTCGTGAGAATCGGTCCTGGAGAAATCTTGTCTTGCCAACTAGCATACAGACCAAGCCGCAGAACAACATGGACTCGTTGTGGTACTGAAGCCTTTGAAGAGGTGTTGAAGCTATTATTGATCAACAAATTTGATCTATGTTTCCTTTTATTGTCAGACCGCCTCCGTGGTGTAGTTGTGAGCAACAATGACCGTCCCAGCTGCCATGAGCTCTACAACACCTGTGGCAAGGAGAGACAGAGTAGTTATCAATATCAGCAAAATTAGACATTCAAAGATATATAATATATGCTATATATGGGACAACACTTTCTTAGAAAAGTGACCGCCTCCGTGGTGTAGTGGTTAGAGCGTCCGCCCGGAGAGCGGAAGGTCGCAGGTTCGATCCCCGACCGCGTCATACCAAAAGACGTTAAAATATGGTACTTGATGGTCCCTGCCTGGCGCTCGGCATTATTGGGTACAAGAAGGACTGGTGGGCTCGGAGTCAGTATAATGTGTCTGAGTGGGGTATTCATGCTTCACTGCGGCATAGTATCTCAGTGAGCTAGCACTATAAAACCAGCTTAAGTCTGGGCTAGTACAAGCAGCCGCACCTACACATACACACGCATGCACGTCGTCATATGAGCGAAATATTCTAAAGCACGACGTTAAACCCAATTTCACCTCACCTCCTTTTATTGTCGTTCCGTAGTCTTCGTTACGAACTGAAACTGATTAAGATAAGATGTTGCAATAATTATTGCACAACATTCCATTAAGATTCAGTTGCAATAATCTACAAACAAACAAAATATGTTCACAATTAGTAAAATCACGGGCAAGTACCAGTGACACAGGAAGTACGCTGTAAAAACGTAATAATTATAGATGTAATATATATGAATGAGGAATATTATTGTGATATAACAGTACATGCCAGATGGTGACGAAACGGCAAAGGTGACTTTGACACCGTAACGAGATATTTTAATACGACCATAATCTCCATTTCCTTTTCAGAACGGCAATATAACCCGCTCGTGTGTATACAAGCCACTCACAATACAGGTAGCGGCACATATACAATCGTACTGTCATATGTGAAATCCCCTCATCTCATACACCTGTGTCACGGGATTTCAATGATGGTTCAATTGGCTTTTTATATGAAAGACGAACATCGCCGTTTAGTATAAATGCTCATTAGATTTCATTACACAATATCCAATGCAAACATTTGCACAGGCAGAGTCCATTGTTATGAGGTCTTTGATGTAATAACTGTCTGAGGAGCTCCGAATACTGAATTAAAGTTGGGGCACCATTGAGGGAAGTGTCGCCTTACCCACAAGCCCCCCTCGCTTGCTGCCTCTCGCGCGTAGACGTTAGGTAACTCGGGTATTTACAAAGGAGACAGAAGATTATTGAAAAGCCATTTACCGTCTATAACTGACATAGACGGCATATTCTTTTCAAGAAGGCCGTAAGACAGGCGACTTGATCCGACCGCAGCGTCTGCAACCCACCACAGCTCACGCTTTCCACATCGATGTCACGTGAGGTTTCAAAGGTGAGCTAGATCATATCTCCACGTGAACACAAATAAATCTTAGAAAATTATCTCCATACGTCCCCTTTCTTATGGTTTTCATTAAACACGTAAACAAAACCCTTGCGAAAATCCACGCCGGTTGTTAGACAATTTGGCCGCCATCATGACAGCTTGAGACATACAGGTCGTCTGTTTGGGCGCCTACATCCTTCGTAACACGCCATGTAAAACACTCCGAGAACTATTTCCACAAGTTTTAATGGACTATTTTCCCCTTTCTCTTTCGCGTCGTGTTCCTATTGTGTCGGCCATTGTAGGCCTGGCTTTGAAGCAATAGGAAACGGCCTAGATGGCCAAGCGATTGCAAACCCGGTCACCAAATGGCGGAAGCGATTTCGCTAACGCAATTATGAAGCACTATGTGTGTAGACTTGTTGTCTAGCCAGACGAGTCAGCTCACTCGCCCCATGGGCTAAGGTTGGAGTCTGTAGCTTTTTGCATAGGAGTGGTATTGGATTGTATAAAGAATATATCTTCATCATGTGTAGTTTTGTAAGGTCACACAATATAGGAACCCTTCGGCACCGCTGCATCTGAACACACGCTTAGGAGGTCATCGGTGTGGTTGTGCCATGGCTACAGTGAACAAGAGAAACCAGTTATTAAGTTAAGAAGAACAGTGATTAAGGGTATTAACTTTTAAAATTTGTAAATAATTGAAATGTGGGTTGAAAATATTCATTCTATCAATTGGCTGTATATAAGTAAATGACTTTATATATATATGCAATGTCTTAGACGATGAGCAACACCATGTGATATCATGTAAGTAGTATAGCAAAGAAAGGGAATCACTTCTACAAACAATGCTTTATTATGACCAAGAATTTGCTACACTCTCCAAAAGAGAACAATTCCTGATAATTTCCACAAACAGAAGTCCTGAAACAATTTCCAAAATATGTCACCATCTTTACAACTTAAAATGAATTCTGTATATTACCATAGTCTCCTCATATATTTTTCCATGTCATTATACCACATGATTTCCAAAAGTTGTTATAATGTACATCATTTATGTGTGAAATGTATCTATATTTCTTGTACCTGCTGTGTTTATATTTGTAGCTTATAAAATATTGCGACTGTTTCTTCAAGGAATGCTATGCAATAAATATCTTATCTTATCTTATCTATTTAAAGACAAAAGAAGGATTTCAAAGATAAGATGTTGGTGTGAATGTGTGCGTGCGTACGAGCGTCCGTGTATTTATACAATTGAAATGGAAATCGAAAATTCATGAGTGCCTATGTATATGAGCCACAGACAGAAGGCATGAGAATGGCCGGCAGTGTTGTTGCAACTGTCATGTTTTCAGATTTAAACTGAATGCAGCAGAGAGGGTTCGGGTGATCCTGGCCCAGTCAGGCTGGTGGGGCTCATCATCAGCTCAGGGCCCTCGCCCCTTCTACAGGCAGCCCAGACAGCGAATAAGACTTCACCCAGGACGCGCTGCCAGGTCGAACCCACCAAGAACTTTCCGGAGAATATGTAGACTTCCAAACACTGCTGCATTACCCAGAGCGTCAGAAGGGGTGTGTTCCGTGCAGCAAACCCGGACTCTCTCCCAGTTGTAGTCAGGAGACTGGGAGGTATCAAACCCGGACTCTCTCCCAGTGGTAGTCAGCAGACTGGGAGGTATCAAGACCGGATACTCTCCCAGTGGAAGTCAGGAGACTGGGAGGTATCAAACCCGGACACTCTCCCAGTGGTAGTCAGCAGACTGGGAGGTATTAAACCTGGACACTCCCCCAGCGGTAGTCAGGCGACTGGGAGGTATCAAACCCGGACACTCTCCCAGTGGTAGTCAGGAGACTGGGAGGTATCAAACCCGGACACTCTCCCAGTGGTAGTCAGGAGACTGGGAGGTATCAAACCCGGACGCTCTCCCAGTGGTAGTCAGGAGACTGGGAGGTATCAAACCCGGACTCTCTCCCAGTGGTAGTCAGGAGATTGGGAGATATCAAGCCCGGACACTCTCCCAGTGGTAGTCAGGAGATTGGGAGATATCAAGCCCGGACACTCTCCCAGTGGTAGTCAGGAGACTGGGGGGTATCAAACCCCGACGCTCTCCCAGCGGTAGTCAGGAGACTGGGGGGTATCAAACCCCGACGCTCTCCCAGCGGTAGTCAGGAGACTGGAAAGCATCAAACCCGGCCGCTCCCCCAGTGGTAGTCAGGAGACTGGGAGGTATCAAACCCGGACGCTCTCCCAGTGGTAGTCAGGAGACTGGGGGGTATCAAACCCTGACGCTCTCCCAGCGGTAGTCAGGAGACTGGGAGGCATCAAACCCGGCCGCTCCCCAAGCGGTAGTCAGGAGACTGGGAGGTATCAAACCCGGACTCTCTCCCAGTGGTAGTCAGGAGATTGGGAGATATCAAGCCCGGACACTCTCCCAGTGGTAGTCACTGGGAGGTATCAAACCCGGACACTCTCCCAGTGGTAGTCAGGAGACTGGGAGGTATCAAACCCGGACGCTCTCCCAGTGGTAGTCAGGAGACTGGGAGGTATCAAGCCCGGACACTCTCCCAGTGGTAGTCAGGAGACTGGGAGGTATCAAACCCGGACACTCTCCCAGTGGTAGTCAGGAGACTGGGAGGTATCAAGCCCGGACACTCTCCTAGTGGTAGTCAGGAGACTGGGAGGTATCAAACCCGGACACTCTCCCAGTGGTAGTCAGGAGACTGGGAGGTATCAAGCCCGGATACTCTCCTAGTGGTAGTCAGGAGACTGGGAGGTATCAAACCCGGATACTCTCCCAAGTGGTAGTCAGACTGGGAGACTGGGAGGTATCAGAGCCCGGATACTCTCCTAGTGGTAGTCAGGAGACTGGGAGGTATCAAGCCCGGATACTCTCGGACACTCTCCCAGTGGTAGTCAGGAGACTGGGAGGTATCAAACCCGGACACTCTCCCAGTGGTAGTCACTCTATCCCCCGGATGGTAGTGGTAGTCAGGAGACTGGGAGGTATCAAACCCGGACACTCTCCCAGTGGTAGTCAGGAGACTGGGAGGTATCAAACCCGGACACTCTCCCAGTGGTAGTCAGGAGACTGGGAGGTATCAAACCCGGACACTCTCCCAGTGGTAGTCAGGAGACTGGGAGGTATCAAACCCGGACACTCTCCTAGTGGTAGTCAGGGGACTGGGAGGTATCACGCCCGGTCACTCTCCCAGTGGTAGTCAGGAGACTGGGAGGTATCAAACCCGGACACTCTCCTAGTGGTAGTCAGGAGACTGGGAGGTATCAAGCCCGGAGCCTAGTGGTTAAAGCGTTGGCACTCTCCCCCTAGTGGTAATCAGGGAGTAAAACTCAACTCAGCCAGTCAGTCATCACCTCACTCACCCGGAGGTATCAAGCCCGGACACTCTCCCAGTCATTTCCTTCGGGTTTTGAATATTCGTAATTTCAGTTAATGTTATCCCAGAATAGGACCTTTAACAAGTAGTCACCTACATGTGTAATGTGTAGTGTAAACTTGTACTAAATGGTCACACTAACTTGTCGGTTCATTGGAATATATTACTTATGAAATTTAATTTTGGAACATGAACTTTACGTCAAGAAAACAGAGCCAGAAAACTCGTGCCATCCCTCTCCAAAAGCGTTACGTCTATAACGTCCTGTTTAGGAAGATAGTGGTATATGCTAATAGCTCATCACCCGTGTATACCCCCTACGTGGGACTGTCCGCCTGTCACAGCTGGGATGGTTATGAGATTATGGGAAGACGTGCCCGCCTCCAGGACAAAGGTACGCTTGTCTTGCTGCAGGATACCTCTCATGTACAGGCGCCGGCAGGTGTGCAGAAAATCGGATATATCGAATAGTCGGCCATATCGAGCAGTTTGATTTGTTAAGTTTATTATGTGAGACATGAGTGTGATAAACAAATAATTTATTTCAAAGGCCATCTGAACATATAATTATTAAATCTCACGGTAAAACAGAAGCTTTCAGACAATACAATCATATACACGTATACGGGGTAGTAGCCTTGCTTCAAGGCTGTATTGAATGCCCATGGATGTATAGTAATTCTATCCTTTAAAGAGGCAAGTCTAGATAAGGGGACAGTACAAGGACGCCAGGCTGTTATTTGTATTTCAGAAATTATCATTAATTATCACCCTAGAGACTTGTGAAAGTCTAACGGGGTAGATATAGCTGTCGTCTTCGCAGGGCTGCGTCCCTAAGGCCACATATCTATGATTGGTACTTGGGTAGACGTTTTAGCTCAGCCACATTAAGCTCATGCACCGTGATGTAACACTGTTGGAAGCGGCGTTATATTAAACTCACTCACGCACTGGGGAGATGTTTTTATTACAATAAGGGATCAATGTGATCGGGTTTGTGAGCTGGCCGTTTGAGTCTCGTTACATCCGACGATTTGGCTGTCATGCTATCAACCATCGGTTTGCCTGGTCTAAGCGAAATTATTTACCAACAGCAGAGAGGGGAAATTCTGAGTTTCATGTTTCCAGCAACACCGACGTATTACGACGTTTGTAACAAGATTCAAGCCAAATCTTGGTGGGAGGACTTTTGTTTTTAATGAAGCCGACTTTCGACAGCGGAATATTGCTTTGTCAATCTGGAAAGTTGTTATTCTGAGCGGTTACAATTCGATCCTTACCGTCCGAAATAGATGGTGTCGCCTTTACGTGAAACCTGCAGCATTCAGGACGAGTTTCTGGAATATTTTTTAAAATATTAGGTGGTGAATGCAGTTAAATCCGAGTCGTCATGATCAATACAGACTAAATACTAGTTGAGGTGACCCGTTTTGCGTTAACATTTGTCTTTATTTTATGTTGGAAATTATAACAAAATCACATTTGAAGAATAATAATTATGTAAAAATACGATAAACTAAGTTAAAGAATTCGACGTTAGGGTGTTTCTACTTTAAAAAGCGATCATTTCGTTTCTCGTCGGTGTTTATCTGAAAGTCACAATAGATAAACCCTCAGGTAGTAAAACGATAAATGAACATGCGACGTTGGACGGGCCGCTATTCCAATTCTCCCTTGTGTCCAGCCGCCGGTAGACGATTACAGAGGAACGTTGAAAGGTCGCCAAACGGAAGTCGATCCATAAAACAATCTTCTGTGCAATAAAGGAAGAGATTACGGACAAACAGCCTCGGAGTTTACAAAGGGATCTGCGATGAAAACGATTACTTCGAGATAAAGACGTCACTGCCAGACATTGTCCTATTTTCGTTCTCGGCACCCACTGTGAAATTGTCCCTTTGTTTTGACCCATATATGAATAGTGGCTTTGTTCCTGTGTTCATTCAATCGTTTAAACACTTTTACTGCCGTGACACGACTAGCCAGATTAAAACTACGTTATTCAAGTTCATCTAGACCGCATAGTGCATACATAATGGCATTGTGTAGTCATCGAGGGTCTATATTATTCTAATTTATCAACGATATCAGGGCCTACAAGCTTATTTAACCCGTTTTCGTTTAACATTGTGTCATATTCACGCTTTCAGGATTGTGGGTGTTTACTTCTGTAAATTTTGTGTATAGATATTATTATAGTCAGTGTCATTCCTCGGTCTTCCATCCGTACAATATATCATTTTTAAAAAAGGACTTTCTGTTTTTATCTCCGGACACGTGATGAAAACAGTTCCATGAAAGATAGATTTTAAGGATCATGGTCAGGGGTGGATCCAGGATTTTGAAGAAGGGTTTGTGTGTGTGTGTGTGTGTGTGTGTGTGTGTGTGCACATCAATCATGAAGTCCAAAGCTTAGGGAGGGGCGGTGAGGTAGCCTAGTGGTTAAAGCGTTCGTTCGTCACGCCGAAAACCCGGGTTCGAATCCCCAGATGGGTACAATGTGTGAAGCCCATTTCTGGTGTCCCCCACCGTGATGTTGCTGGAATATTGCTAAAAGCGGCGTAAAACCAAACTCAGTCAGTCAAAGGTTAGGGTGAATTCTTTTCGGAGGAGAGGAAGGATGCACTCCCCCTCCCTCAGGGTCCGACCCTGATGACTTAGAAACGTACATACATCTTTGCTTGATAATACATGTATCTACCTACCTGTTAATGGCGAATGGCGAGAGACCCGCCGAATGTACAGTTTGTGTGGACAGCGTTACACCCCGGGTCAGATCTCAGTGAATCCCCACGTTGAATCCCCTCGACAAAGCTGACGAGTCACTATGACCCAATTACCTATCTACAAAACAATGTCCGTGGAAAAACATGAAAGGTAAATCGCGTTGCCTGTAACAAAACAGGCTGAGCGATGTTCCATGTCTATCCACCTTTTTATATCTCTATGAATTCACAATATCTTTTGAAAGTGGCCAGATGTAACAAAGTTTATATTTGGGATTACACTGTCTTAGCATAGTAGAAATTCCTGAACTTTTGGGGTTCAGTTCCATTCGGGAAGCATCTAATCGCCAGCTAGAATTTGTAGAATTTCGCCGTTCTTCCAAATGGACCCTGATGCTGACACTATCTTTACGGCTGACCCATGAGAACACACCCCGAACAAAGATTTTATTGCCAGTTGGAAGTAAAATACGTACCCAGTGTCCTCGTTCGGTGGTTGTTTTCACCCACTCAGTTTCATCCGTGCACAGATCGTGATTAGAAAACGATATTGGTTTCCGACTCCCCGTTGTTAGACATCACTCATCAAAGTTAAACAGACCACATTTTTTTTTTCATTTTGGAATTGGGTCATCTACTAAAAGTTAATTATTCTTGCGTTGATCTGGAAGTTGAGCTTCATGCTGTCCTTAATTATCATGAATACAATACAGTGCACACAGACACCGATACTTGGAATGAGTGAGTGAGTATGGTTTTACGCCGCTTGTAGCAATATTCCAGCAATATCACGGCGGGGGACACCAGAGATGGGCTTCAAACATTGTACCCATGTGGGGAATCAGCCCTGGCCTCCGACGTGACGAGCGAGCGCGTTAGGCCCTGAGTAGACTGAGGCTTAGTCTCTGAATATATATAATTTTGATAGTAACAAACAAGCCAATTTATATTGAAAAGGGAGACCAGAGATTCAGAACCTGAGGAAATCTAGACTTGCTTTATTTAGGGCTTTAGCACTGCAGAGAGGGCATGGCAGTAGGGAAATTAATGTGGTTCAGGGACTGTGAGACAGATTAGGCTCTGAGCTACACCACCTCTCGCCGATACTTGGAAGATCTGGAGTGAAGGAAACCTGCTATAAACAAGATTCATTAGATTCTTACTATTTAATTCGTTTAAATGTAGTTTTTGTATTATTAAGAACCAAAGAGTTACAGGTTTCACTGTCCAAGAATATGAAGTGCATGCGATATTTTCTGTTGAGATATGTACTTAAACTCATGGTCCAGATGAAAATATATTGTAAACTAAACTATTAAATGTTATTTTTCTAGATACAAGTTGTCTTCCTTCAAGTCTATATGATGAAAATAATATGGAGGTTTGTCCATATATTCCCCGTGCCATGTGTATACCTGTGTTAAGATCTCTACAGTTCCCGAGGGCTGATCGCTGTTCGTGGCAAGACGTGGCAAGGTGTATTGTCCTCTGCATCACCTGAAGGCGAGTATTCGCGACCTATAAACTTCAACAAAGATTTCTCGTTCAACGCCTTCTGTGTTCTGAAACACGTTTATAACATACTTGGACAATTTGATGAGCAATATAGACAGTTTGTTTTGTTTATTGTGCAACGCAGTAGTCTAGCTTCATATCACTGCAGTATGTAGAGTCTGCATAGAATTTTATATGTATCTGTTTGTGAGCCCTACACGGCCATAATGATACTTGAGCAACTACAACGTGTTCCATTCTGTACATCTCACGTTTACAAACTTACTGTAGTCAGAACATTGCTGATATTTATGATGACTTTTTAGCCAGTGGCCTTTAGATTGTTTGTCTGGGGAGGTCTGGGTGGGTCTATCGGCAGGTCTAGCTGGGTCTATCGGCAGGTCTAGCTGGGTCTATCGGCAGGTCTAGCTGGGTCTATCGGCAGGTCTAGCTGGGTCTATCTGCAGGTCTGGCTGGGTCTATCGGCAGGTCTAGCTGGGTCTGTCGGCAGGTCTGGGTGGGTCTATGGGCAGGTCTGGGTGGGTCTATGGGCAGGTCTAGCTGGGTCTATCGGCAGGTCTAGCTGGGTCTATGGGCAGGTCTGGGTGGGTCTATCGGCAGGTCTAGCAGGGTCTATGGGCAGGTCTGGGTGGGTCTATCGGCAGGTCTAGCTGGGTCTGTCGGCAGGTCTGGCTGGGTCTATCGGCAGGTCTAGCTGGGTCTGTCGGCAGGTCTGGGTGGGTCTATGGGCAGGTCTGGGTGGGTCTATGGGCAGGTCTAGCTGGGTCTGTCGGCAGGTCTAGCTGGGTCTGTCTGGCAGGTCTGGCTGGGTCTATGGGCAGGTCTGGCTGGGTCTGTCGGCAGGGTCTGTCGGCAGGTCTGGCGGGCGTGTCAATAGATCAGATGGGGTGTGCCACTAGGACTGATGGGGGTGTCAGTAGACATGGGGTGGGTGGGTTGATGTCAATAGATTATGTGCAAACAATTTGTGTTAACCACGGGAAATGTCCCTAAGATCCTCAGTAGGTGGTCTGTTTGTCGGCAGATCCTAAGGAGGCGGTCTGTTTGTCGGCAGATCCTAAGTAGGCGGTCTGTTTGTCGGCAGATCCTAATTATAAGTAGGCGGTCTGTTTGTCGGCAAATCCTCAGTTGGTGGTCTGTTTGTCGGCAAATCCTAAGTAGGCGGTCTGTTGTCGGCAAATCCTAAGTTGGTGGTTTGTTTGTCGGCAAATCCTAAGTGGGCGGTCTGTCTGTCGGCAGATCCTAAGTAGGCGGTCTGTTGTCGGCAAATCCTCAGTTGGTGGTCTGTTTGTCGGCAAATCCTAAGTAGGCGGTCTGTTTGTCGGCAAATCCTAAGTTGGCGGTCTGTTTGTCGGCAGATCCTAAGTAGGCGGTCTGTTGTCGGCAAATCCTAAGTAGGCGGTCTGTTTGTCGGCAGATCCTAAGTAGGCGGTCTGTTTGTCGGCAGATCCTAAGTAGGCGGTCTGTTTGTCGGCAGATCCTAAGTAGGCGGTCTGTTTGTCGGCAGATCCTAAGTAGGCGGTCTGTTTGTCGGCAAATCCTAAGTAGGCGGTCTGTTTGTCGGCAGATCCTAAGTAGGCGGTCTGTTTGTCGGCAGATCCTAAGTAGGCGGTCTGTTTGTCGGCAGATCCTAAAATAGGCGGTCTGTTTGTCGGCAGATCCTAAGTAGGCGGTCTGTTGTCGGCAAATCCTCAGTTGGTGGTCTGTTTGTCGGCAAATCCTAAGTAGGCGGTCTGTTTGTCGGCAAATCCTAAGTAGGCGGTCTGTTTGTCGGCAGATCCTAAGTAGGCGGTCTGTTTGTCGGCAGATCCTCAGTAGGCGGTCTGTTTGTCGGCAGATCCTCAGTTGGTGGTCTGTTTGTCGGCAAATCCTAAGTAGGCGGTCTGTCTGTCGGCAGATCCTAAGTAGGCGGTCTGTTTGTCGGCAGATCCTAAGTAGGCGGTCTGTTTGTCGGCAGATCCTAAGTAGGCGGTCTGTTTGTCGGCAGATCCTAAGTAGGCGGTCTGTTGTCGGCAAATCCTCAGTTGGTGGTCTGTTTGTCGGCAAATCCTAAGTAGGCGGTCTGTTTGTCGGTAGACTCGAAGTAGGCTTTTAGGAATGTAGGCAGGTACAAATGTACGTGACAAGGTACAAACATATACTCATAAAAAAAAGAGGTATTTTTCACAAAAATATCCTTGAAATATCCATGCTCCCTAATGTCTTCTATTCAGGATAAGTCACGTGACACAGAGGGAGTGAAGTGTGTATGAATACACTGAGAAGGGTAGCAGGAAGAGAAGATCATGACAGGCAAGCGAGATGCGCCCAGGGCAATATGTCTGACAAGTTCACCTCCTGGCGTCTGAGAAAACATATCTAACTCAACTATAGATAAAATTCAACCTTAACGGAAGATAACGGACCATCTAATCCCCTAGCAGTGGAATAAACGCTATAGTGACTCGACAGGATTGAACACTGGCCGAGTCGAGTCCCGAAGTGAACATGAGCAAGCATGGGCGGTCAGGCTCGCTGGCTTGGTTGACACATGTCATCGGTTCCCAATTGCGAAGATCGATGCTCATGCTGTTGATCACTGGATTGTCTGGTCCAGACTCGATTATTTACAGACCGCCGGAATATTGCTGAGTGCGGCGTCAAACTAAACTCACTCACTCACTCATTTACATCATGCATTCACCCAATACAGATACTGTGTACCTTCAAACCCGCAGCAATTAACAGGTTCGGTGCTCACAAACCAAGGACCAACATTGTGGCAATTTTGGATCCATGCTGACCTCTAGCGCATCCTTACCCGGCAAAGGAATGCAACTCTGTATTGACATTTACAACCCTTACATAGGTAATAGCGAAGGGGTCCGTGTTGGTCGACACATCCAGAGTATGGACATAGTTACGTGGTCTCAGTGTGGGTCTATAAGTGCACTAATATCAACTAGATTCACAGGAGACATGCCGATCTAGTTTGTTACCCATCACTTTCAGCACCTACAGTGATTCATCACTGGATACAGACACAGGTAAGGGAGCACTGTAATAAGAGATGTTTGATTACCGGGATCAGATGATAATAGCGATAGGGGGATGTCGGTGTCAAAACCTACAGTACTTGGCAAAAACAACATCCTTCATTCCACGGTACCAATCCACAAAGAGTTTGGTTTGGTTTGGTTTACCACAGGCTTAGCGCTTAGTGGAGCGGGATCCAGTTATATACTCGGCCAAAGGTTACCGCTAATGTAGGACCGAAGTTCTGTTTTACCTGACTTGAACAATAATTAGGTGATTATCATGTAGCACCACTGTGATGTGGAAGTATCACAGGTAGGAGTTTGGTGACTCCTTTTCACTCTCCTGTGAACCTATTGTGGAAACATACATGGTCGCAGCCAATCTAGGCCTTAAACCGATCCACGGATCCTGGCACGCTTAAGGGGCACAACTCTGTCTAGTGAGTGAGTGACTATAGTTTTACGCCCCTTTTAGCAATATTCCAGCAATATCACGGCGGGGACACCAGAAATGGGCTTTACACGTTGTATCCATATGGGGAATCGAACCCGGGTTTTTGGCGTGAACAGCGAACGCTTTAACCACTTGGCTACCCCACCGCCCACACCTCTGCCTTGAATGTACATTGTAATCCTAATGATACAGAAGGAAAACTAGGTGTAAGGGATGGCCCAATAGACTAAGACGTTACAACTGGAGTATTTGTGTCAGTGTCTTTGAGCTGACATGGGTTCGAATCTAAAATTCGCCTCGACTGATGCTTGGCCTGTTTCAACCCATACTGTCTGGTTTCGCAAACAATTGTAACGTCAAGATTAGCCAGTGTACTACACGTCCGTTTGTAAATTAGCAATATTTAGAACCAGTTTGTGAAGAAAGGGGAAGTGACGTCATCATCTCAGTCCCCGTAATCCGGGAGATTCACGGATACGGATGTGGTCTCTTCTTATTGGATTGATCCTTGCCATGAGCATAATCTGATAGGACGGGAAATTTTATTGACGTTTTTCGAATACAGTTAAAAAACATGCAAAGATTTGTTTGTGTGCCGCCAGAACCACATGGGTTCTGGCAGCGAATGAAAGTCATCATAACAGGAGGAGGAAATAAACCCAGGAGGATGCGAGCTTTCAAAATAGACTCATTCATGAGTATCTGAACAGTTATTCGCCGGTAACTGTGGGGGGAGTTCTTTCCAAACAGTACTGTAGGAGTGTCGCGTCACGGATCGTATACCCACCTGCGTCGACACACAAATAGACAACGGACACCAATATCTGGGGGAAGTCAAGTCCAAAATTTCACTTACTAATTTATCTGAACCTATCTGTACATCCATCTCCGACCCAGACTGGGAGATCAACCTGTCCATCACACGTTCAACCCGTCAATCAAGCTTGTCTATGAATATACTGGTATCGCGCACCTGTTGTAGTCGTGTAGTCGATGAGCTAATACGTGCATCACACAGGGTGCGCCACTTGTATTTCATGTCCATTACAACATTACAGTATATGAGTATGGGAAAACATGCCTTTATGTATAGCATGACACATCGTATGTGAGGGGCTTAATTCAATTCGCTGCAACGCTTACGGTTACTAAACCATAAATGACTTGGCGCCTTTTCACAATGGTTAATTCGGGCTGCAGTTGAAGATGTGGCGTCCTCGAGGACAGTGTCACCACCTAATCCACACCCAGATAACGATATGGGGTGCGGTGATATGAGTGTTGACATATTCAAGATTATTACATAGTGACGCACGCCGAGCCGACCGGTCCTTGTTTTAGCCACTAAATGCCGAGCGCCAGGCAGGGCGACATATCTTGACGTCTTTTTCTACGACATGGACGGAGATCCAAACACCAGGCTTCAGGCGGACACTGCATCCACTAGACCACCGGGGCAGTCTGTGTAGTTCCGTTTGGCAAGTTATGAAGTACAAATTATCGGCGATGTCATAAGTTATTTTAGTTGATGTCATAAGAAAACGTTTTAGTTGGCTAAACTCCTGGACAATATGTACTAATTTGAGGTGGCATATCTTTAACCAAAATATAGGGGTGATTCTAGGGATGGTAAACGCAACAGCTTTGAAGCGAGCGAGTGACCTTAGTGCCAAGACTGAGTTGGGTTATGTCATCGTAACGTACCTTTGTGCTCCATGGGGGTAACCAGCTTTGATATGGGAGGTTGAATAACCAAGGTTTGTGAGCTAAGTACCTGAGCTTTATCGGGAGCATGGGAACCCCAAGAAACATCAATGGGATTAAGACCCGCGATCACGTTTTTCTGGCATGAAAAGTGGACGCAACTCTGCACAGCTGATTGCGGCGCCTTGGAAAGACTGTGATCCGTGCACTCGCTGGTCAACATAACGGTGGCGCACAGGTTTCGCTAACATAGCAAATAACGAAGATGACTCCTCATGTAAACAACACAAACACTTGTGATGAAATGTAGTATTTATTTCCATAGCATCCCCTTAGCCGAAATAGTTCATCCAGCAATGAAACCGATGTGTTATTTGCACATAGCACTGACAAGTTCAGTAATTATCTGTTTACTGGGTCACTTTCACAATGTGATCAACTGTATTCTTGAAGAAAATTGGGCTTGGGGTTATCATGGCATTTTAGTTCTCCACGAAGTAATTTTGTATCTTACTCGAAAATTTTGCTGTTTTTCTTCAATTTTCAGGAACATGTTTTCTTGACAATGACCCAAGAAACCCCAAAAATCAAATGGTTGGTACTTCATGAAACAAAACGACTCCCACCATATATAATAGTAGGATGTTCTGTCAACGTTCAGCCAATCAGGTTCTAATAGGCGACTCAATCATGGAGATTGCCCAAACAAGGCAGATGTTGCAGGCTCCTTGATAGCTCTCAGAATATACTTCAACAAACTGCGGGGTCTAATCTGGTTGTCCAACACTTTACAGGAATGTCCTCTGACATGTGACACATGACAGTTAACTGGTAACTGATTCAAATATGATTTCCCAATCAACATCACCTTCACCTGTTTGGCATTGTGTGACCTTCACTTTGAGGTCACAGAATAACTTCAATGAGAGCAGGGGTGGAAAAAATTAAGTTTAACAGTATTTGAATCATATATGGGCGTTGTGAGTGCAGGAAACAAGTTGTACATATATACACTAGCTCCAGTCTGTACATTCTTCCATAATGATTGCATTTTTTTACATCAAGCATCATATTTGAAAATATATATTTCTATCAACAACTGGCTTTATCATTGCAGCTTTCACCCAGAATCTAGAGTTTTGATTCAAACAACACATTTATGTATAGTTGGGTTGTCACAATGCTGGGAGGGTGTGGCAACATATGGATGAGATGATATTAAAGGTGCAGCATTACACACAAGGCATACAGCACACTATACATTTAGAGAAGGATTTGTGGCCGTTTCATAGACTCCTACACTGTACAGGGACACAGGCAAGTCAGTGAGATGAAGGACTAATGCATTAATCACTTGGGTGCTGACAAACCAAGAATCGTATTCAGAACTAAGATTCAAACCCTGGACATTGTACTGCAGCACACAAAGGGACACAACTCTGTAAGTTCCACAGATGACCGGGCTGCCTGTGCTCCAACATAATTCAGTCAAGGTATCAGCAGTAGATACAGTCCAAAACACCCATCCTTGTGTCGTGACACAGGACAACCATGTATCATTGTATCAAGGTACGGCTGTTATGGCTATTACGGCTGTACCATGTACAGTAGTTGGTTGGTTGGTTGGTTGGTTCATTAGGCTGCACTCAGTAAAATTCCAGCTATATGATGGTGGTCTGTAAATAATCGAGACAACACCAGACAATCCAGTGATCAACATCATGAGCACCTTTCTACGCAGTTGGGATACAATAACATGTCTTGACCAAGTTAGCAGGCCTGACCACCCATTCCAGTTAGTGAGTGAACGAGTATGGTTTTACACCACTTTAAAAAACAATATTCCAGCAATATCCCGGTGGGGGACACCATAAATGGGCTTCACACATTGTACCCATGTGGGGAATCGAACCCGGGTCTTCAGTGTGACAAGCCAACGCTTCACCACTAGGCTAACCAACTGGTGGAAGTAAATAAGGGACGCATCTTAAGGACTTTCGCCAGAGACAAATGGAGACTCGAACCATCTGCTGACTTAGAGCACCCTTCAACACTGACAGTCCAACACACTCAGCACTATGCCAGCTATACCACAGTGGGTTATCGAAAACACAACTATATTCTCCTGGTACACTGACTGCATACCAGTACCGGTAAGGAAATTGAGAGCATTTATGTTATGTCATCAATTTATTCAGATGAAAGTTTCTTTCTTTCCTTTTACAAAACAACCCCCATGATCTGAACTTTGCCAAATTTAGATTAATATATCAGACCAAAGTATACCATTCATAGAAACTTTCAACTTAGTCTCCATACTACTGATCAGGTACCAAGCAATACCTAATGAAATCATAAGCAAGCATGTAGTTTGTGGCTGTGGCTATAAGATGTGGTCAGTTCTAGAGGACAGCTTGATACCAAGAATACTTCTTTGCAAAGGTAACTTCATGAAATGGGGTATCACTGAATCGAACAAATCAGTTATGCTACAGAAAAAACAAAGCTAAGTCCAGACGAAAGGTTCTTCATACTTCATGTAAACACCAGGATCTGTGCCCCACTGCTGAGCTACATACCCCGTCAAAATACCACCAAGTTAGTTTTAGATAAACTGATGCCCTTACATCTTCTACTTTTCATACATTTCCATTCAATTCTAGTCTACAGTCCCAAACATCTTCAGCTCGTGAGGCTTTGAGCTTCATGAGAATTCCTTTACAATTTGTATTTCACTGTTTCATTTTGTTCAAATGAAACTGACAATTGCAGGTATTTTAGAAGTGAAATACATCTGGTGAACAAACAAAGAGATGACGAACAATGAGCCCTGTCAATAGTTAACTTGGACTTTCGACCCTGGTGAGATAAAAATTGTAACCTAAAATTTTCAAATTACTTAAAAAAACTGCAAAGATACATTGTGACAATAACTGATGTCATAAATACATGGATGAAGCAAGGTTATGGTGAAGCAAATATACAATGACCATAAATACAGATACACACTGACATGAAACACAGGCAATAGTTATCAGTCAGTCAATCAATCAATCAATGCCCTCAATTCGTTGGAATAATCCACACAGCAGGAATATCACAAGACAATGTCGACTGACTTGAGGTGGATCTAACTCTGGTAGTTCTTATCTGTGGATTATCTGTGAATACAGATTGTGAATCCACACCATAATTACAGTGTGAATCCACACAAAATTACACTGTGAATACACGCCATGATTACACACAGCAAATACAGATTGTGAACACACATGATAATTACACTGTGAATACACGCCATGATTAAACACAGCAAATACAGATTGTGAATACACATGATAATTACACTGTGAATACACGCCTTAATTACACTCTGTGAACACTGACCGTGAATACACACGCCATAATTACACCGTGAATACACGCCATAATTACACTGTGAATACACTCCTTAATTACACTCTGTGAACACTGACCGTGAATACACACGCCATAATTACACTGTGAATACACGCCATGATTACACTGTGAATACCCACCTTAATTACACTCTGTGAACACTGACTGTGAACACACACCGTCATTACACTGTAAATACAGTCTGTGCACACTGATAGCGAATACAGAACATGAATAGATTATACACAGGTCGTGTTCACAGACTTTTGTAAATACAACACAGTGAAAACAGATTGAAGCTTTACTCACAAAGTCAAACTTTATTTGAAAAGTGATTCCATACTTGCCCACATATGCTTCCATCAGCACAAACATACATTATTGAGTCGTACCACCTCTCTGGCCAGTATTACATATATATCACTGTGTGTCCAGACTTAAGTCACAGGACCCTGTTCTCAAAGGGATCGTAGTGCTGAGACAGTCGTAACTCTGATATTTAACATACACTTACGACAGCTGTAGCACTACCATTGCTTTGTGAAACTAGGACCAGAACCTTGGTCCAGACAAACCAAAGATTATGATCACAGAGAAACCAGGATCTGAACCATGCAAGTCCTGGCAGGCAAAATGGATGCAACTCTGTACAGCGAATGGTAGAAGTACAGGTAAGACCACAGGTAAGATTGTCCTGGTCCAAGTATGCCACAACAAGTTGACACATCACTGACATCGAGATATTCTTCTCATCTGGATGTAAAGACACAGATGACATTTTATCAATTTGTAAAGAGATCACCACCCTTCTCCACAATGACATCAAACATTTTTACAAAAATATCCCTCTAATTCTTCACAAATTATCAAAGAAAACACCATCACATAGTTTCCCCAACACTGATACACTTCAATCTGTCTCAGAACTTCCTTCAAATCTATCCATTTTTTGGTACATTATAACATCATCTCATATCATGAGAATCCTCCCTTCCTCAGACACATTCAACTCTGACATGTCATAGCATTGTTTAACTTTGTTTAAGTAAAACCGATTTAACACATACATCTGGAAAAATATCCAGCACCACTACTTTATTTTGAAACATGCTGCACTTCCATGTGAGTTTTAGAAATATCTACAAATGACACTCATTCTGAAACAAACGTGCTGGAAACTTTTTCAATGTTAACTCCAGCACACACAGGTGAGAAGAGAGGTTTCCCTCTTTACAATTACAAGAAAGGCTTTCACATAATCAATGTAGACTTTAAGGTGAGCATGTATCTTTGGAGAAAAAACCCGCATTTGTCATAAAATACAATTACTAAAAATGTAAATTTAAATGGAAATATGTACTACTAAAAAGAATTTAACGAAGACAATTCTTTCTCACTCCGACAGATAATCTGTCATGACAACAGATTAAAGTAATAGGAAGGATCGGGTGTTCTTTAACCTTTCAAAGGACTATAGCTGGTAGTACTCAGCTTCCAGATTCTGTCAGATATTGTATCTAAGTTTTCAGTGAGTGAGTAAAAGAGTTTAGTTTTACGCCGCACTCAGCAATATTCCAGCTATATGGCGGCGGCGGTCTGTAAATAATCAAGTCTGGACCAACCAATCCAATGATCAACGGCATGAGCATCGATCTGTGGAATTGGGAACCGATGACATGTGTCAACCAAGTCAGCGAGCCTGACCACCAGATCCCGTTAGTCGCCTCTTACGACAAGCATAGTCGCCTTTTGTGTCAAGCATGGGTTGCTGAAGACCAATTCTACTCTGAGTTTTCATTCCTTGCACACAAATGAAGTTGATGGTATTATAATGATACATTACAATGAAGTCCTCCTCGTCAAGCTGTGATGGGACACAAACACAAGACCTCAAACAGGTAAGTCCACAAAACAGAAAAATATTGAAAACATATTGCAAAAAACAAATACAATATACAGGAAATATACTGTTACCAAGGTAGCCTCCAAAATGACAATTATTTCCTCAGTTTTAAATACATACTTCACCTGTAGTCCCAGCATACACCCATAAAAACATTATTTACGAATTACATTGTGTATAATGCTTGCAGTCTTCATGGAATATAGTTGATGATGACCAGTGTGGTACAGTTTTATCACCTTCTTCTAAATGTGATCCACATACTTTCAATGATGTTACAATAAGAATTACTTACAACAAATTGCAATCATGCAGTTACAATAATTGTGTGAGGGTGAGTTTGGTCTTACGCCACTTTAAGCAATATTCCAGCAATATCACCGCAGGGACACCAGAAATGGGCTTCACACATTTTACCCATGTAGGGAATCAAACCCAGGTGTTTGGCATGAACAACGCCTTAACCACTAGGCTATCCCACCATCCCACAATCATTAAACTACTGTAGAAAGAATTTGGGAGCTTGAATTATGTAAGAAATCTCAGATGATGGACAGTGGAATCTCTTGCAGACTGAAGGAGGTTGACTATCCTCATGAATACCCATCACTGGTACCTCAGAGTTGGCACTTATGTACAGAACTGACCAGTTATGTGAAAGAAATGTACAATGGTTCATGCAGTCATTAAGTTCTTGCTCAAAGTTGATGATCAACTAAAGATTTTACTTAGTTCAATGTAATAGGTTTCAGGGAATATTAATGTTTTTGAATCTCAAGCACAGACTATGTACAAAGGCTGATTGCCATTTGCAATTATGAAATGAACCGGATGTCTGTGGCTCCAAGATTATTATCAGTGACATCAGAAACAGATATGATTATGAACAGTCTGAATCCAGATGACCATGACAACAAGCGTTGATCTTATTCAAATAATTGCAAACTGTTTTTTGAGTTCCATAATCAGCATCCAATCCTGTTTCTGCATTTCCTCACGGAAGTAGTCCTTCACTGCGTCTATGGATTCCCGAGAAATCTGCAACAGAAGAGAGTAAAATGTCTCATAATAAATCTCTGTTGATCCCAAATGAACGGTGAGGTTGCTGCTCTTAGCAATACTCAGAAATATCATAATGGGGACACTAGAAGCGGCAATCCCAGGACTTCAATGGAACGGGTGAACACTTTGACCATTACCTAACCTGCCACCAGAAGTTCAAATGAGAATAACTGAGTGGTTCCATCTTCAGATTTTTCATAATTCATTGTTTTGCATATGAAACCTTGTTACTACCTTCCAGGTTCCAAGCTCTCCCACCTGATCAAGCACCTGTTGCACTGCAATATCTGAAGTAGCCGTGTGCACCTCTAGAACATGTCAAACGTCATAACTGGCTTCTATCACGTGAAGTCAAGATTTCATTGTGATCCATTTTTGCACTTTGCTGAACAAAGGACAGACAATGTATCAGTGATACCGAACAAAGGTATTATATTATTCTCTCTTTTCGACCACATACTCCCCTCTTTTGTGACAAGACAAGGAACACAGATATGCTGGATGGCCTTATGTAAGCTGGAAGAAACTGGATAGTGTCTTTATGTTGTACACAACATCTCCTCGTCATACTTGACAACACCCTGTCTCATAGGACAACACCCAGTCTCATAGGACAACACCTAGTGATGCTTGACAACACCCAGTCTCATAGGACAACACCCTGTCTCACAGGGCAATACCCTGTCTCATAGGACAACACCCTGTCTCATAGGACAACACCCAGTCTCATAGCACAACACCCTGTCTCATAGGCATAGGACAACACCCTGTCTCACAGGACAACACCCTGTCTCATAGGACAACACCCTGTCTCACAGGACAACACCCTGTCTCATAGGACAACACCCAGTCTCACAGGACAACACCCTGTCTCATAGGACAACACCCTGTCTCACAGGACAACACCCTGTCTCATAGGCATAGGACAACACCCTGTCTCATAGGACAACACCCTGTCTCATAGGACAACACCCAGTGATGCTTGACAACACCCTGTCTCATAGGACAACACCCTGTCTCACAGGGCAATACCCTGTCTCACAGGACAACACCCTGTCTCATAGGCATAGGACAAAACCCTGTCTCATAGGACAACACTCTGTCTCATAGGACAACACCCTGTCTCATAGGACAACACCCAGTCTCATAGGACAACACCCAGTGGTGCTTGACAACACCCTGTCTCATAGGACAACACCCTGTCTCACAGGACAAAACCCTGTCTCATAGGACAACACCCTGTCTCATAGGACAACACCCAGTCTCATAGGACAACACCCTGTCTCATAGGACAACACCCTGTCTCATAGGACAACACCCAGTGATGCTTGACAACACCCTGTCTCATAGGACAACACCCTGTCTCACAGGGCAATACCCTGTCTCACAGGACAACACCCTGTCTCATAGGCATAGGACAAAACCCTGTCTCATAGGACAACACCCTGTCTCATAGGACAACACCCAGTCTCATAGGACAACACCCAGTGATGCTTGACAACACCCTGTCTCACAGGACAAAACCCTGTCTCATAGGACAACACCCTGTCTCATAGGACAACACCCTGTCTCATAGGACAACACCCAGTCTCATAGGACAACACCCTGTCTCATAGGACAACACCCTGTCTCATAGGACAACACCCTGTCTCACAGGACAACACCCTGTCTCACAGGACAACACCCTGTCTCATAGGCATAGGACAACACCCAGTCTCATAGGACAACACCCTGTCTCACAGGACAACACCCTGGCTCATAGGACAACACCCAGTGATGCTTGACAACACCCAGTCTCATAGGACAACACCCTGTTTCACTGGACAACACTCTGTCTCATAGGACAACACCCTGTCTCATAGGACAACACCCTGTCTCATAGGACAACACCCCGTCTCACAGGACAACACTCCTTCTCATAGGACAACACCCTGTCTCATAGGAGAACACCCTGTCTCATAGGACAACACCCTGTCTCACAGGGCAACACCCTGTCTCAGAGGGCAACACCCTGTCTCACAGGGCAATACCCTGTCTCACACCCTGTCTCACAGGACAACACCCAGTCTCATAGGACAACACCCAGTGATGCTTGACAACACCATGTCTCATAGGACAACACCCTGTTTCATAGGACAACACCCTGTCTCACAGGGGCAATACCCTGTCTTACAGGAAAACACCCAGTCTCACACCCTGTCTCACCAGGACAACACCCATAGGCATGTGTCTCATAGGACAACACCCTGTCTCACAGGACAACACCCTGTCTCACAGGACAACACCCTGTCTCATAGGACAGGGACAACACCCTGTCTCATAGGACAACACCCTGTCTCACAGGACAACACCCTGTCTCACAGGACAACACCCTGTCTCACAGGACAACACTCTCACAGGACAACACTCTCTCATAGGACAACACCCTGTCTCATAGGAGAACACCCTGTCTCATAGGACAACACCCTGTCTCACAGGGCAACACCCTGTCTCAGAGGGCAACACCCTGTCTCACAGGGCAATACCCTGTCTCACACCCTGTCTCACAGGACAACACCCAGTCTCATAGGACAACACCCAGTGATGCTTGACAACACCATGTCTCATAGGACAACACCCAGTCTCATAGGACAACACCCCGTTTCATAGGACAACACCCTGTCTCATAGGACAACACCCTGTCTCACAGGGCAAACCCTGTCTTACAGGAAAACACCCAGTCTCACAGGACAACACCCCGTCTCACAGGACAACACCCAATCTCATAGGACAACACCCTGTCTCATAGGAGAACACCCTGTCTCATAGGACAACACCCTGTCTCATAGGACAACACCCTGTCTCACAGGACAACACCCTGTTTGACAGGGCAACACCCTGACTCATAGGACAACACCCAGTCTCACAGGACAACACCCTGTCTCATAGGACAACACCCTGTCTCACAGGACAACACCCTGTCTCACAGGGAAACACCCTGTCTCATAGGACAACACCCAGTGATGCTTGAGAAAACCAGGTCACATATGACAAGAAGTCTCATACGACAAGAGCCAGACACACTTGACAAAACCAACTCACACTTGACAAAGCTAAGTTACACTGGACAAAACCAAGTTGTACCTGACAACAACCAGTTAGGTTTTACAACAATATGACATATATATTATTATATATAATGAGATTGATGCCCAAATCATGTTCACAGGTACTACTGGCCACCCACATCAGAACTGTGAAGGGCCTGTGTTCAGATTGTGACTTGGCACAGCGATGAAGTGATGTACACCCCCTGTATTTACATTTGTGTGAACATCATCCAGGTCATGTCATTTCCGGTTGAGACAAGAGTATGGCTTGCAAGAATTTCAACCAGCCTGCACGATTAGGGACATTGCAGTGTATGGCCTCCAAGAACTTCAACCAGCCTGTATGACCATAAAGCTACCCTATGATACAACAAGACATTGTCAACCTTCAACTCGTTTTCTACTTCACAACAGTACCCCATTCACAGTTTGTTTACATGCATTACCACAACAACTTATAAATTAATCCACACAACAATTGGCAAAACAGTTTATGAAACACTGAAAAAAAAAAAAAATGTAAAAAGTTTCCTTGTGAAAAAATCAACACTTCTCCTGTTTCATGGCTGCTTGCTTGCCTGTTGGAACATGACAGTCAGTTCTTCTTTCAATGATAGTTCCACAGGATAGATGCTGACAAGCTTATCAACTCTAAACTATTACCTAAGTTCAAATCAGGAAAAAACTGGCAAGCATCTATTTCTGGCTGCTAAGATGTGATTACTACCAGGCAGATCAGACTATCATATCTCCCATCATGCTCTAGTGCAGTGGTATCCCATGACGATACCAGGTCATGTGACTTCCTGTTGATAGGGGGACTTATCAGTGTACAGGTTGCAAGTACTTGAAGCATGCTGCAGGATTAATACGAAATAAATATGTACACACACATTGGCTTAGCATGTGGTCAGAGAATAAGGAACCTTGGTAGAAATTGGTTTTATAGGGAAAATGTAATAAACAGTGCTGGTATCAACACATGGCTGGAATCTGTAACAGAGCGCTGTCATTTTGCCACAGCCTGATGATATTCTGGAACATCTGCATGGTTTTTACAATTTTTGACAGGACATTCCTCCAAAACATTACCAATATGACAAGAATTTAAAATAGCAAACGGAAAATGCAGTAGCGACACCACTCTTCTCCACAGGTAAATACTCAGTTATCACCTTCAATCACCTCAATCCACTGTTTTCAACCATACACCGCATGTCAATCACCTCAATCCACTGTTTTCAACCACACACCGCATGTCAATCACCTCAATCCACTGTTTTCAACCACACACCGCATGTCAATCACCTCAATCCACTGTTTTCAACCACACACCGCATGTCAATCACCTCAATCCACTGTTTTCAACCACACACCGCATGTCAATCACCTCAATCCACTGTTTTCAACCACACACCGCATGTCAATCACCTCAATCCACTGTTTTCAACCACACACCGCATGTCAATCACCTCAATCCACTGTTTTCAACCACACACCGCATGTCAATCACCTCAATCCACTGTTTTCAACCACACAACATTGGCATAGCTTTGTCAGGACAAGAATTATATTGACAACCTCAGACCAGCATGGTCTCATCCACTGGTCACAGTGGGAGAGGGGTCTTCCACCCTCACACTTACTGAATGAAGACTTACTTAATTGAGTGAGTGAGTGAGTGAGTATGGTACTATGCTGTTTTTAGCAATATTCCAGCAACATCACGGCTGGAGACACCAGAAATGGGCTTCATGCATTGTACCCACGTGGGGAATCAAACCCGGGTCTTCGCCGTGAAGAGCGATCACTTCAACCACAAGGCTAACCCACCACCCAAATTAATTGAGAACATTCACGCACTGTCAATTAGGCCAGCAAAGGTTATTAGGTGCATTGTACTAAGTGCTTGACCAACATATTGATCTGTTTACATCCACAACAGTTACAGTAAACACACATACCAACCTTCAGCATACACACACACCATCGGCATCTTCTGTCTCGTACTGTCTAACTAAGCTTTTGGTGCAATGTTTTGAGATATTTCATAACATAACATAATTTGTCAAGAAAACTAGTAATACTAATTTTAGTATTTCTCATACTAGTGAAAGAGTAGATCTACAAACCCAAACATGGTATTACTTCATTCTGCCTTCAGAAAAGATAACACATACTGAACATTTTTCTATGACAGTTTCACAGAACACCATGTTGTCACTCATCCTTGGAACTATCCATTTTCTAATTAAGTGCTCCTGGCAAGCAAACTATGAAAAAAACATATAATATTTTGTCACAAAATGGGATGTCTGAAAAAACATTGAGAGGTATTTTAAGTAGTGCTGGAGCGATTAATCGCAGGATCGGTTAATCGTTCGATCTAAGTAAAAATAAATGATTGTTGATTACAAATAAACTGCAGATCGATAATCGGAAATAATCATTATTTGGATGCACATACATTAAAACATTTTATTCTACCGTATCATGTTTTCTTATACTGAACACTGTGGTTGTCATTGCTTGTTTACCTCTTAAACGGAAGCTGTGTAGTACACAAGTACGCATGCCTCCCCTGTCAGCCAATGGCAATGCTAGATATATTTAGATTGGGGTGTCCTATTTCGTCATTGAAATATTATGAGTTGTAAAGTGGTTTATAGAAAAACTCATTCGTCCAATCATGCAACAAAACGTCACAATACGACCCAGGTATTACAGGTTAGCTACTTTCTAAATGGCTGAAAGAGGGAATTCCTTCAGTTGCATTTGCATACAAACACGTGACTTACAGGAGGCGGGTAAAATAGAGCTATTTTCAGTTTCATGAATTCTCTTGAACTTTCGTTAACAGTGGTTAATTAAAATACTACCCAGAATAAATTTTGTGTTTCAACCTTAAGGAAATGTCTTTGTTCACCCTTCAACATAAACTAAAAGTTTTTTAAAAAATGGCATGCCATGAAAATATATCTAACAGTGAGGTCACATGACTAGTAGCGTGATCTTGTAAGGTGGGAGGTCAACTAAGCAGACGAAACATTAATGGCATCTTTGGAGTAAAGATTTAGGATTTTTGTGCATTTGATTATGAGGTAGATATTGCATTAAGGATCCCTGAGTTAAAATTAATCTTTTGTGGGTTTTTTATACTGTCCCTTATTCAGTGACATACATTTTACCCCACCAAAGCTATAAAATAAGCTATTTGTCTTCTATTAGTTCTATATGTGCTGAAAATAAGGAGGTTTGAGAATAGTTTTGGAGATAGTGTACCAAGATAGTGTGCTCCTTCCCTCCAACATTCATGGTTCTAAGAGCATAAACATGACCAGGAAAATCTTTTGTTTCCATCTGGGAAATTTACTGACTTTGGGCTGAATATCTGCCTATGAACAGTTCTAGATAGATCCCTTCATCCAAGCCCTTCACTGTCAACATTTATCTGAATTGCAGCAGAACAAAAAATCCTCAAATGAATGAGGTGCCCCTGGAAGTTGCCCCTTACGTTACTCCATACTCCATGACCTGTGTTAAGAGCGAGGTTAAACGCCCCACCCGCACTAGGAGGTCACTAGGTGCATTCTATACACATGGAGAAATGAACGTTCTCAACATGACCTCTTCCACATTAAGGGAGGATAGCCCGGTAATATAAACTGATTAGAATGTCAAAGGGCTGCCTCACTGACATATTCCTTCTTTCTACTTAGGCACTTGGTAATCGGTGTGTCTTGTTGGTTGCCCACAAATCTGGCCATTATTTACTTTCACTGACGACTCGCCAGCACATTCCAGGCAGATGAAAACTGCAAGCAAGCAATCCTTGTGAGAGAAAGGTTTTATGATCTTTGTTCAAAGCCACATTCAGCAATATTTCAGCCATATGCAGCAGGCTGTATCTGGACCAGACAACCCAGTGACTGACATCAGATGCACCAATCTCCATAATTTGGGCATAACTTTTTCCATCAACATTTCCATCTTGATTTGTTGAAGACCAAACCAATTTCAAATCTTCAGAGGATTTCTTCAAAATATTCTGCTTTTAAACAATTGAAATGTGTGAATCCGGAAATACCTTATCATCAAACTATCACCAGTTCAAGAAAAGGTGAGTGAGAGTTGCTACATATTGCAGATATACTTCTGCATTAATTTGGTTGCCAGGTAAACCACTCCAATACACCACCTCACTCCATCCCTGTTACACCCTATTACCCCTCCACCCTCCCACTCCACCACCTCCATCCCTGTTACACCACCTCACTCCATCCCTCTTACACCACCTCACTCCATCCCTGTTACATCACCTCACTCCATCCCTGTTACACCACCTCACCCCATCCCTCTTACACCTCACTCCATCCCTCTTACACCACCTCACTCCATCCCTGTTACACGATCTCACTCTATACCTGTTACACCCTGTTACACCACCTCACTTCGTCCCTGTTACACCTCACCCCATCCCTCTTACACCTCCTCACTCCATCCCTGTTACACCATCTCACTTCATATCTGTTACACCCTGTTACACCACCTCACTCCATCTCTGTTACACCACCTCACTCCATCCCTGTTACACCATCTCACTTCATATCTGTTACACCCTGTTACACCACCTCCCTCCATCCCTGTTACACCACCCTTACTCCATCCCTGTTACACCACCTCACTCCATCCCTGTTACACCACCTCACTCCATCCCTGTTACACCACCTCACTCCATCCCTGTTACACCACCTCACTCCATCCCTGTTACACCACCTCACTCCATCCCTGTTACACCACCTCACTCCATCCCTGTTACACCACCTCACCCCATCCCTGTTACACCTCACTTCCATACACCACAATTTCTACCTCCCCGTTACACCACCCCACCCTGTTACACCATCTCACTCCATCCCCTGTTACACCACCCTCACATCATCCCCCTGTTACACCACCTCACTCCATCCCTGTTACACCACCTCACTCCATCCCTGTTACACCACCTCACTCCATCCCTGTTACACCACCTCACTAACATCCCTGTTACACCACATCACTCCATCCCTGTTACACCACCTCACTCCATCCCTGTTACACCACCTCACTCCATCCCCTGTAACACCACCTCACTCCATCCCTGTAACACCACCTCACTCCATCCCTGTTACACCACCTCACTCCATCCCTGTTACACCACATCACTCCATCCCCTGTAACACCACCTCACTCCATACCTGTTACATCCCTGTTACACCATCTCACTCCATCCCTGTTACACCACCTCACCCCTCCCTTCCCTGTTACACCACCTCCGTCATCCCTGTTACACCACCTCACTCCATCCCTGTTACACCACCTCACTCCATCCCTGTTACACCACCTCACTCCCTCATACCTGTTACACCACCTCACTCCATCCCTGTTACATCCCTGTTACACCATCTCACTCCATCCCTGTTACACCACCTCACCCCATCCTTGTTACACCACCTCACGTCATCCCTGTTACACCTCACTCCATTCTTGTAACACCACCTCACTCCATCCCTGTTACACCACCTCACCCCATCCCTGTTACACCACCTCACGTCATCCCTGTTACACCTCACTCCATTCTTGTAACACCACCTCACCCCATCCCTGTTACACCACCTCACTCCATCCCTGTTACACCACCTAACGTCATCCCTGTTACACCACCTCACTCCATACCTGTTACACCACCTCACTCCATCCCTGTTACACCGCCTCACTCCATCCCTGTTACACCATCTCTGTTACTCTCAACAATCTCAATTGTACAGAGTCTCTGATAACAGAGAGTTTCACTTGTTTGGTATTTCACCCTTGTGGAGTTTGACATTTTGAGAGCTTGGCTTTGTCTAAATTGCATCATGAAATAGACAGGCTAACTGAGACTTTAAATATTGCTAAAAAGATAAAATTGTTGAAGAGTTCCAGTATCTGAGAAATTTGGCAGTGGTCATGTATTATGCAGATGATAAACAACATGTTTGCAATAAACAGTTACAAAATGCTAAGAATCTTACAACCAGGACAAAAACAACCTTGAGCCTGAACAGTATCAAAGTTCCATCCACACTCACACTGGCCCTGAGGTGTCCTGCCAAGAACATCTCATACACGTTATCAGTTGTAAATATTTTCAAACATTGTGATAAATAAACTCCTCAAACAGCGCAACACATTTCAAAACACTGGACAAAAAAATCTTTCTATATATGAATGAGTGAGGGAGGGTTTTGTTCAAAGCCACTTTTAACAGTATTCAAGCTACATCGCTGTCTGTCAGCCCATTCGGGAGGAATCCCTGAAGCGATCACACATGATAGTGATGTAAACTACCACCACAGGTATGGTGTTGACAAACCATTATCAGAAGAAATGTGATTGAAATCACGCCACAGATTTCTTGCCATGTCCAAGGGATACAACTCTACACAGCAAACACCCATGGCCCCCCTTCACCCTGTGATCAAAATAACCTGGTACGGCAGCAGCACCAAGCGAGATGAATTAAGTGAAATATGGCTGTTTCGGTGAAGAGAGTGTCAAGGTTTTTGAATGAAGTGTCCGTTTTTTGTTTGCTGCAGGCGGCACTGTTGCCCATCATTGCGAGCGGTTGGCCGTTCAGTAGTAGTTGAAGGGAACCACGTAAATACTTCCAGTTATCCACGGTGAGCGGTCAGTGAGTTTCAGTTTTACAACACTTACAGCAATATTCCAGCAATATCACGGCAGGGACACCAGAAATGGATTCCACACATTGTACGACATGAGGGGAATCGAACCCGTGACGACTGAACGCTTTAACCACTAGACAACCCCACCATCCCCAGTTATCCAATGCTCACCACACCAACAAAATGAAGACCTAATATGAATACACAAGAACCAAGCTATCACTTCAAGCAACTGTCAGTTTGACACATCAAATTTCGACACAACAGTGTGTGACTGTATTTAACTCAAGTTTTAGGTTCCCCTTTCCAATTCAGCACAGATGACTCTTTCTTTCGACCTACGTTAAAAAATTTCAGTTTGTAGAACATGTCAAAAACTCTCCTCACACTCTTTGCTGACCTGCTCTCTTCTCTTATTCAACCACCAACATGTCACAAGAGACTTGACATCCCGAATCTTTAACCTTCCAAAACCCAGGTTTAACTCACCTTGCTGACCAGGATGTCTGTGTGGTCAAAGTGTCGGCCGTACATCTTGGGTGTGTCCCCTGGGAGGGACTCTATCTTGATGCACACTTCCTGCCCCTGCCTTGCCATGTCCACATTCTTGTGATTGTTCTCAATTGATGTGATGCGCCCCAGGTCCACAAACTGAAACAAGGCAGGCTGTCATCAGTAAAACAAACACATGCACTCAGAGTACATACTCTAAATCATGCAATTAATGGGTCACAAATTTATGCGAGTGCAAGGGTCTAATCTAAAATGCGTCATGAAATTAATGTGAGCTCAGGAATCTGATGATAAAATGTGACACCTTGAATCTTTGATGTTTTTTGTTTTATTTTCACACTTGTTATTTACCAAATAACCGGAATTGAGCTTGTTAAGCAATGAATGGAAATGAGCTGATGATGTTTGGATGACGCTGCCATGAAGTGGCCTGTGTTGGTGTAATGTGTAGTGTCAACACTTTTGCTATTGTTACCTATTTTGCCGATGTATAAGTTCAATGGAAATCAATTAGTGTCGTGGAAATTAAAGCTCATTTGTCAATTAATTTTAAGAGAGATATCTAACTTGTTGTTATATGCTGTATTGTTATGATGAATGCTAACCTGAAGAATATAGAGACAACAAGAGATTTATGTCATTCTGTCTTTTTATTAAGCTCTCAAAAGTAGACATGGTCAGACTGAAACGCTAGCGTCATGATAATAATGTGAGAAGACTACATACTTTATTTCACATTAATATAATGCTCACATTAATTTCATGATTTACAGTATCCTTGTGTATTCGGTTTTCGGTCATGTAAGGTTTGTCAACCAGCGTAACATAAAGTGCTACCTACCTCGTTTGTTTGTTATTTATTTATGATATTCAAATATCTGACGGATTAACCTCGTGTTTCACCCGCACAGCAGGCCTCATAGTTCGCTACGCAAAGATCGTGAATGCGGAAGTGACATCATCTGTTTTCGTTCACTTCATTGGTTCTCCGTAAAACAGAAATCTCATAGCAGTATTCGTGTTATGCTGATATTTTTATAATATAAAGTTGATAAACATCCAGTCCAAAAAGAATATTTGTAATAGTTCCAATAATAATTATTAGAAACTATGGTCGTAATAATTTCATGTCAAAGTTAATCATGATAAGACTTTGCTAGTTACATCACATGTCCAGGCATGTTTCACTCCTCTGGTTCGCGCTGACAAGGGCACCAAAATTCATCAGAAGATCTCACTACACATACAGAGATGCACAGCTTGAGGTGGAAAGGTGGAGCTGACGATATTTTAGATATAGCATTTTGATTACATGAAAATTTATGCATTAGTAAACTCGGTTCTAAAACATAACATTTACATGTGTTTGCAATCATGTACCTTACTAAACTTCACACGAAGCATTTTGTTAGTCAGAGCTGAAGCAGTCGACCTGCTAAAAATAACCTGTCTGGTGACGTAATATCTCGCTAATAACCGCGAGAAATGAACACGCAAACAGCCGACCGAAAACAGATGTTGAACGAAAACAGATGACGCGAGGATACTTCAAATTTATTTTCAAATGTCACTGAAATTTATAAATCAAGCTTGAATATTACATAATCAAACAAAAGAAGGGAGACCACTCTGCTGAATGTTGTACAGGCTACACTGATTGACTGCTGTTGTTTCATCACAGTCAGCAATACACAGTTTATTTGCTATCAACTCTGGCCCAGACAAACCAGCAGGTGACAACAATAACTTCCACAAATTAGAAAACTAAACACTGACATTTCAAAAGTTTCTTTTTTCACCTAAAACAGCCATCATGATTCTAAGGTAGCATGTTGAAACTTTTGAAAACACAGTCTTTATTGTGATGAAAATGAGTTTCAGATGATGGTGAAACTCCCATGCACAGGTACAGGCCTTCAAACCTTGAACATGAACAGGGTGAAACTGGGATTTGAACCCGCCATCACAGGTTTCTAGGATCACTAAGGGACATAACTCTGTACAGTGAACTACAACACCAGAGACTGGGAGTGAGTGAGTGAGTATGGTTTAACTTTCAGCAATATTCCAGCAACATCACGGCGGGGGACACCAGAAATGGGCTTCACACATTGTACCCATGTGGGGAATCGAACCCAAGTTTGAGTACTGGGAACGATGTCCTTGTGAACATAAGTCTTCAGTGTGACGAGCAGACACTTTAACCATTAGGTTACCCCACCGCCCTACTGGGAACGATGTCCTTGTGAACATAAGTCTTCAGTGTGACGAGTGGACGCTTTAACCATTAGGTTACCCCACCGCCCTACTGGGAACAATGTCCTTGTGAACATAGGTCTTCAGTGTGAAGAGTGGACACTTTAACCATTAGGTTACCCCACCGCCCTACTGGGAACGATGTCCTTGTGTACATAAGTCTTCAGTGTGACGAGCGGACACTTAAACCATTAGGTTACCCCACCGCCCTACTGGGAACGATGTCCTTGTGAACATAGGTCTTCAGTGTGACGAGCGGACACTTTAACCATTAGGTTACCCCACCGCCCTACTGGGAATGATGTCCTTGTGAACATAAGTCTTCAGTGTGACGAGCGGACACTTAAACCATTAGGTTACCCCACCCCCCTACTGGGAACGATGTCCTTGTGTACATAAGTCTTCAGTGTGACGAGCGGACACTTAAACCATTAGGTTACCCCACCCCTACTGGGAACGATGTCCTTGTGTACATAAGTCTTCAGTGTGACGAGCGGACACTTAAACCATTAGGTTACCCCACCGCCCTACTGGGAACGATGTCCTTGTGAACATAAGTCTTCAGTGTGACGAAATGCGGACACTTAAACCATTAGGCTACCCCACCGCCCTACTGGGAACGATGTCCTTGTGAACATAAGTCTTCAGTGTGACGAGCGGACACTTAAACCATTAGGTTACCCCACCGCCCTACTTGGAACGATGTCCTTGTGAACATAGGTCTTCAGTGTGACGAGCAGACACTTTAACCATTAGGTTACCCCACCGCCCTACTGGGAACGATGTCCTTGTGAACATAGGTCTTCAGTGTGACGAGCGGACACTTTAACCATTAGGTTACCCCACCGCCCTACTGGGAACGATGTCCTTGTGAACACAAGCAACAGCCATACAGTGGAGGATAGTCTTCAGGTCATGTTCAGCCATACATCCATCGAGAGGCTTCCCATGCCCTTGCTCACATCACCACTAATCTATGCACAAGTCATTTCTACCTATATCACACCATTTCATCCATACTTTCCTAATCATTGCAACGATATATATTATCATATATTGACATCCTGTCAAAGATAACATCAAACACACCTTCATGCCGATGTGTACTTTCACTTAACCAACATTTTGTAATTTGCTTAACAGGATCTCAAGTGTGAGTTCCTGTTTGATTGGCACCTGTCATCAGATGAAATGAGCAAAGAGAAGTGCATGCTTCAAAATTAAATTGATCCTTGAGATACCAACAAAAGTGCAGCACGAAAGCTTCAAATGATATGTGTCCTACACAAACTGGTTCAGTCAAGCAGAAAGTTGGACTATAATGAAATGCACACATTGCCCTGTGATCCACTCTGCCTCTTATCATCATTTTCAAATAAAACCTCAAGGAAGAAAAGCACTGGACAATATTTGAGGCTAAGGTTAAGCTATAATGATGTGTGTCTCTTGGTGAACAGCTGGATCAACCAGCAGGACAGAGATATCCTTGCAGAACAGATAGCTGTGTCCCAGGGTAGATGCCTGCCCACCCAGTTTAGCCTGTGTCTCAGGGTAGATCCCTGCCCACCCAGTTTAGCCTGTGTCTGAGGGTAGATCCCAAGCAGCTGCAGAAACAGTTAAGCTTTACCAATGGTGGCACATTGGTGTAAAGCAATATGTATTATGCAATACCTCAGTTAAAAGATTGAATTGGAATGTCTTAAAGGTTTGATCATTTTGGCAATGCCTCTTTCATCTTTTCACGTCTGAAGTGGGACCAAGTTTTGATCATTTGTGTCACCGTCCAATTTTACCTCTTTGTAGGATCATATTTTATACTGTCCTTTTTAGTCAGACTTTGAACATAAATCCTACAGCTGCTGTTTATTGTTTGACTTAAGTGACAAATGCTTGCCTTAGAAAATGACAAACCAATAATTATTTTCCTACTTCAAAGGTCGAGGTTATGAAAGGATTCTTTTTGACAAACAAGATGTACATAAATTCATCAATGACTACTGCAGTGTTTGAAATACAGCATGAAAGTCAAAGGATCTGTGTCCCAAACCAGATTTTGGTAGATAAACATGTAAGGGGTCCCTAATAACGAATAAAATATGCCACATGTAGCGTTATATCCGTGACAAATGGACGGTAAATTATTCATTTGAACTCCACTGTTAGACATGTTCATTAGAAAAACAAATGAACTGCTTTCAATCATTCAAGCAATTTTTGTCCTTTTCTCAGATCAAAACTTGCAGGTGTAAGCAGGGATGTACCATTTGGCAGTCATTATCATTATATACTCAACAACAAAAGTTAAGGACCTACCAACTTTCAATATTAAAGTATTCAATAGTTCCATTATGATCCATATAATACTTAAATATTGAATATTGGGGTGGTTCTTAACTTTTTTTGTTGAGTATATTATTTAAATACCATCAAAAACATTTAGGAATGTGTCACTTAGAGTGCATTAGAAAAGATCCCTACACCTTATCCTGGAGCAAGTCTTTGAACACCTTGTCTGTTTGTCAGTCCTTGGTTTATCGTATGGCAATGGGTTTTTCAAGGCATAGGTTTCCTCATAAACAAAAGTTCAGAAGGAGTGAGTAAGTGAGTTTAGTTTTACAACGCCTTTAGCAATATTCCAGCAATATCACAGGGGACACCAAAAATGGGCTTCACACATTGTAATGGGGAATTGAACCCGGGTCTTCTGCATGACGAGCGAACGCTTTAACCACTGAGCGACAAAACTGCCAGGTCAGAAGGACATCACAAACAGCTTAACGCAAGTCAACCAGATCTTTAACTTGCTGCAGTTAATCTGCTTTGCCATGACAGATTAATTACATTAATATGAAAAACAAATCAAGATTTCCTTCACTTCTTTTGAGCAGTTTATTCCAATGGCAACTTGATAACCTAACACCTCAAGCTGGAGTACTGGATAAACAAACCTTTTCTTTCTTGAGAAATTGTATTTTGAAAATAATCACAAATCTCCTGACAGCACAAAGCTGACATGAACTAAAGCAGTCATCTAGCCATAACCAGTGTAGTAGCTCATATGACTCCCTTCCGACTCAGCTTCTGTGGTTTCAAGTCACTGTCTATCATTATCCATGCATTATCTACTTGGGAAATAAAAGCCACAAAGGGTGTTCACAATACTTAACAAAGCCCTCTCCCATTAAGACAAGCCCTTGAAAGCCATACAACACATCGCCATGTAATGGAACTTCACTCCAGTAAATGACTCAATTGTCCTAATAAAATAAAGCCATGCTTCGTGTCCCTATAATCAGAAGAAGGCCTACTCCAGCCCAACAAAGGAGACTACTAACACAATGACACAACTGCTGGTTGAATTTCCGACACAAATCTGCTGACACCACAATGACAGTGCAGAATGAGACACGTACACTAACAGTTCTATCAAGTAATACATCTATGTTGTTTTTTTCTCCTCGGTCATAAGATGAAACAACTGACATATCAATCGGGAATTGCCGTTCATCCTTGACGAGACGACCCGACCCCCACATCCTACGAGGTCACACCTGAGATCCCCCGCCAGGTATATGCCAGGCAGGTCACGTGACGGGCTCCAGCACTACAATACACCAATGAAGGGGTTGGCATAGGTTGGCTGATAGTCTATCTGACAGTGATAACATCTGAAGCCTAGGGCTATGGTTCTGGTTAAAGACCCATTCACACACCACTGCTCGTACCGTCTTCACCCAGATAAACTGTTGCCTTGAAACTATTTGATTCTTGTACATCGCATGTAAGAGTGGAAATTATGGGGCTATGGAGTTAAACAGGGTTCTTGCATGCTTTATTTGAGCTGGAACATCTGGTTTGAATTTCTCGTTCTAATCTGAAAGTGTTAACATCATGACAACCACCTGTTATCTTTGATGCCACATATTGAGTGAGTGAGTGAGTGAGTTTGGTTTTACGCCGCTTTCAGCAATATTCCAGCAACATCACAGCAGGGGACACCAGAAATGGGCTTCACACATTGTACCCATGTGGGGGATTCGAACCCGGGTCTTCGGCGTGACGAGCCAACGCTTTAACCATTAGGCTACCCCACCGCCCCTGCCACATATTGAACACTATTTGTTATCACTGTAGCTCTTACTGTGATGATCACTGACCATGGGCGAGTTGCAGGGGTGGGGGTGGGGGTGGGTTAATTAGTATTTAACACTGTATCAAGCTTATCACTGTTGCTTAACGTGATGCGAGATGCAAGAAGTGGATATTGTTGAAAACGCACCACTCAAAAATACTCCAGATTTGATGGTGGCCTGTATTTCATCAAGTCTGAACCAGACAATCCTGTGACCGACACTGTGAGCAAACAACAAAGTAACAAAGTCTGGCCAACAATTTGGTCATCGATGACCAGGAAAGGTTGCTGGGAACCTATTCTGTATGAATAATTTATAAGTGAAAACGTTCAAACCCTAAACCTAAAGCTGACAGAGAGGGTGAAGACTTCCTGTAGCTGGAGAAACATGACATGGGTTGAGGGGCTTGATTCTGCCACCCTTCTTATGATATTCAACCCATTACACATTGGGGACAAGAAGAGCTGGACTTTACACCTTGTACAATAACCACAGATTTTAACAAGAAAATCCATTCATGTTGTGATTTATCAAAAAGAATAGATTGCTGGGGAGCTTTGTAAAACCCACAGGGACTTAACTTCAGTATTCAGCAAACACCCGATCTGTTTTGATAGATAAAAAAGAACTTCACCGCCTTATCACAAGCATCACAGAGACTATTTGTTCAGCTACAAACGTACATATTCCCATTTTGCAAACAATAAATGATGACAACTTAAAAAACGGTTCTTCCTTCAAACAATGGTCTTCTCTTCTGCATCATTTCCTCTACATTATCATACCCAGCAGCGATCTAGCTCCTGAAGATCATATCAAATTATTACCTCCCAAAATAGATCAGTTGAAAACCTGTCCTTGGATTACACCCGTTTTATCAACTAACTCCTAAACTAGCTTCATAGTGTTCTTGGGGCCAAACTCAATCGGAATCCATCTTCCCCAAGAGGCCAATTGTTGAGGAGATATTTGTTTGCCACAAGTCATATCTCCAGCATGCAAACCTTGTTGAGTGCCCCCTTGAAACGGTAGTATCGTCACTCCATCTATTTCAGGAGTTGCTCGGGGACACTCGCATCTAGTTTGGAGACAAGGCAGAGGGAATATGGCACCCATTATACATACTAGTCATATTTATGCACACTCTAATCATATTAAGAGACAGATTTCACTTGGCAACACAGCATTAATTCCCTTCATGTTAAAAATTGGACTGCTAAGACTGTCAGTTGACATGATTAACTCTCATTATGACATCGGGTTAAGACTTCAAGTTCTATTTACTGTGGACCAGAACAGAAGAAGTGAGGGATCGTGAGCATTGAGGGGGACATTTTGTCCTGGTTGGAGTACATTAGTACCAATGGTATTTCTAAGGCTATCCAGCAATACCTGTGAACTACCCTTTTTCTGCTAAAACCAGAGGTCCAATTTCTTTTTCAGTACTTATTAAGTACATTTTCTATTTCTTTTACACAAAACCCCAATCTAACGATCCATTTTTTTGTGGGCTCCTTGTCAACTCTGTCAACTATCTCATATCAAGGGATATAAAAGTCACATGGAACTCTCTAGACACACCACACATGAATGAGTGAGTGAGTGAGTTTACTTTTTGCCACTTTTAGAAATATCCCAGCAATATCATGGCTGGGGACACCAGAAATGGGCTTCACACATTGTACCATGTGGGGAATCATACCTGGGTCTTCGCCATGACAAGCGAACTCTGTAACCACTAGGCTACCCTACCACACATGTAGGACCATGAGGGAACAGAACACCGGGACAGACTACATTCAGTGGTCATTGGTTTGAATCCAGGTACCACCCAACCATGACTGGACTGTCAGCACCCCAGCACTCACTGGTTTCATGATGGAAATAAACCTTCAGATTCTTTTATGTTGTCCTGCTCTATCATTTTGAATACTCTATCCATAAAACAGTGGATATGGGTCTTTTGGACTCTCGACCTTACCAACAATGTAACAAAGCATTTGAATACTTAAAACATATTTCTTGACACATGAATTGAGAATGAAGAACTTATATCTAAAAATACATAATGCGTTATAATATATTTCATCAACAAATGTTGCAATTACTGCGACCCTGTTACCCATCCATTCTGTGCGGTACTGCTCTGACAGTCTGATGACAAGTCAATGTCCCTGTAATTGTGAGTTTAATGGCTGATACGGACAGGCGAGAGAGCCAGTTACCTCTCTCACTTCCTCCTAACACTTTTATCATCCAGCAGAACAATTTCACCATGTCAAAAACAAGATTATCTGTTTCCAGCCAGCAATTTCAGCTTGACAAGCAGGACAAAATGATAGACGCATCCAAATCGCATCCAATTATCTCGACAACATGAGATCAAGATTTAAACCTATACATTCAAATGTGTACTTTGTACATGGAAACATGTTGATGAAACAATGTACAAAGCACGAAGAATATGTATGTTGTTCAGGTGTAAACAATATCTCCCACAAAAGACAGGAGTTCCTCTATATCTACAATATATACCAGAGAGTGGTATGGTATTGCTGCTTTAAGTAATATTATCCAGAATGAAGCATGATCGTGTGTAATAACCTCCAGATATTTGAACGTGTGCATTTTGGCAATTCTTATAATGCTGATCTGTCAAATCAAGATGTACAATGCCACAGGGTTTCACTGTTGAGAAAAATACAACATGACGTCGTCCCCTCTTCATGGACACACTGATTACAAGAACTGAACAAATAGTCTGCTTTCATAGCACTCTAAAGTTGCATTCAATACAACAAAGCAAAACAAAGCATTGAAGCCTTTTCCCCGTTTTGTCACTTTTACTAATGTAGATAGGGACCATACTCCTTGGCAAGATTGGGGAAACTCCCCCTGTCACAGAATTAATAAACCACAATTTAACGATAATGCGATATCCATTGAGGGTTTTGCATGAAAAGGTTCAAATGAAATAGAGTACAAGAATAATATTAAAACTGAAGCACTGAAAACTTGTTCATAACTACAGTCACCAATATTGCCAGGCAATGAGTGAGTGAGTGAGTTTAGTTTTATGCTGCTTTTTGCAATATTCCAGCAATATCACAGCGGGGACGACAGAAATGGGCTTCACACATTGTGCCCATGTGGGGAATTGAACCCGTGTCTTTGGCGTGGTGAGCGAATGCTTTAACCACTAGGCTACCCCACCAACCCTGCCAGTCATGGAAGACTCCTTGCCTTCAGCACAATTTGTTAGTCTTGGTTAGCAGAGTAGCATGAATGTGCATGACTGGTACATGGCTATGGAACTCTTGTACTGGAACCTATGAAGATCCGGGTTAGAATTGATCTTCAGTAATGAATTTGTCGCATTCAGTTTATCGTAAGAAGCAACTAACGGGATCGGGTGGTCAGGCTCGCTGACTTGGTTGATACATGTCACTGGATTGTCTGGTCCAGACTGATGTCATATAACTGGAACATTGCTGAGTGCGGCGTAAAACTAACCTCACTCACTCTTGGTAATAGATCAGCATGGATACACCACATTTGACTTTGACAGTCAGGAAGAAAATCTATCGCTAAATCTATCAAAATTATTGAAATGCAGTTGTTGACAAGTTGACAAGTAAATTGTGAACATTATTTTGTTTTCACATTTAGTCCCCGCTGGTTGCCCTAGTGCAACTTGGAATGTCACATCCAACACATTTCTGGCGCCAAATGTCAGGAAGTGAATTTCACATCTAACACGGAAATGTATTCATTTGATAACATAATATTTACAATGAATGAAAATGTCAAATATTTTTTTTAATTTGCATATTTATACCATCACATGGGCACAGATGAACTTGCAGCATAGTCTAAGGTTCAACATGCTTTCAAAAGTTAACGCTAAAGGATTCTGTCATCAAGAAATCGTTCCCTCATCAACATGTAAGATTCTACTTTCAACATCAACACATGTACAACATCACAGTTAACAACTCAATGCTGAAAATGGCCTTGTCTGCGTGTGGCCCCAGCAGCTACGTAATGACAACCGAGTTTTACCAAGGAGAAAGGACGAATAAGCAATATGCTATAGGTCTCATTTTGTGGAAACCACAGAAAAAATCCTGTCAAATTATCACAAACAAAAAGCTGGTCAACTTTTTCCTTAGCTGAAATGTCAAATGTAAGGGTTCCATGTAATCTGCTCATTTGTGTGAGTTCGGAACATTTAGCGACATATTTCTCTCAACATGAGCCCGGTTTAGTGACTGAAACCTTTATCACCATTTAATTTGAGATTTATTGGCACAGTGACTTACAAAAGTGTTTCCCATCAAAATGCAGATATTCAGGCACAAAGCTAAATGACACATGCAAGTATGAACAGAAGGTCACCGTCAGTACACCACCCGCAGCATGCGGTGATCCTGGTGGACATGCATATCCATGGAGAGAGGGAGCTGGCTTCAAGGGATGTGAGGTGGAGCTGAAGGTCATGCTTAAACTTACTTCACATACAGAGCATGAGCATGTGTGTGAGCATGTATGTGTATGTGTTCATGAGTGTATGCATGTGTGTGCACACATGTGCATGTGCGTGTGTGCATGTGTGCATGTGTGCATGCGTGCGTATGCGTGTGCATGTAAGGGCGTCTGTTTCTACTGGTCAACACTTTGCAGAATCCACAGTGCTGGCCCGCTGAGATACCATGCCATAAGTTAACGTGGACAGTCCACTCAGACACAGCATACTCCAGTTTTATTCCAGCTGAGTGCCAGGCAGACAGGTGACAACATATACAATGTTGTCGTGTCTTTTGGTATGACATGGTCGGGAATCATACAAGCTGTCAGTACAGCATCTGATCTAGGTCTCTGGCAGTACAGCATCTGATCTAGGTCTCTGGCAGTACAGCACCTGATCTAGGTCTCAGGCAGTACAGAACCTGATCTAGGTCTCTGGCAGTACAGCACCTGATCTAGGTCTCTGGCAGTACAGCACCTGATCTAGGTCTCAGGCAGTACAGCACCTGATCTAGGTCTCTGGCAGTACAGCACCTGATCTAGGTCTCTGGCAGTACAGCACCTGATCTAGGTCTCTGGCAGTACAGCACCTGATCTAGGTCTCTGGCAGTACAGCACCTGATCTAGTACAGTCTCTGGCAGTACAGCACCTGATCTAGGTCTCTGGCAGTACAGCACCTGATCTAGGTCTCTGGTAGTACAGCACCTGATCTAGGTCTCTGGTAGTACAGCACCTGATCTAGGTCTCTGGCAGTACAGCACCTGATCTAGGTCTCTGGTAGTACAGCACCTGATCTAGGTCTCTGGCAGTACAGCACCTGATCTAGGTCTCTGGCAGTACAGCATCTGTTCTAGGTCTCTGGCAGTACAGCATCTGATTTAGGTCTCTGGCAGTACAGCCTCTTATCTAGGTCTCAGGCAGTACAGCATCTGATCTAGGCAGTACAGCACCAGACATTGATATCTGGAAAATAATTTGGAGATAGTACAGCACATCCATAGCATGGCAAAGAATATCAATAATTCCCTTCCATTGGCACCAATGAGGACATGTGAGGATTCAAACTGCTTTCGGTGAAGAGTGAACACTTTGCCACTGGGCCCCCCAAAACAGGTAACTATCAGGATATGAGTATCTACTGAAACACAAGCAATATAAATGTTTCTGTCCCAGAATAAATGCAGCTGTGCTTGGTATGGTACAGATAACTGAAACTAGCCGACATAAGAAGTATTCGGAATTAGGTATAATATTTCTTGGTCAGAAGATAAACAATATTGTCTTGGCCATCTATGTAGCTGTCTTAGATAGATATTAGCTGGCGGTATCTTTGGTCCTTCATTAGGAGCAGGAAGAAGCCTGGTTTTACCTGGAGCCATGCCAGGTAGAGAAGGCTTGCCACAGCAGCCCATGATGCAGAGATACAGCCCACCGCCGCCGTCGAGAAGGACGAGGTGGTTGTGGTGGTGGGTGCACTATGCTTCATTTACCAGACACCAACAAAGTAGCAGTAGTGGCGTATGATAACCCAAGCTTGTGGGGGCGCATTTCATACATGGATTGGCTCACAAGTTAAAGCAGTAAATCAAAAATGGACTGAAAGACATTGTACAAAGGTGAATGTGGGGCATGGATTCCCATCACAGAATATTCAGAAATTCTAGCAAAACCATTATTATAGTGCGTGAAATGTTTTGCAAAATAATTTTTGCCCATGTCATTCATTCCCCCTTCAGCAGGATATCCAAATGGCCTACCCACAGGACTATGTTAATTTGATGATGTTTTCACTTGACAATGTTTTTACGTCATATATTGACTAATCAGTCAATTGTAAGAATACAAATTTCATCGAAATTCAACTGCCGTGACATGTTCAAATATTTTAAGTTTCACATTTGGAAGCAAATATCTACAAAATTCAACTTTCTTCCAAACTAATGTTATTTCGCACATGCCTCTGTTATTCTGATGCTGGAAGTTGAGCGACTTCATCAGACTCCGTCATCTTCATACCTTCTCCTTCATGTATACTCCTAGCTTCTTCCTTCTCATGTAACCATTCAGAAACTCAGTTGCCTAATGCCTACCCCATCATTCAGATATGATAATTGTCTCAACCAAATGTTCATCACTGAAGCTCACTTGGAACATTTGAATACATCGTTAAAGTAGTTTGTCACTTTCACAACTGTGTCAGGACACAGCAAAATGAATGTTTCATCTCTGTATTTCAATTTCATTCACTGTAAAACAGAGAAGTAATCCTGATTAAAGCAGAAGTTTATATGTTTCAGGTGATGCTGGTTTAGTCTGTATATTCCCCTTCCCTTATAATGGCTTCCTTACGTGTGTTACGCTTCCTCTTACACACCTGTTTTACTTGCTTCTCCTATATCTCTTCCTTCTCAGTTTCCACTGCATCCATCCAATCCATCTTGTCCATTTAATTAATTTCAGCATCTCATCCAATTCATCCATCTCATCAGCCACACCATCTCATCTGACTTGTCACTGTCTCAACTGACTTGTCACCATCTCATGTGACTTGTCACCATCTCATGTGACTTGTCACCATCTCATGTGACTCGTCATGACTTGTCACCATCTCATCTGACTTGTCACCATCTCATCTGACTTGTCACCATCTCATCTGACTTGTCACCATCTCATCTGACTTGTCACTTTCTTACACGGTCTCATCAGTCATGGACATTCGTTATTCCTCATTCTTCAGCTGACATCTCTGACATTTGAACCAACTTACAGATATCAACTCCAATATCTCACCAGGCCACCTCCAACTTTACATATCTCACCATCCACCTCATCAATCTCAATATCCACCTGATATATCTCACCATCCATCTCAATATCCACCTGATATATCTCACCATCCCACCTCCAACAAACTTTATATATCTCACCATCCACCCCACTCTTCTCAATGATCTCAATATCCACCTGATATATGTCATCATCCCACCTCCAACTTTATATATCTCACCATCTACCTCACCCTTCTCCATGATCTCAATATCCACCTGATATATCTCACCATCCCACCTCCAACTTTATATATCTCACCATCTACCCCACTCTTCTCAATGATCTCAATATCCACCTGATATATCTCACCATCCCACCTCCAACTTTATATATCTCACCATCCACCCCACTCTTCTCAATGATCTCAATATCCACCTGATATATGTCATCATCCCACCTCCAACTTTATATATCTCACCATCTACCTCACCCTTCTCCATGATCTCAATATCCACCTGATATATCTCACCATCCAACCTCCAACTTTATATATCTCACCATCCACCCCTACTCTTCTCAATGATCTCAATATCCACCTGATATATCTCTACCATCCCACCTCCAACTTTATATATCTCACCATCCACCCCACTCTTTCTCAATGATCTCAATATCCACCTGATATATCTCACCATCCCACCTCCAACTTTATATATCTCACCATCCACCTCTTCTCAATGATCTCAATATCCACCTGATATATCTCACCATCCACCTCCAACTTTATATATCTCACCATCCACCCCACTCTTTCTCAATGATCTCAATATCCACCTGATATATCTCACCATCCCACCTCCAACTTGATATATCTCACCATCCACCCACTCTTCTCAATGATCTCAATATCCACCTGATATATCTCACCATCCCACCTCCAACAAACTTTATATATATCTCACCATCCACCCCACTCTTTCTCAATGATCTCAATATCCACCTGATATATGTCATCATCCCACCTCCAACTTTATATATCTCACCATCCACCCACTCTTCTCCAATGATCTCAATATCCACCTGATATATCTCACCATCCCACCTCCAACTTTATATATCTCACCATCCACCCCACTCTTCTCAATGATCTCAATATCCACCTGATATATCTCACCATCCCACCTCCAACTTTATATATCTCACCATCCACCCCACTCTTCTCAATGATCTCAATATCCACCTGATATATCTCACCATCCCACCTCCAACTTTATATATCTCACCATCTACCCCACCCTTCTCCATGATCTCAATATCCACCTGATATATCTCACCATCCCACCTCCAACTTTATATATCTCACCATCCACCCCACTCTTCTCAATGATCTCAATATCCACCTGATATATCTCACCATCCCACCTCCAACTTTATATATCTCACCATCCACCCCACTCTTCTCAATGATCTCAATATCCACCTGATATATCTCACCATCCCACCTCCAACTTTATATATCTCACCATCCACCCCACTCTTCTCAATGATCTCAATATCCACCTGATATATCTCACCATCCCACCTCCAACTTTATATATCTCACCATCCACCCCACTCTTCTTCTCAATGATCTCAATATCCACCTGATATATCTCACCATCCCACCTCCAACTTGATATATCTCTACCATCCACCCTAAACTTCTTCTCTCTCAATGATCTCAATATCCACCTGATATATCTCACCATCCCCACCTCCAACTTTATATATCTCACCATCTACTCCCACTCTTCTCAATGATCTCAATATCCACCTGATATATGTCACTATCCCACCTCCAACTTTATATATCTCACCATCTACCTCACCTCTTCTCCATGATCTCAATATCCACCTGATATATCTCACCATCCACCTCCAACTTCCTACTCCTTTCTATGATCTCTACCATCCACCCTCCACCATCCACTCAATATCCACCTTATATATCTCACCATCCACCCCACTCTTTCTCTCATGATCTCAATATCCACCTGATATATCTCACCATCCCACTCTCCAACTTTATATATCTCACCATCCACCCCACTCTTCTCAATGATCTCTCAATATCCACCTGATATATCTCATCCATCCCACCTCCAACTTGATATATCTCTCATTCACCTCCACTCTTCTCTCAATGATCTCAATATCCACCTGATATATCTCACCATCCCACCTCCAACTTTATATATCTCACCATCCACTCCCACTCTTCTCAATGATCTCAATATCCACCTGATATATCTCACCATCCACCTCCAACTTTATATATCTCACCATCCACCCCACTCTTCTCAATGATCTCAATATCCACCTGATATATCTCACCTCATCCCACCTCCACCTTGATATATTCACCATCCACCCACTCTTTCTCAATGATCTCAATATCCACCTGATATATCTCACCATCCCACCTCCAACTTTGTATATCTCACCATCCACCCCACTCTTCTCAATGATCTCAATATCCACCTGATATATCTCACCATCCCACTCCAACTTTATATATCACCATCCACCCCACTCTCCTCTCAATGATCTCATATCCACCTTATATCTCACCATCCACCTCCAACTTCCATATATCTCACCATCCACCTCTTCCCAAATTCAATAGATCTCCATATCCACCTTGTCACATATCCACAGATATCCATCACCCACCTCCAACTCTTATCTCTGTCTCTCCTTTTCACCTCTCCATGATCCAATATCCACCTTCTCTCTGTTCTCCATGTCCACCTATATATATCTCACCATCCATGATCTCCAAATTCTATATGTCTCTCTCCCACCATCTTTTATATCTCACCATCCACTCCCATCTCAATGATCTCACCACCTGATATATCTCTACCATCCACCTCCATTTATATCTCACCATCCACTCTTGCACTCCATTCCAGTCTCCATGTCCACCTGATATATAGCTCACCATCCACTTATATATCTCCACCATCTACCTATCCATCTCATGTCTCAATGTCCACCTTGTAGTCTCACCTCCTGTGTCTCCCACCATCCACTCTACCCTCTCCAATGTCTCACATGATAGTCTTCCCACTGTCCTCTCCAACTGTGTCTCCACTCGTCCACCTCCTTGTCTCACCATCCACTGTGGTCTGTGTCCACTGTCCAACTTTATATCTCTCAGTGTCCACCCCACTGTTCTCAATGATTCTTGTCTCCACAGTGGTCTCATCATCCCACACAGTGTCTGTATATCTCCACTGTCTGTGGTCTCTTGTCCTTTCAATGTCTCTGGTCACTGTGGTCTGTGTCCTTAACTGGTCCTCTCACCATCCTTGGTCTCAGTGTCCACTACCTGTGTCTCTATCTGCCCAACTTATATTCCATCCGTGTCCTGTGTCCACCTCCGTGTCCACTCTACCATCCTAGTGGTCCACCTGTGTCACTCCACCTCCATTTCCTAATCTCTCTTGCCATCCACAGTGTATATCTCACCATCCCACCTCCAACTGTCTCACTATCCAGTGTGTCCTCCAATGTCTACATTCTGTGTCCTCCACCCACCTCCTCAACTCTGTCCTCCTAACTCATCCACCCTGTCTGTCTCCACCTCCATGTGATACAGTCACTGTCTCCTTGTGTGTCTCTACCATGTGTGTCTCCATGTGTCCTCAATGTCCACTTATGTGTTCCTCTCCTGTCCTCCGGTCTCAACTGGTTCTCAGTGTCTGTGTCCTGTGTCTCACTTGTTTCCTCCTGATTGTGTCGTCCACCTGCTTTGTGTCTCCATCCTGTGTGTCTCAACCTTGTGTGTCTCTTGTGTCCTGTGTCCATTCCTCAACAGGTCTCAGTGTCCACCTGTGTATCCTTGTGTGTCCTGTGTCCTTGTGTGTCTCCACTGTGGTCTCATGTCCACAGTGTCCACTCCTGTGTCTCTACGTGGTCCACCGTGTGTCTGTCCATCCACTGTGGTCTCGTGTCCTCCTCATGTGTCCTGTCTCCACCTCCAGTCATTCAGTGTCTCCTGTCTCCATCCCAGTGTCCAACTGTGGATCTGTGTCACTCCACCTCCTTCTCAGTGGTCTCGTGTCCTGTGTCTCTCACCGTCCCACCTCCAACTTTATATATGGTCTCACCATCCACCCTGTGTCTTCTGTCAATGATCTCGTGGTCTCGTGTCCTGTGTCCACCTCCACCTGTGGTCTCCTCAGTGCCTCGTGCCTGTGTCTCTCAGTGGTCTCATGTCCACCTGTGATATATCCTGTCCATCCACCTCCTTGTCTGATCGTCGTCCACCTGTGTGGTCCTCCATGTCCACCTCCTTGTGGTCCACTTCTCACCTGTGGTCTCCGTGGTCTTCTCAGTGATCTCAATGTCCACCTGATGTGTCTCGTCCACACTCCTTGATATATGTCTCACCATCTACTCTTCTCGCAGATCTCCTGCATGATCTGTCATGTCCACTCTGATATATCTCACCATCCACACCTCTTCTCAGTGATCCAGTATCCACCTGATGTGTCTCACCATCCTACCTCTTCTCAATGATCTCAATATCCACCTGATATATCTCACCATCCCACCTCCAACTTTATATATCTCACCATCCACCCCACTCTTCTCAATGATCTCAATATCCACCTGATATATCTCACCATCCCACCTCCAACTTTATATATCTCACCATCCACCCCACTCTTCTCAATGATCTCAATATCCACCTGATATATTCTCATCATCCCACCTCCAACTTCCATATATCTCACCATCCACCCCACTCTTCTCAATGATCTCAATATCCACCTGATATATCTCAATATCATCCCACCTCCAACTTTATATATCTCTCACCATCTGCCCCACTCTTCTCAATGATCTCAATATCCACCTGATATATCTCACCATCCCACTCCCAACTTGATATATCTCACCATCCACTCTCTTCTCAATGATCTCAATATCCACCTGATATATCTCACCATCCCACCTCCAACCTTGATATATCTCACCATCCACCCCTCTTCTCAATGATCTCAATATCCACCTGATATATCTCACCATCCCACCTCCAACTTGATATATCTCACCATCCACCCCACTCTTCTCAATGATCTCAATATCCACCTGATATATCTCACCATCCCACCTCCAACTTTATATATCTCACCATCCACCCCACTCTTCTCAATGATCTCAATATCCACCTGATATCCACCTATATATCTCACCATCCCACCTCCAACTTTATATATCTCACCATCCACCCCACTCTTCTCAATGATCTCAATATCCACCTGATATATGTCATCATCCCACCTCCAACTTTATATATCTCACCATCTACCTCACCCTTCTCCATGATCTCAATATCCACCTGATATATCTCACCATCCCACCTCCAACTTTATATATCTCACCATCTACCCCACTCTTCTCAATGATCTCAATATCCACCTGATATATCTCACCATCCCACCTCCAACTTTATATATCTCACCATCCACCCCACTCTTCTCAATGATCTCAATATCCACCTGATATATCTCACCATCCCACCTCCAACTTGATATATCTCACCATCCACCCCACTCTTCTCAATGATCTCAATATCCACCTGATATATCTCACCATCCCACCTCCAACTTGATATATCTCACCATCCACCCTACTCTTCTCAATGATCTCAATATCAACCTGATATATCTCACCATCCCAGCTCCAACTTTATATATCTCATCATCCACCCCCACCTGTCTCAGTGATGTCGACCACCTCAAACTAATTGATCTGAACCACTGTATACTCATAGATCCTAACCACCTCAGCCAAATCACCCTTCCCCCCAACCCCTCCTCCCCATCTTCCTCTATGATGAGCATCCATTATCAAAGCACACAGGCAGATCTCCCTCTCTGCCTCCGTTTTTCAAAGCCTTTACCAGATGTTGTTTTTAATTCCTTCTATTAGCACTGTGTTCCGTTTCCTCTCTTTCTGCCTCCGAAGCTTAGTTAGTGGTTTCATCTCACGGCACAAACGCAAAAGGCAATAAAAAATTCGGAAAGGTGCCAAAAGCTTTTCCACCAGGATGGGCCCCTATTGAAGAGGCCGGGACCGACTCAACTCAGCAAATATTTTGCTGAATATCTTTGCAAACTTTTCAATTAACTTCTTTTCAAGAAACTGTTTTTGAGTTCAACCTTCCTGGGTGGCCAGTGAGCTGCAAGTGTGTTTTATGATCAATCATGCAATGATATCAATGGCCATGCGATATATGATGCACATATCAGAACGTTCATGAAATCCACACCACTTTCAGCCCACTGGCTGACAAATTTATACCCATAACACCAAGAAACTGAGCCTCACTTTATCGGACCATAAACCTGTCTCCTTGTGCAGATGCTGAGAGAATATGAAGAAAATTGAAGGATTTTGCTTAAAACCATGTTTTTCTGTCATGTGCAGTAAACTGGGAATTAAAACGTTCTAACACAATGAAGGCAGAGGTGTTTCCTGGCTCCCTGGTGCCCTACAATACAAGGAGTAGGCACCCCAGTAGTAGCCCCCCCTGTAGTAGCTGCCCAGTAGTAGCCCCCAATAAAATAAATAATAATAATAATAGCCCCCAAGTAGTAGCCCCTCAGTAGTAGTAGTCCCCCAAGTAGTATAGTATCCCCAGTAGTGGCCACCCAGGTCGTAGTCCACAGTAGTAGCACCCCCAGTAGTATCCACCCAGGTAGTAGCCCCAAGTGGTAGCCACCCAAGTAGTATCCCCCAGTAGTAGCCACCCAAGTAGTAACTCCCCAGTAGTGGCCACCCAGGTCGTAGTAGGTACCCCTGCACCAGGTCGTCCACAGTAGTAGCACCCCAGTAGTATCCACCCAGGTAGTAGCCCCAAGTGGTAGCCACCCAAGTAGTATCCCCCCAGTAGTAGCCACCCCAAGTAGTAGCCCCCAAAGTAGTAGCCACCCCTCCACCCCTCGGTAGTAGCTGCCCAGGAGTAGCCACCGAGTGAGAGTGAGTGAGTTTAGTTTTACACCGCACTCTGCAATATTCCAGCTATATGGCAGTTGTCTCTAAATAATCGAGTCTGGACCAGACAATCAAGTGATCAATAGCATGAACATCGATCTGCGCAATTGGGAACCGATGACATGTGTCAACCAAGTCAGCGAGCCCGACCACCCGATCCCGTTAGTCGCCTCTTACGACAAAAATGGGTTACTGAAGATCAATATTCTTCACGGATCCACCCAGTAGTAGTCCCCCAGTAGCAGCCCCACCCCCCAGTAGTATCCCCCAGAAGTAGCTGCCCAGTAGCAGCCACCCCAATAGTAGCCCAAACTGTAGTAGTCATCACCGCAGTAGTCACCACCCCAGTAGTAGCCCTCCAGTAGTAGCCATCCCAGTAGTATCCCCCAGTAGTAGCCACCCCAGTAGTAAATATTCACAATGGTCAATAGGTGCCACTTTAACTTTGAAGTGAACTGAAAGTACCGGTGATTATAATTTTATTTCACTGACCTACCTTGGGATTCTGCATTTTTTACCTTTTTCAAAAATTTCATCTAGCAACAATGTCTTCTTTACAGACAATTTTGTTTTTCCAACAGTTTAAAGGATAATGATTTTTTTTCCAAGCATATTCTGTAAAACATATCTTTTTCAATAACATACTCTCCCAGAGTATCAAATGGTTGGTCTGTAATGTTTTAATTCAAACACTGAGTTTTCAATAAGTACTGCCGGAGCCATGGTGTAAGTGGCAAGGGAGGGATCGCCAAGTAATGCCAAATATTCCACAGATCTGACAAATTAGTTGATAAGAGGCCAAGTGATCCAGTGATCATGAAGTACACATCCATAGAGTAGATACCAACCAATTAACTGTCACATGTACAGGAATATTTCCTCTCGCGCGACTTGGATTTTACACCGATTGCAGCAAAATTCCTCCGGTTTTTTCTCTCTAGACCATCTTGAATGTGACATGATGGAAATATAAAATGAACTATGGAAATGCATGGAAACGTATGGCAACCATCCTAAGGGCAGGATGAGAGATCTTGTGTATTAAACCTCAAACATGCAAATGATTTAAAAGAGAATCTTAAACACATCCATATATTGTATCCATCAATGAAGTGTCTCAACTGAACTAAACTATGTCTTATAGCATTATGTGAGTTGAAGTGCCAGTCTCAGCTCAAAGTCCAACTCGAATTTCCTCAACAGCTAGAAGTGTTGGAGATGTTAGCATATTTCAACTTGATGGGAAGAGTACACCATTTTTATTACATCTACACGGCGGCTAGGTCGCCTGACGTCACCCACCTGGACGAGAGGCCAAGAAGCTAGCTGAAGTTTGCAATATGATCTCTCCACTTCCTGTCGTTTACGTCATTGGCAAGGTCACAAGGTGCATGCTGGGTAGAATCCTGCCTATTATCACTCAGTGGCACCATCTTCAGCACATATCAAAATTATGTTGTGGTGGGCCTATCTACACACGAGCACATCACCATTAAGGAGCTGGCATTCATACAGGTAGCTCGTCAGTGTGAATAGCTGATAGTCTGGGAGGATATACCAACACTTGTTGTGAAACAGACTGGATAAGATTCAAATGTGGAATAGATTCAGAATACATTTAAACGAATGAATGTAGTGTTGCCTTCACTATTCCCTCTAAATTTACAAATTGTCTTAATGAGTCCACTTCCTGATCTTTATTGAGGAACGAGTGAGTGAGTTGGGTTTTACGCTTTTAGCAACATTCCAGCAATATCACGGCGGGGACACCAGAAATGGGCTTCACACATTGTGCCCATGTGGGGAATCGAACCCGGGTCTTCGGCGTGACAAGCGAGCTCTTTAACCACTAGGCTACCCCACTGCCCCTCTTTATTGAAGAAAACAATGGGGCAGTGAGTGAGTATTGTTTAACAAACACCAGTCAATGCCACTCAAGCAAAGACGTACTTTGCACTTTGCTATAACTACAATGTACATAATTAAGTCTAAACCAGGCTAGCCAGTGATTGGAATGAGCGATATCAAGGGGTGGGGGTGGGGAAGAGGGAAGAGGGAAGAGGGAGGAAAGCTTGTTGAATGAGAGGAGTAGTGGGTGGGTATGTGATTAGCTGAATACGTTGGTTGGAAAGTGATTTCCTTACTTGTTGACTATATGGGTGTGTGATTGCTGTTCAATTACGCAGTAATATTTCAGCAGTCTGCAAACAGTTGAGTCCGGACCGAACAGTCTTCACTCACTCACTCACTCACTCATGCTGAAGACTGCATTGAGTGGTGTAGTGAGCAGAGATTTATACTTTTTAGCTGAAACGTTGCACGGACATTTGGTCACTCTAGCATCTTGCACAAACCAGCATTACCTTCCGCAACACGGGAACCTGCAGAACATCCATTCTACGCTAGGTCACAGTGTAAGTCAATGGGCAAGTAAAATTTACTTTTCCATCCAAACAGCAGTGAAGTGTGCACACACCTGACTTGAGAAAATATTATGAGATGGCAGGCACAGGCTGCCAAAAGATAAGTAATTCTCGATAGTAGCTATAAACAGAGATGATTAACTGCCTGAGTTAAATCTCAAACACACTGAAACCTCATTATTATCAACAAGCCGAGGAAGAGAAGCCCACTGCAGGATATAGGTAAGGGGAGGTAATTCTCACTTGGTAATGTTGTCATTCACAAATCATTAAATCCCATTAAAAATGACAACAGATCACTTTGTGGAAATAACAATACCATGGAAGATCAAACTTTTTAACCTGCAGTTGCCCAACGTTATGGCAACCTGACAGCAAAGGAAGGTACCATTAATATAACAGATCATAAATCATATAATGTCAGCATGTCTATTATAACATCAGTATATTTCCGATCCAATCTGAGTATAGAGGTCCTCCCCACTTCAATCTGAGCATAGAGGTCCTCCCCAATACATCCTCCCCACTTCAATCTGAGTATAGAGGTCCTCCCCAATACATCCTCCCCACTTCAATCTGAGTATAGAGGTCCTCCCCACTACAATCTGAGCACAGAGGTCCTCTCCACTACAATCTGAGCAGAGGTCCTCTCCACTACAATCTGAGTATAGAGGTCCTCTCCACTACAATCTGAGTATAGAGGTCCTCTCCACTACAATCTGAGTATAGAGGTCCTCTCCACTACAATCTGAGCATAGGTCCTCTCCACTACAATCTGAGTATAGAGGTCCTCTCCACTACTCTGAGCATAGAGGTCAATCTGAGTATGAGAGAGGTCCTCTCCACTACAATCTGAGCATAGAGGTCTGAGTATAGAGGTCCTCTCCACTACAATCTCTCCACTACAATCTGAGTATAGAGGTCCTCTCCACTACAATCTGAGTATAGGGTCACAATCTGAGGAGGTCCTCTCCACTACAATCTGAGTATAGAGGTCCTCTCCACTACAATCTGAGTATAGAGGTCCTCTCCACTACAATCTGAGTATAGAGGTCCTCTCCACTACAATCTGAGTATAGAGGTCCTCTCCACTACAATCTGAGCAGAGGTCCTCTCCTCTACAATCTGAGCATAGAGGTCCTCTCCACTACAATCTGAGCAGAGGAGGTCCTCCACTACAATCTGAGTATAGAGGTCCCTCCTCCACTCCACTACCTCTCCTCTACAATCTGAGCAGAGGTCCTCTCCACTACAATCTGAGCAGAGGTCCTCTCCTCTACAATTTGAACATAGAGGTCCACTCCACTACAATCTGAGCATAGAGATCCTCTCCAGTCAGCAGATATCACCTTCATTACAAGATGAATGCCACCAATTCTAGCTTCCCAATGCAACAAATACCCCAAACTCCCACCATTAACATAAGAACCGGGTTCCTGGTTGTACTTGCATCATCTTCATGAAAAGAATAGATGTCTTTTGTTTTAATATTCTATTGATACCAGATACCATGTTGGAATGAAATAGTTTGAAAAGGACTAATTTTAAACACCTGCCATATACCAAACAATGCTCTGTAAAATGTAAGAAAAATTTGAATATCCGATCATGTACTACTTCAGAAGAGTATTTTCAGTCAAAATACTACATAATGATACATTTTAAATGTTATTTTATTCTTAAAAGTACTCACATAAGTAAAAAACACAGACTATCTCACATTTTGGCAACTCATGAATTATCCAAAATTTCAAACTGTGGAAATAGTCTTTTAAATTAGTCAATGAATATTACGGTCCTCACCAACATCCCTACTATAACCAGCCACAGAACTTCCTGCGAGCAATGCATTTCCAATATGAGCCCTGCACACATCAGGCAAACTTAAAATCACATTGACCCAAAATATCTTCATATTCAAAATAAACTAATCCAAATATATCCAAACACATGAGAGAGCTCCCTGAGAAAAAACTCAGGTTTCCCGCTTGCAGCTAAACAGATGCACAATATTTCCTGGCCATATTTTGAGAATGTTCTCGCTTCCTTCCTGTAATCAGAAATATTCATAAACAAACCGCCTACCCTCCCTCACCTAAGCTTCACCGATACCCTTTCTGGGTCCCCCCCTCCCCAGTGCCCCCTTCCCTACTTGGATCTTTTAGCTCCTCACACCCCTCCTTTTTCAACCCCCCTTTCCCTCGACCCCCAAACCTCCTTCACCTCATGGGCTTGCCACAGTTGCCACTACACCTGAGCAAAGACAGAAAAAAAAACACACCAGCAAACTGGTGTGATAATCTTGGCTTCTGTTTCTAAATTCACCTGACATCCTCTTGAATTAAAAATTCATTCACTTCCTAAAGTCAGTGAAATATTATTTCAGCTGTTGAGAAGTCCATCATATTCTATACATGTCTACTGCTGACATGTATCAGTGCAACAGGTTACTTGGAACCAGAAATCAGGATTATAATTGAATATTTTCAAACAGCAGACTGAATTACATGGAGACATTCAAAAATTACCAATTGCTTGTCCAATTTGAGGCCATAGAACTATATTTTATGCTAAAATGTGTGGACGTGCAGGAAGCCTTTGCTCCGAATGACACAACAACCTTGTAGTGTATGTGTTGGCAGCAGACGTAAAGGGCGGCCATATTGAATTTTGGCACAGCTTTGATCTTTTGGAGGCAACATGGCCAACAGTGCCCTTGTTACGTAAACAATAACAGGAAGACTTGACAATAGAAGCGGATCAGTCAGATGTAAGGACTTCTTACATGGGCTGAATAACTCAAGAAGGACCCAAGTCCAACAAATTGCTATTCTCACAAAAGCACATACAATATGCTGAAAATGATAGGAACTTTTTCCCTTCTCGGGAGTTGAGCTGTTGCGTTTGATAAAGGAGACGACCACGAAAATAGAGGCTATATGCATTATTGTGGCAATCAAGTGAAATATTTATCCTCAATCACAATGAAAGGGAACATTATCATTCCAAAGCATTTGTCACTTTCCTTCTTGCTGAAACATGAACACACTGAACAAAATCTTATAATATCTTGATTGTTTTTTTTTGTGTTCATTGTTTAAGCCTCTCTCAACAACATTCCAACTATATGACGGGTGTGAGCGGATAATCAAGTCTGGACCAGACAATCCAGTGATTGACATCGTGATCATTGATGTACTCCATTGGGATTCGATGACATACAGCCTGACCACCCAATCTCATTAGCTGCCTCTTACGACAACCATAGGGTGCTGAAAACCAATTCTATGAATATCTTATGAATATCTTAAATCACAATTAATATCAATTAAGATTATTAATAGGCATTCAACAAAAAGAACAGGATTTGGATCTAGGGTTTTCAGAGACAAGCAAAACAGTAGACAAAACCCCTGGCCTGTGTGTGTTTGTGCGTGTGTGCATGCATGCATACATGCGTGCATAAGCAAGGTTGTAAGGCTTAAATGTAAATATTATGTTCAGTTTGTTAAAAACAGCAAGCAAGATTTTAACAGGTTGGACAGAAATTCAAAACTGTGAGGAAGATGTTCCCCTGTTGCCACGAGGCTGAGACAAGGCCAACACTCTTGTCATTCCAGGTTCTGCTTGTTTGACGACAGCTTCAGAGCCTCTGCTGCTTGCGGCCTGGCCAACCAGGCTTAGGGAAGGATTTAGTAACGTGGTTCAAATCTCAATTGAAATTCCCGCTAATACCTACGCTCGATACAGCCCCATTCAGCCTATCTCTCATCCTCCTGCGAACAGTGCAGACATGTGAGATTGGCACGGGAAAGTGTTCGAAACGATCAGCGAGCAAAGATTACCTGACAGGTCAAGAGCAAAGGTCAAAGGTGTGTGTGGGCAGGTATTAGATGGTTTCGCGCCTTCGACCAGTTTATTTGCTTGTGAGTCACAACTGTCTTTAGTAGGTAAAGAATAATCGGTTGAATGGATAGGCGGAATAACGCATCTGATACTTGTAGCAATACCACTAAGACATCCCCATCAATACACGACAAACACGAAAATTCATCTGCTTCCGCTGTACAGGACAAATGTAGCCTGCAACTTATACAGAGCCAACTGAAAACATCCCTCAGTCAACAAAACTATCCCCATACTCCTTGCATTTGTTATTGAGAATAAAACTGTATTATATCAGCCGTTACCGCTTCACTGAAACATCATTTTATCCAGACTACTGCATAATCAAGACTACTGCATAATCAAGACTACTGCATTATTCAGACTATGAATTATCTGGACTACTCCACAATCTGGACTACTGCAATATCCAGACAAATACACTATCAAGACTACTGCAATATGTATACATAACACTGCATTATTCAGAAAACTGCATTATTCGGACTACTGGTTTATCCAGACTACTGGTTTATCGGGACTACTGCATTGTCCAGACTACTGGTTTGTCCAGACTACTGGTTTATCCAGACTACTGGTTTATCCAGGCTACTGCATTATCCAGACTACTGCATTATCCAGACAACTGCTTAATCCAGACTAGGACTTCATAAAAGATGTAAACATATTCTTCCCCACTGGTGCCATTCATCACAAACACATGCAAAGGCAAGTCAATTGTTCACCTGAAAACACCTGCGAACATATGGTACAGCCCCACACAGAAAGTTGTGTCAGACATCTGTTTTGTCACTAATGCATCAAATCTGGGAATGTCCATGTCTTCCAGAAAACTTTATCAAAGCTGAACTTCTGGAGTCGTAAATTTTGTCAAACAACATTTGAGTAAATTGTTTTATTACTCGCCCGTGGAAGATACTGCAGTGTAATATTTTTACAGCGATATTACACTAGTGTAATACCGCTAGACGTATGACATCATAATGGTTTGCAGTTATGACGTCACAATGCTAATACCTCTGTCACAATGGTATTAGACCTTGCTTGACTCGTGGAAGGCTGAAAGTCAATACACTTCGTAGGCAGTTTTTATCAGTTTATGTTGGAGAGTAATAAACAGAATACTAAACTCGCTTCCGTGAAATACCATTTTTATTAAACTCGTCAAAGATTTAGCATCAAACTCGCTTTCGCTCGTTTGATACCAAATCATTAACTCGTTTAATAAATATGGTATTACACGGAAGGTCCTTTAGTATCCTCTATATATTTATAGTCATGTGTGTTGAATGTTACCTGCAGTCATGAAACCACGGAACCCCCAAACTTACCCCTGACGGTCCCACACCACGATAAACCCATGAAGAGTCAAACCAAGACCCAACAGCATGTCGTATCCCACAAACAGGTGTTGTCATGCTTTCACATTTCTGTAGTATCACATGTGTGGGGCTATTTAGAAAGGAATCATTAAAGCGGTCATACGTACCTCCTTTGACGGCACACAAACTGGCGTCCCTTCCTTAATGAAACCATTCTCTATTGATACTCCCAACACAATGGGGTCCCGCGAGTTAAATATGAACTGAGGCAAAACACGCAGTTTACAAGGAAACACTGCTATATGTTTAAACTCCTCTTGTTTTTTCCTCTTCAGCTCCGCTCTGTATTCCATGAATCTATCAAACAGGTGATAGATGATGTCCGCCATGAATATCTTCACACCTAGATTGTCTGCCATATCTTGGGCTTCACGTTCAACTTTCACATCAAAGGCTAATATCACAGCATACCTGCAAACAAACAGAACAGTGAACACAACATAATGAGTGGTATCAATCCGAGTGGACAACAATGATCTCAGTTTAAATTGTACAATTGTCTTTTATGATTTATACACAGGGATTTACAGGACGCAAACTCCTGCGTCCTATACGCATAAAAATTGACAATGGACGCAACAAAATTTATTAGCGCATGCACAGGGACTCAGAAAAAGTCCAAATACTTTTTGTAAAAATTCCAATCAAGTGACAATAAGTTATCACTGAGTTTGCTACTTGCTGGGTTATGGTATTATTTGCGATTTAATAACTGTAACTATGTGATGATCATAATATACAATACAATAACAGTATTAATAATGATATTTAAGTGTCTTGGACCCCCATTCTGTTGTCCAGGACCCATGAAAATTAAGAGTATGAGTCCCAAGGACCCTCAAATACAGGACTCCATGTAATTCCCTGATCCAGGTTATGAAAATAATGCAATGATTCATTTCGTTTAGGTGGTGAGGTGAGTGGGTGTTGTGAGTGGGTCTGGTGAGTGGGTGAGGGGTGAGTGAGTGAGGTGAGTGAGTGAGTGAGGCGACTGGGTGAGGTGCGAGGTGGGTGTGGCAAGTGAGTGAGGCGACTGGGTGAGGTGAGTGGGTGTGGCAAGTGGGTGAGGCGAGTGGGTAAGGCTAGTGAGTGAGGCAAGTGGGTGAGGCAACTGGGTGAGGTGAATGAGTGGGTGAGGTAAGTGAGTGAGGCAAGTGGGTGAGGTGAGTGGGTGAGGTGACTGGGTTTTAGAGCAAGCGAGTTTTGTTTTAAGCCGCTATTAGCAATATTCCAGCAACATCACGGCAGGGACACCAGAAATGGGCTTCACAAATAGTACCAGGTTTTAGAGACTAAGGGAGTAATGTAGGTGAATAAGTGAATGACCGAGTGTGAGCAGGTGCAGCATTAGAAACTTTTATTTTATAGGACATGTCCAGAGGACGATGTAAACCCAATGACACTGTTCCTCGATATTTTGCAGATAGTACTGTGTCATAAAACTGTTTATTGTGTTTTTCTGTCTATCAGATTCAGCACAACTGAAGCATTGAGACCTGATTCAGACGTCTGAACCTCAAACACTGCTGGTGAATGACTACCATCAATTGATTCTTATTTGTCCCCAAGTTAAGTAGCCTCACGGAAGGAGACTAGCATGGACTTCAAGGTCCAAGGGTCTCAACAGTGGACAAAACTCACATGAGGTGAATAAAAGAGCAAATATGTCCGGCAAAATGAAACAGCCACTCTGTACCATCATCAAGACCCTATTCCTCCCTTTCCGCTTTGTACCGACAGAGTACTTGTACTATTTACGAGAAAATCTTCAAATACAGAAACACTTTTATTTCCGTACACAGCTCGGCGTTTATTTCCCTGACCTCAGCTACCCCAACATCAAAGTAGGGGCCACCTCTGTGTGTTTCTATATGGCAACGAATAAACCTGATCTCTTATTCAAGCTCCCGTGGGGGCGTTATCACCACAATCCTTTCCTGAGCTTACCTGTGGGGTTTCCCATCTACTCAACCCGATAATCATTGTTAAATATGCAATAATATGAAGCCCTACCCATAAAATTGCCTTAATTCCTATACTATCAATATTAAACCTTTTTCAAATATTATGGCAGCCCTTGCTGGGTGTAGGCCTTCACATGTCATTGGGTTCTTGTGGAATGGAAAATTATTATTCAAAATATGGCTACTAATATAATCATATCTTTACCAAATTTCCATACACATCATAACCACATCACCTGGTATATCGAAATGGGAGGCATAAAATTAGGGGGACGATTGAGGCATACAGCTGTAAAGTAACGACCAAAAGAATATATCATGCAAAAAATATTTCTGGGCGTAATGTTTCCTGCATGGTGGGTCATTGAAATATCATTATTTTTGTTAGTGGATAAAATAACACCAAAACAAATGTACCACATAAAGATATGAAGTATAAGAGACCAAAATGTTGTTTATCAGCCCAATTTTACATGATAAATATCAACTGATCGGTGTTTGCTCCAGTAAGAAACACAACCCAAACACCTCCACAAGCCTGATGCATGCACTCAGCCTGAGTGTTATGGCTGGTGAACATTTCCTTTCAAATATCTATTCAACATATGAGAACAGGAAACAGCATTTACGTCCCCCAGTTTGATTAGCTATTATCAATTGTTACGGGATCAAGTTACCCCACCGAAACCACAAGCCCATCTCTGAATCTCCGTCAATCATTCGGCCAAACACACAGTATCCGTGTCAGGGTTGACCTGGGCATAATATCACTATCAGGCCTTTGGGGAAGTTTTAGATGTCAAACTTGATGCATTAAGAGATAAAATATCAGGAGCTGAAAATTGTGCAAGTTTGCAGTTTTGAATTGAGAGCATACTTACAAATATGGAATAATGTTATACAGTGAAAAATAACTTTAATCTTATTCCAGCTTCAGTGTGATTACTTTGAATAATATTTGCAAGTTTACAGAGTATAACTGGGCCAGATATCCAGGCAAAATTCACTAAACTGTCACAGGTTCACTAACCTAAGCCTGTTTGTCAACTTGTACTTCCGATGAGACTGTTTATCTGTTGAGCAAGGTACCAGCTATTTGAAGCTGTTTACCTGCTGTGTAAGGTACCAGCTATTTGAAGCTGTTTATCTGCTGTGTAAGGTACCAGCTATTTGAAGCTGTTTACCTGCTGTATAATTTACCAGCTATTTGAAGCTGTTTACCTGCTGTGTAAGGTACCAGCTATTTGAAGCTGTTTACCTGCTGTATAATTTACCAGCTATTTGAAGCTGTTTACCTGCTGTATAATTTACCAACTGTTTGAAGCTGTTTACCTGCTGTATAATTTACCAGCTATTTGAAGCTGTTTACCTGCTGTATAATTTACCAACTGTTTGAAGCTGTTTATCTGTTGAGCAAGGTACCAGCTATTTGAAGCTGTTTACCTGCTGTATAATTTACCAACTATTTGAAGCTGTTTATCTGCTGTGTAAGGTACCAGCTATTTGAAGCTGTTTATCTGCTGTATAATTTACTAACTGTTTGAAGCTGTTTACCTGCTGTAAAATTTCCAACTATTTGAAGCTGTTTACCTGCTGTATAATTTACCAGCTATTTGAAGCTGTTTACCTGCTGTATAATTTACCAGCTATTTGAAGCTGTTTACTTGCTGTATAATTTACCAGCTATTTGAAGCTGTTTACCTGCTGTATAATTTACCACCTATTTGAAGCTGTTTATCTGCTGTATAATTTACTAACTGTTTGAAGCTGTTTATCTGTTGAGCAAGGTACCAGCTATTTGAAGCTGTTTACCTGCTGTAAAATTTCCAACTATTTGAAGCTGTTTACCTGCTGTATAATTTACCAACTATTTGAAGCTGTTTATATCTGCTGTGTAAGGTAACAACTATTTGAAGCTGTTTATCTGCTGTGTTAGGTAACAACTAAGTGAAGCTGTTTATCTGTTGAGTAAGGTACGAACTATTTGAAGCTGTTTATTTGATGTATAATTTACCAATTAAGTGAATCTGTTTACCTGTTAAGTAAGTTACCAACTGTTTGAAGCTGTTTACCTGCTGTGTAAGGTACCAACTATTTGAAGCTGTTTATCTGAGCACTGTGAAAGGTACCAACCTTTATGATAAAAATGTTATCTCATGTCACAGATTTGCACAAAGTTAGATTTGTTCAAATAATTGGCTTCTTTCACTCCTTTGGGCCATGCAAAATGTGCAAGAGAGAAAACAGTGGCTAGTCAGTGCCTAACTATTATAAATATATACACAAGATTTCCACCCCTTATCTATTACCCAACATGGGTATTTCTAGGGGTGAAACAGTACGCTCTTACCACGGTATGATACGTATTGCGGTACAAGGCTTTTGGTTCTGTTCGGTTCTGTTCGGTAATGAGAACTTACCTACGGGAAAATAGCGTCCATCTAGCTAAGAAATGCATAGATTTTGACAAAATGAATCAATTTCTAGACATTTTAGAATAGGTTTAAAAAGGTCAATAAAATAACGGTACGAAAATTGAAAATACTGAATTTTTGGATTGCATCACAGTATACTAAACCAAAGGGAAAATACCGCGGTATACAGTTTCATCCCCAGTTATATCCCCCCGACCTGTGCCTGGTCTGTGCTGGCTGCGAATACCGACTCCATAGCATGCTTCACATCATCACGAGCACATAATGTCAGACACAACAACATGGTATCATTCCGCACACGTCGGCCCGTTAACTCTCCACATGACAATTTCATACTGAATTTTAATTTCATTCAAATTTTATGCCCCATAAAGTACTACTTTATAGGTGAAAATAACTGAAAATGTATCTAAAGGTCCAGGACACACAAAGCTGTTTGAACATGAATAATACAGATATTCAAACATCCAAACTTAAATGAGCTGGGAGTGTTAGCCGCCAAGCAGCCACACTATTGGGCTGACAACAATATAGACAACTCATTGCAGCAGCTATTCACCAGTGTTAAATCAAGGATAAACCTGCCCAATAAAAACCATCTAATTACTGCTCGCTTGAGCTTACAGTCAAGACCCATTATCATAAACCAGAGGAGTCTGTTGAGCAGTTTCAGCTATAAGCAGTTTATAGTTCTCTTCTACCCAGCTCACAGATAACAGACACCTGGGTGATACAAGCCTGGTCCAGACACCTCTACCTAGCTCATCATGTGATAACACCCTGGTCCAGACACCTCTACCCAGCTCATCACGTGATAACACCCTGGTCCAGACACCTTTACCTAGCTCACAGACGACAGACACCTGGGTGATACAAGCCTGGTAGGGACACCTCTACCCAGCTCATCACGTGATAACACCCTGGTCCAGACACCTCTACCCAGCTCATCACGTGATAACACCCTGGTCCAGACACCTCTACCCAGCTCATCACGTGCTCATCACGCGGATAACACCCTGGTAACACCCTGGTCCAGACACTTTCACCCAGCTCATCACGTAACACCCTGGTCCAGATAACACCCTGGTCCAGACACCTCTACCCAGCTCATCACGTGATAACACCCTGGTCCAGACACCTCTACCCAGCTCATCACTGGATAACACCCTGGTCCAGACACCTCTACCCAGCTCATCATGTGATAACACCCTGGTCCAGACACCTCTACCCAGCTCATCACGTGATAACACCCTGGTCCAGATAACACCCTGGTCCAGACACCTCTACCCAGCTCATCACGTGATAACACCCTGGTCCAGACACCTCTACCCAGCTCATCACGTGATAACACCCTGGTCCAGACACCTCTACCCAGCTCATCACGTGATAACACCCTGGTCCAGACACCTCTTTCCAGCTCACCGACGACAGACACCTGGGTGTTAACACCCTGGTCCAGACACCTCTACCCAGCTCATCACGTGATAAAACCCTTGTCAAGACACCTCTACCCAGCTCATCATAGATGATTGACTGACTGAATTTGGTTTTACGCCGCTTTTAGCAATATTCCAGCAACATCACGGCAGGGGACACCAGATATGGTCATCATACTGGGTGATAACACCCTGAACTTGACATTTGTAGAGGTTGTGGTGAGTACAAGTTGAGTAAGTATATCACACAATTTTATATAATCCCAGTGTATGCTGAGACATTAAACCTGTCCAACTGTAACAGGTCAAGGTACAGGGGCTTTGCGTGATGATTTTTATCAGGTTTTACTGGGACTTAGTGAAGGGTATAAAATTATAACAATACCTGAGATCAGAGTGAGTAAGTGAGTGAGTGAGTGAGTGAGTGAGTTTTGGGTACAGTTGGATGGTGCATGGCAATACTCACTGACTGTCGTGCTCTAACATAATGGAAGCTTTCATGATATCCTTCTTGTGGACGGGACCAATGTTAATACCAGCATACTGCAAGAAAAGACACACTTATCAGTGACAGATTTAAAAATGTATGAAACACATCCATCCGCAGCTCAGAATCTTCTACCTCTCTATCTGTGCATGTCCACAAGAAGTAGAGTGAGTGTGGTTTTACGCCGCTTTTATCAATATTCCAGCAATATCATGTAGGAGGACACCAGGTCTTCGGCATGACGAGCGAACGCTTTAACCACAAGGCTACCCCACTGCCCCATGCCTGTTTGACAAGTTTAAGGTACTAATGACAGCGACAGAATACTCACAGGGATTTTGGAAGTTCTGAGGAATTCTAGCAGGGCTTCGAGCGAGCCGAGGGTGGAGGCCTGGACAAACACTCCTCTCTCGGACAGCTTGATGGACTCCAGCACAGCTTTGAGGGCTTTGGATACTTCACTCTGAAAGCATAACATGAACAACTCTAATCTGTCTTGTGAGAACAATAGGTCATTGTAGCATTGGTAGTGGGTGAGTGAGTGAGTGAGTCTAGTTTTACACCACACTCAGCAGTATTCCAGCTATATGGCAGCGATCTGTAAATAATCGAGTCTGGACCAGACAATCAAGTGATCAACAGCATGAACATCAGTCTATGCAATTGGGAACTGATGACATGTGTCAACCAAGTCAGCGAGCCTGACCACCCCATCCTGTTAGTTGCCTCTTACGACAAGCATGGGTTACTGAAGATCAATTCTAACCCAGATCTTCACGGGTGTTAAGTAATGAAAGTGGTGTCAATAGATCTGTGGCCTCATTGGACTGTGATACCGTGACATACATTGATAAATATCTGACATCATACAGATATACTCTCAGTAGGAAAAATTTCATTATGAGCTACAGAACTTTAGACAGGGATTCTGAAGCCATTTTCCTAGAATCAGTATTGTGCACCAAGGAAAGATCAAACAGTCCCTATTAAAATTCAAGTAGAATATATTCAGACATGTTTGTGAATTCCACAGAAGTTTCCATTTCATCTTGCCACAATTAATTTGTTAAAATGAAATCAAACTGAAAGTGGCAAGTGATAAGTAACAACATGACATGCCCCTCACTGTATGACGGATCATACACCAACAAACACACAACAGGAGTGGAAGTCAATCTTAATGATTATATAAGTTATATATATCTAGAAACAATTCTATGTTGTATGTGTCATTTTGACACGGACAGTAATAGAACCAACACTGTTTTGGCCTTGGAGAGAAAATGTAGCTTTCAAGTTTAAAATATTAAACAAGGTAAAAATACAAAATTCATAAGAGATGAAAGGACAGGTGATGTTTTATATCACAACGGGTAATCTACATGAAACATGAAAGTATAAGGTGTTCTTCAATATCTCTTGAGTGAGACAATCATTTCAGTGAAAAAATCCACTAGCACAGGCTTATATAATAATATTTGCTTTGTATCACCAAAATGTTAAATTAAATATTAAACAGTATGTTATCAAGAGCAGCCATATAATATAAGTTTATTTGTGCAAATTGGTGTGGTTTCGGTGCAAGTTGTACGTCGTTGCGTTGTACGTCGCTGCGTTGTTGCTGTATGCCTCTCCTCATCACCTGTACAACAGCGTCGTGGGTTACTCAACTAACAAGCCCCAGATGAAGCTGCCATTTACCTGTCACCGTGACAACAAAATTTGGCAAATGGTGGTAAGGTCAACAGCAAGCTTTCCGGATGACTGGCCAATCACAAACCTTGTTTCACACCGATTTGAAGCACATTCATGGTGATCAAGTGCTAGCATTTTTTAATATGACAGTTGACGTCTGCAACCTCCAGTTCGGGTGTCTCAACCGTGACCTTTCAATTCATGTTGGCCCTGATCTTGCCCTGACTGTGCCCTGCTAGAGGAGTTTCTGCCAAACACAATCCCCCAGTAATCCCCGAGAAGTGCTGGCCATGTAAAACTTCAACAAAACTCATATCTCATTACCCCATCTGTTCACTTTACCTTGAAAACGGCAATTATTTTTTTGACAAATTTGTCTCGAAATCGGTGAAACTTGGCTTAAAAAATAAATTGTTGATGTTCTCACAAAGAGCCCTCTAAATAACTGATTGGTGAAGGGTTATTTTTAAAATGCTTCTTAAAACAATTTTTTTAAATAATTCAATCCAGGTAAAATTGATTCCATTTAGTCATCCAGGTCAAACGAAGCAGAGAGAAAAACTGTATCTGTTTCCATGTTCTTCAGACACTGCAGATAATAATGACTGGAAGATGTTTCTGGAAGTTTTGTTTGTGTTGAGTATCTCTATTTTTTAGCTAAATCTGACAAAAATATGTTCAAATTTAATGTGTTGGCTCATAATGTTATGGCTGTCTGTCAGATGAACTAAGATTTCTGTTTATTATACATTTACAAGTAGTCAGTATTTGATGACATTAGCTGATAATCATGTACACATTAAACAATGTAGATTAAACAAATCTAAGTCTTACCGTTTGGAGACAAAACACTTCAAACTTTAATGTGAAAATGTGATTATTTTGTCTAATCCTGCACAACCTCCTGTGAAGCTGGTGATGTGAGAGACTTTTCACATACCGTATTGGTTGTATTTAGGGCCCTGCTCCAATAACCACTCTTCATTAACTTCTACCCAGTCTGTTAGTAATCTTTATAAGCACAGCCTTACAGGACCATCAAATAACAAGACATTCACTATTCAAGTGAATATTACAGACTATTGTACAGAAAACAATATCACAGAAGGTGAATAACTGGGCTTATAACTATTATCTAAAAACTTATCATTCACTTTCAAAGCAAAGTAAATGATAATTATCCAATTGTCCAGTTTTTAACAAACTGTGTACATAAACTGTCAGCAGGTGTGATTCACACGGAGAATGACTGTTTGACTACTGGTATATTGTATTTCTTTAAATAAAAAGAGAGGGTAAAATCGTGACAGTTTTCTTCATCACAATATATGCACGATAACAGGAAGTGACACGGGTGTGTTTTGCATATGCAGAAAGGAAGGCTGGAATGACAACCATCTCATAATTCATTCTGACCGAACTAGTGAGTGTTTCCTAGGACTGTCTGCTGGTCAAAGTCTTCTGACTCCAGACATAGCAGGTGTGTCAATACATGCAGCAGAATAAGGGGTCTGTATATTGAACCTCTTCTGTCATCAGTCAGACATGGTTCATGGCCCTGGCCCTGACAGTCCTGGTTTTACGTCAGGCCAAGGTCATAATGGCTACTTATGAATTGTATCTAGGTGACGAGTTGTGAATGGGGCTATACAAGTGAATTATTCTATATATGATATGTACGTGTGTGCTTCATATAGGAATCTATGAAAGGGAACCAGTTATAATCAGAGCTACAGATAACTTTTTGGGTCATTGAGTTATGTACTCCCTTGTGTTCATCTCAATTGGGTATCCTTATTTTCCTTTGAGTAACCAAATAAATTGTACTCACCTCAATCAAACTCATTTGGGTATTTTGCCATTTTCCATTAATTTTAAAAATATAATATAGCTTATATAATAGTGTTTGTGATTTACCTTTGATATCTAATATGAGAAACGATAAGAAAGACTGCAATATGTCAAGCTCATGTCCTAAAATAGAGCCTCTCAATATGTCAGCTATTTTATCCATCTACCGGTACGCAAGCTACGACTTAACATTTTTGTGTGTATGCATGTAAGATCACATTTATTGAGTATTTACAAAACTTCAAGCGTACTTGTACGCAAAAGACTTAATGGGAATTGGGTTTTCACATAAATGTTTGCGTAATTTACGCAGATACGCAGCTTATCTGACCTCTGTATAATACTCAAGAAGACTGTACATCACTAACTATACATTATTATTCAATGTGTATATTCATTCATCCATAGGTATTTACATACCTATGAATCTTTGCAAACGATTACATGAAATGTATCACCATAAAGCGCTCACACCACAAAAGAGTCTGTATTGCTATGTACTCTTGGCCTGATGGCCTCATATACGTATAAAGTCTGTCTGACTATCAAGAACCAGTGATAATCTGTCCATGTGAATGTTTGTCAATTGTTTCGGCCACACTTGGCAATATTCCAGATGCATGGCAGCTGCCTGTAAATCATCTGAAGCAAACAATCCAGTGATTGATATTGTGATGAACAATTCCCACTGTTTGGACACAATGACACGCAATCAACCAGACCTGATCGAACGACTCATAACAACACAATGATACAACCAGGAAAAGTTGAGGGGAGCCTATTCTCACCCGTAACTGGCTACTGTCACTGAATGGTCCCCTGGTTAAGGAGCAACTACAGCAGGTCCCGGGGGCGAGATAACCTTTCATTCAGGGTTCCTGTGGATCATTCAGTTATCACCTGTATATGTGATAAGTAATGTCCACATGGTTCACACGATCTGCTTCCACCCACCTTGTAATAGTCCTCCTCGTCCTTGTCGCGGGCCACGTACAAGGGAAGTCCGGCCAGCGCCTTCTCCAGATCTTTGGCAATGATCTTCACACCCTGGGCTGCCTTCACCTCTTTGTGATGCTCGTACTGGTTCTGTGGCGAGAAACGCACAATTACAACTTTTTCTTTGTTTGTTTGTTATTAAACGCCCACTCAGCAATATTCCAGCCACATAACATAAGTCTGTAATTAATTGAGTCTGGACCAGACAATCCTGTGATTGACATCATGAGCTTGGGATACAATCACATGTAGTCGTACAAGTCAACAACCCTGAACACCCAATCCTGTTAGTTGCCTCTTACGACAAGAATGGGTTGCTGAAGACCAATTCGTACATCTTCCACACACAAGGGACAGTTCATACATATTTTGTTTATTTGTACACATGGACCATAAAACTACTGCATATTTGGATGGAGCAAGTAAACATTAGCAAATACAATATGTTTTCCTAATACAAATATATATTCATGAATAATTTATGCGATAATGCTATTCTATAAACCAAAGAACCCAATAGATCTATTTCGCTCACAACACACAAGTTCCAAGTATAACTCTCTCTTAAAAATATTCATAAATATTCAATTCCAGTGACCATGAATAATGAAATAAATTCATGAAGGGATATGGTACGATTGACCAAATACACAAGAGAATGGTAACAGGACTAATTGTGATGTGATACTTGTATCCAACAGTCTATCAGTCTACAGGGAACCAGGAAATACTGAGTAATACAAGGAGAAAATGTCTAACATTAAACGTCTAATATTAACTTATACATTCCAGCAATATCATGGCGGGGGACACCAGACCCAGGTCTTTGGTGTGATGAGCGACCACTTTAACCTAGGCTTCCCCACCAGCCCCTAACTTATACAGGGAAATACATATTGTGAAAGTACTGTATAAATAACAGATAATACTTGGTAACTGTACTGAGAAGATGTTTGAAATATTAACGCCACTTAATGCCAAACAGCATAAATGATAACAAACTATCAACTGAACTATCTGATCAACTCCACTCATATGAAAATTTGATTTGGAGAACAACACACAATAAATCAATGGCTATATTTTGATGAAGCATAGAGAAAGAACATGTTTTTCATTTTATACCTTGCCAGCTAAAACCCTTCTACAAGAACCCTCATAAACCTCCTCCCACCTACACAACCGGGTCGTCTACACAACTGGGTCATACCTTTCAACAAGATAGTCATTAAAACAGTGTCCAATATCCATTACACTTCTTCAAAGGTCATCTGACATCAGATTCAGGTCACCCCCAAATTTGTTATTCATGCTAATTTCACAAGTAAAATATAGCAGCTTAAAGTAAAGAGCATACAGTTAGAGGAGACCAACTGCCTGTGTACCATCCAGTCACCTTTACAACTATTTAATAATAAGTCTGTCCTACACAGGTGCCTTTCAATTTGTCAAAAGTGGTCTCAGCAACAAAGGTTTGGTGTGACAGTAAGTCCGAGCAAGCAAGGATTTGTTAATTCCGGGAGTGGTGTTTGGTTTGATAATAGAACACCCCCATCATCTGGTGACCTGGAGGCTGTAGCACTTTGATCGAGCTCTCTTACGACATGGTGGCCACTGACTTGTTTATAGACATTGTTATTAAGTCAAATTGATTAAAAAAGGTTACGGTGTAGGGTTCTAATATCCTCTCATTTTCTACCAGTTACAATCGTTAAGTAGAGTGTAAACATTTGTACCATGATTTACTGAACTGCTTTCATTTTCTACCAGAAGTGCTATCATCAAGCAGAGTGTAGTGATCTTGCTGTGCAGGATGGTTAAACCCAGCTTCAACAACAGGTCTGTGACACAGCATACACTTACATCTCCAAACAGAGTTATCGCCACCAAATTACTGCAGTGATATGAAATATAGGGTGCTCTTTCCTCTCAGCAGTATTCTTTATGTAACACTGATCCAGAAATAATAAAAAAAATTATTTTTACGGCAAAAATCTGAAAACATTCTTTGCACAATTTTCTGGCTCCATGTCTCTATTTTTTAAACCTATCAGAAATTAATTTGGTCTGACCTTACAAAAATAAAATCGCTTTCAAATAGAAAAATATCTGGGCATTGATCTCAAGATCAAGTTATAGATGTTCTCACTGCAGAACACTAAAAGTTTTGGGTTTTTAAAACAAATGGCAACAATGACAATGCTACCCACAAGTCTAAGCAGATAACAACCTTTCTGTTAAGTAATTGGCACAAAATCTGCCACAACTGTCACATGACCAAGAATTTGAATTGGGATTGGTCAAGGTAAAGTGACCCAAGGTCAGTGTAATCAGATTGGATGTGACATTATTCAGGTTTGCAGTCATCAGTGTAGTCATTTATCCGGAGTTGCTGACACACCAAACAATGTGAGACTAAGCAAGCTTTGTGTTTTATCATCAAGGTAGCTGCCAACATGGCTTTGTATCCCCATCCCTGTTTAAGCTAACATTAGATAACATCTTGATGGACAGACCTTGCTTCTGCAGCAACTACTAGGATGACACATGTATGCAAATATAGTTTCAGCTGTCAACAAGCTCAACAATATTCTCACTGACAATACAAAGTCTATGACGATCACAGTTTGTCAACTGTACACTTGACAATTTAATATAATTATGTCTTGCTTTAACAGACTTTCTAGGTCACTAGCAGGAGACAAAATAATTATGTCTTGCTTTAACAGACTTTCTAGGTCACTAGCAGGAGACAAAATGCATATGGAAGAATTTTCTGTCAACGGTTCTGAAGCTCACCTGCAAAATGATTTCTGGAAATAACAGTTGAAGAGAAATGAATAAGAAATTTGTTACAAGGCATATTTCAATCAATCAAACTATTTCTGCTTGTTATTTGTGAAAACAAATGTGGGTCTGCAAATACTGCTTTCCCAATGTCATCTGGCAATGTCTCACCTTGACACGGAGTTCTTTCATAGGCTGTGGCATAAGTAGACCTCGTATCTGTGTTACAATTGGTCCATCAGTTCCTGCCAAGACAACAGTGGCTCCCTCGTGAATCTTGCCATCAACCAGAATGACATCGATTGTTGTGCCCAGACCTGGCAGCGCCTTCACCTGAAAACAAGAAACCAGTCATCATTGGCATGTCAAGTGAGTGAGTGAGTGAGTGAGTAGGTGGAGGTTTGAGTGAATGAACGACTGAGAGAGCAAGTGTGGTTTGATTCTGCTTTGAATATAAATTTCAGTAAAATGCAGCATGTTGGCATGGTGTGAGTGAAATACCCCATATGATACAGATCCTGGACTTTTGTGGACACTGTGGTAACCCTTATATACTAAGAATAATACAGGAAGATTGGGATCCAAAATTCCAAATTCATCACCTCAATATTCCACAATCTACTCAGGGAAGTGCATCACCCAGATAACTGGTCATTTGTGCCCCTCCATTTGATGTAATACTTTAGTCATTTGATGTAATACTTTAGTCATTTGATGTAATACTTTCGTCATTTGATGTAATACTTTCGTCATTTGATGGGTGTTTTCACAGTGGCCTTGTGATACATGCAAGGTCAGTCATATTGGGCTGACAGAGACTGATACAAGGCCAATATGAAGACACCCACATAATGACATTTTTATCAACTGACTACCTAAACTATATGTTTAAGAGAAAACAGTATCCACACTCTGAGAAGTGTGATGACAGCAGTCTATCGTGTTGTCGTGACGGCAATGAATGGAATGTGATCACCAAGCCATTGACCCTCCAGGATTCTTTCTCTTTTGCTGCTCATTGGTCACCTTTTGAGTGATGTTTTCACCAGAGTGAGTGAGTGGGTGAGTTTGGTTTGATGTTAAGTAACAGTAACTCAGGGTGTCATGGTGTCAGGGTGTCAGCTTGGTGTGAAGGGAAGTCCAAACTGCAGATCGCAGATGTTTTAGTGGTGAGACCCATAAACATGGGCATGGTGTATATAAACCAGGAACCACTGGAAATCTGGGATTCAAACTCATGATCATAGGTTTCTGGCACACCTAAGGGAGGCAACTCTATACAGTGACTTAATCGAGGCTAATGTTGCACTGATATTTAGAAGCTGAATCAGAAAGATATTAATACTTTACAATGACAAGAAGATACTTTTTATTCCTCTGAACTTGGAAACAAACAATATTGTGTCCCTCAGTAACGACGTGCAAATAAACAGGTGTTAACAAACTTTGTACAAAAACTGTGAAACTTGAGGTAAATCATCACTAGACAGGGCAGCTTACAGTCTCGTTATGCTGGCCATTGTTACATGTTATGATTAATGTGTGTATTCTTCCTCGTAAACTAAGCCAGAAATTGCACAGCTGTGTACACAATTTCTTCCAATCTACTGGAAATTTGGTTACAAATTACACAAAATGATTCATTCAAAGAATTTGATTCAATGATAAGAAGAATTGTATCTGAAACTAACATTATATCAGGAATAATATATCCCAGTATTGTGTTAATTTTACAGCAGCTTTTATTACAGGTATATAAAATACTAGCAAGCATGGCACTTTGATACAGAATATGCTATTGCTGAGTACTTGTTATGCATGGAACAATTTGCCCAGTAACTGTTTTTTCTGGCTGCTTCTTGCTCTGTCTTCAATCAATCCCGTAAATGTTGACATATAACAGTCAAAGTAGAACAATGCCAACTTTTGACAAGTCAAAGTATGACATTTGAGATAATGGGCCCCATTTCACAAAGCTATCTTAGCGCTACAACTGCTGTACCTCCTATACTGTAACATAGACTTAGGATAGTCATAGCGCTACGACAGCTTTGTGAAATGGGGCACTGGTATCCATTCTCTGTCTTGGTCAACTAAAGTAAATTTCAAAGGAACAACAGTGGCAATTTGACCATGGTTTCTGTCAATGACATATCAGCCAATCACTTAAAGTAAAATATGATCAAATTAGAATTACATTTTTCAAATATACATGCATGAAAACATTGAAAATAACTCCAGATTTACAATGAACATTTTTGCCCACAAATAGTGTAATAAGAGGATTGAATTCCATACTCCAGGACTTGTTGACATGCTGTTTCCGGTGCATGATCACACTAACGTCTGTGCATGGGGGAGATAGCATCAAATCTCATTGTGGCACACACTACGCACACTCCTCTCAACACACCTGTACCCTTTGGAAAATGAGTGTGCAAGATGCTCATGAAAATTCAGTTAGGTAATTTGACATTTGGAAGAATTGCGGCATGAATTTAGATAAATGGTCTTACACAACTGTATGTAACCATTGTCTAATCCAGCTGTATGTAACCATTGTCTAATCCCGCTGTAAGTTACCATTGTCTAATCCAGCTGTATGTAACCACTGTCTAATCCAGCTGTATGTAACCATTGTCTAATCAAGCTGTAAGTTACCATTGTCTAATCCAGCTGTATGTAACCATTGTCTAATCCAGCTGTATGTAACCACTGTCTAATCAAGCTGTATGTAACCATTGTCTAATCCAGCTGTATGTAACCATTGTCTAATCCAGCTGTATGTAACCATTGTCTAATCCAGCTGTATGTAACCACTGTCTAATCCAGCTGTATGTAACCATTGTCTAATCCAGCTGTATGTAACCATTGTCTAATCCAGCTGTATGTAACCACTGTCTAATCCAGCTGTATGTAACCACTCTCTAATCCAGCTGTATGTAACCATTGTCTAATCCAGCTGTATGTAACCATTGTCTAATCCAGCTGTATGTAACCACTGTCTAATCCAGCTGTATGTAACCATCATCATATGCAGGAGTAAACTTATTTCCAGTTTCCAGTTACCAGTTACATTATTTTATAACAATGTTTATCAATAAGACAAAACAAGATATACTTTTCGTCAAATAGCTGTGACTTATGTCAGGCCTTGATATGAGGTGAGGTGAGGTGAATTTGGATTTAACGTCGTTCTCGAGAATATTTCGCTCATATGACGACGTGCATGCGTGTGTACGTGTATGTGCGGTTGCTTGTACTTTCGACAACTGCTGCAGATTTGGGCTGAATAACAACTCAAAAAACATTGTTTAATATACATCTCTGATCCTTAATCAATGAAATCAGGCCACATTCTTTCATTTATGGTTATAGATATTTTCTTTGAGTAGATCAAAATGATATGACACCTCACATCCAGTAAACAAGTTTGTTTCATTTTGACACAGGTGTCATCTCAGTACATATCCTCACCACACCACCCCCCACCACCCCAAGTCACCCCACTTCTACCCTAACCAACAACAGTGCAAAGATCACGACCACCACACCTCAGGTGTTCATGAGGCAGAAAAGCAATCACTTCTCGGCAATTTAATTATAAAGTACAACTAAGTGTTTCAATGAAAATCAATTTGATAAGGGAAGTTGGTGACAGCCGAGTGACCTTACACATCCCAGTGAGACTGGAACAAATATTGCCTCTCTTTCAGCCACCCTGGCATCCATCTAATGTAATATTTAATGCCTTTTCAAGCTGCCCTCTTCAATAGACGTCATAACGCAAGGTGACAAAGTCATTGGAGAGGCATTACTGTACCTGGTTCCGCCAAACTCCAATTCTGCCAACTCATAAATTACAATCTGGGTGGATGTAGTGAGGGTGGACCCCAGGACAGAACATGTCGGCTGAATACTCCTCAGAGATCAGTGTCAACCCAATAACACACAAATAGCTCTAATCTCATAGCACCTATTTAGTACACCTGCAGTCTGCTCCGCCACAACAGAGGGGTGATGGGGTAAGGTTAGTGCTCTGACAGGGTGGAGTGGGGGAGGGGAGAGGTTTGGTGTTCTGATAGGGTGGGTGGGGGAGGGTTCTGTTCTGGTAGGGTGGGTAGGGATGAGGAGGGTTGTGTTCTGGTAGGTGGGTAGGGGATGCGGAGGGTTGTGTTCTGGTAGGTGGGTAAGGGATGAAGAGGGTTGTGTTCTGGTAGGTGGGAAGGGGTTGAGGAGGGTTGTGTTCTGGTAGGTGGGTAGGGGGATGAGGAGGGTTGTGTTCTGGTAGGTGGGTAGAGGATGAGGAGGGTTGTGTTCTGGTAGGTGGGTAGGGGATGAGGAGGGTTGTGTTCTGTCTGGTAGGTGGGTAGGGGATGAGGAGGGTTGTGTTCTGTCTGGTAGGTGGGTAGGGGATGAGGAGGGTTGTGTTCTGTCTGGTAGGTGGGTAGGGGATGAGGAGGGTTGTGTTCTGTCTGGTAGGTGGGTAGGGATGAGGAGGGTTGTGTTCTGGTAGGTGGGTAAGGGATAAACAGGGTTGTGTTCTGGTAGGTGGGAAGGTGTTAAGGAGGGTTGTGTTCTGGTAGGTGGGTAGGGGATGAGGAGGGTTGTGTTCTGTGTGGTAGGTGGGTAGGGGATGAGGAGGGTTGTGTTCTGGTAGGTGGGTAGGGGACGAGGATTGTGTTCTGTGTGGTAGGTGGGTAGGGGATGAGGAGGGTTGTGTTCTGGTAGGTGGGTAGAGGATGAGGAGGGTTGTGTTCTGTAGGTGGGTAGGGGATGAGGAGGGTTGTGTTCTGTCTGGTAGGTGGGTAGGGGGATGAGGAGGGTTGTGTTCTGTCTGGTAGGTGGGTAGGGATGAGGGATGAGGGTTGTGTTCTGTCTGGTCTGGCAGGTGGGTAGGGGATGAGGAGGGTTGTGTTCTGGTAGGTGGGTAAGGGATAAACAGGGTTGTGTTCTGGTAGGTGGGAAGGTGTTAAGGAGGGTCGTGTTCTGGTAGGTGGGTAGGGGATGAGGAGGGTTGTGTTCTAGTAGGTGGGTAGGGGGTGAGGACCCAGCTGAAAAGGCACCATGGTTGACCATGGTCAACCATGGCTTACCACGGAAAACCATGGTATTACCATGGTTTACCATGCTAAACCGTGGTCACTAACATTTCTCACCATGGTAGACCATGGTCACCATGGTATACCACAGCAGACCATGGTCATTATAGACCATGGTCACCAGAAACCATGGTAGACCATGGTCAACAACATTTCTCCCCATGGTATACCATGGTAGACCATGGTATACCACAGCAGACCATGGTCATTATAGACCATGGTCACCAGAAACCATGGTAGACCATGGTCAACAACATTTCTCCCCATGGTATACCATGGTAGACCATGGTATACCACAGCAGACCATGGTCATTCTAGACAATGGTCACCAGAAACCAGGGTAGACCATGGTCATCTTAAACAAAACTATGGTAGACCATGGTGTTGTTCTCATACAAAGTAATGGTTGACCATGGTCATCACAGACCAATTTTACATTTCAAACTGTGATAAATAAAAAAATTAAAATTGAATTCCTGACTGTTTCATGACATTGTGTTTCATTTATGAATAACAAAATAGCGGGAGCATTCAATGAAGTGTTACACAGGCATTATACTAATAGCATTACAAAGGACGTGTGTAAAACATCCCAGATGAAAAATGATTTTCCTGAGTTAGTTTGCCTTTAATGAATATTCATGACAGATACCTTACAGATCCTTGTTTTTACGTCTGTGTGCATTAAACAACTAAAATTGAACACTTCACTCGGTGAGAGACAAGTTAAAATGAAGTGTGTTTTAATGAAAAATACACGAACACAATGTCATAAAAAACAATTATCAACGGGAACAGTTCACGTAATTTAACTTTCTCATTGTTGCTACAGAAACACACAAACAAATAAGGAACAAAGGACGTCTTATACACTTGAAAATCAAAACAAAATTAACCCTCCGTACATTTGAAAATAAAATAATTTTGCCCGTCCCCTTTGCTAAAGTTGTCCATTAAACTGTGTAAACCCCGTCTCTCATGGTCTTACCAGAGACCATATAATAGTCTATTATATGGTCTCTGGTCTTACTAGCTTTTGTGCCTGGTTGCCTTTAGTTTTTGATTTTTCAAAAAATACAGCAACAACAAAAACAATGCACGTCAGAAGGCGAAACAATATTCTGTGCCTAACACGATCCGTTTTAGAAACATAGACAGTTCTGCGTAAAACTTACCTTCTGTCAATAACAGCGTAACCAATTAGTGCTGGAAGATTTTTAATTCTCTTTCTTTTTCATATTTACTCCATAAAATAAAATTTGAAATTACAATGTCAAAATCGTCTCATTTCATTGAATTTCTCCCGTGAGTGATCACGATCGGCAAACGTGCCTCAAACTTGTTATAGGTACGTCTTTCGCAATGTTAATGGTGAAGCTCCCGATTTTAGAACACATTTCACTGTCACTTCCTGTTCAGCACGTGCAATATGACCCGGAAGAGATTACATCAAAGTAGATTAATGAAATATAAATTATTGCCGGGGATATGTGCAAAAACTATTCTTCCACGTTATGATCGACGAAGGAACGTGTACACTGAATATCTTTTTTCGCGATTCCCGCCGTTGACAATATTATTGTTTATGAATTCTAATTTTGATGTTGATGCCTTGATATTGTAATTCTTGCCTTTATTTGTTAATAAGATGAGAAATTATCCACTGTTGACTACGTAGTGTTGTTATGAAGTACCTCGATCGCGTGATTGCAAACACGGCCACGCCCTTCGTGCTTACGTAATCTTATTGCGACTTCAAGAACGGATAGCACTAATCATACAGCCTTTTACATACATAGTTACGATACATCCCTGGTCGTACTAATTAATTTTTCTTTTCTAAAAAATATGTTTCAACTTCCAACTCGCGCCATTCCGGGACAAGCCGAATGGAGATAGTACGATACGGAGACACGCGACCGTTTCCCGCGCACGACCGATGCCATAGCTGCTACTTGTCACGTAGACATTTGTGAGCGCGCAAAACCAGTGATAGGCGCGAAACACAACTTTGTCAACACTGGCAATAGACTACAACGATCCAAGCGAAGAATATCCCTAATATATTAGCAATGACGGATTTCGAGGATAATCCAGCGATGGATATGTCAAGAACTCATGATAAAGGAATAGACTAGATTTAGTGCCGATGGATACATCTCAAGTTGAATTCCAGTGGACATAAGCATGAGCGGTAAGTAAATAACAGCAATATTGAAATTGTTTTGAGTGCAGATATATTGAAATTGTTTTGATGTTCGGGAATACGCACATACGAACGTATGTGACGTGGTAAGCAACAGTTTTTGAGGAGAATGACGGAAAGACGATATAAGATATAGCAGTGTTCATTTTATATACAATGTACATCCCTCAAACGGAAAGTCAGTGTTAATTTGGGTTTTGTGCAATATGTTCTACATATCTATGTTAACACACGACCAATATCTAACGGTACTTTTGAAAAAACCAAACCGTTATGACTTTTTAGTAGTTAAGTTATCAGTGATCGAATGGTGTCAAAGTTCACGGGGCTTGTAGAGGTCAGCCTGAAAGATTCAGTTTGTTTGCTTAGATTACACAGACAGCAAAATAAATTCGAAGGGTCGTAAAAAGGGAGATAATTGCTACAGGCACGTTTATGGATATTTCATTTTCTTTCTATCGTATTTGTATTCAGTTTTGGAATAACTACTGACTGTAAACCAAAAATGACTGTGCCAAAACGTTTAGCTATTCACTTAACGTGGAAACAGGTTCACTTACAGTAAGATACGTTTTTCTATGTTATGATATGTTGATTATTATAAATAATGGGAAATGTAAACATTTCAGAATATTATATTTGGTCATGAATGTAGACTAGTGATTTAGAAGCCAATTTTGTGTTTTAATTTCTAATACATGTTGTGTTACTTGGCATAGACTCTTCATATTACAAAAAATAATTTAAAGTCATCTGCCATCAGTGTAAAGAAATTATTTTGAATAATATAATTAGAGTCTGGTGAAAAATATTTGCAATATGTTAAAAATGCATAACATTTTGAGCAACTGTAAGTATATATTTAAAAAACAACAACACTTTTTTGATATTTGCTTAAGACTGTTTGAAATAGAATGATTGTGATTAAATGTTGGTGTGTTTTTCAGATTTCCACTGGACGATTCTGAAGAAATGGTCCTAATGTTGAAACACTGAAGATAAAGTTCTACAAGATGAGTTTATTGCTGAGCCGGAGCGTTTGCTCTTCACACTGGAGACTTGGGTTCGATTCCTCACATGGGTACAATGTGTGTAGCCCCTTCTGGTGTCCTACGCCATGGATATTGCTGGAACATTGCTAAAAGTGGTGTAAAACTAAACTCACTCACTCAATATCCCTGAACCAACGTGGACATTTTCAGGGATGTCACCACTGCTCTTTCCAAGGTTCTTCAGACTTGTGTATATCCTGTTTCTTCTGAGAGAAATTGTGATGCCCCTTGTACAACTTCCAGGTAGATGATTTTGGGCCCTGTTGTAATTTCTCTGTTGGTTGTGACTCTCATTTATTATGTCTACTTCTAAACCATATGGACTAAAGTGATTACTCTTTCTGAAATTGTATATTACTGCATGAATTGGTGTTCTGAATTGGTTAATTTTCCTGATATAGACTGACATCCAAGCTGCCCTAAAGATGTTTTAGAATAAAATTATAGATAAGAATATCCTCTGAAAATGATGAACATGTCCACATGCCATTTGTCCCTAGCAGCATTACTGGATATGTAATTCTAGTTTGATTTAGACTTGTACTTGTTGCACAGCATATCCCTCAATCCCTGTGAGTTTCCCAACACCTGTCCTCAAGTTGTCTTTCATTTAAATCTGTCAGTGTCAGCAATAAAATGTGTCTTCATAATTTGAACAGTTTGTTTTCAGTGCATGAGTTTGTTTAATGTTAATTCTTCAATACCCAATATTCTAATTGATCTCTATGCCATGGTGTATGTGACTACAATGTATATATATTGTGGTATGGCGCTGTTGGTTTCTTACCATAGTCTAAATAATGGTATTCTAATGGTAAACTGTTGTGCCATCTACTGCGAACGGGTATACTGACCATGGTCTCAGTTTTTTCAGTAGTAATCCATGGTACACCATGGTCTCTTTTTACCATGGTAATCCATGGTAGACCATGGTATACCATGGTCTCTTTTACCATGGTTGACCATGGTACACCATGGTCTCTTTTACCATGGTAGACCATGGTCTTATCTTACCATGGTAAACTGTGGTGCCATTTACCATGACGTGGTTAAACCATGATAGACCATGGTCTTTTTTACCATGGTAGACCATGGTATACCATGGTCTTTTGACCATGGTACACCATGGTCTTTTTTTCACCATGGTAGACCATGGTCTCTTTGACCATGGTAAACTGTGGTGCCATTTACCTGATGTGGTAAGCCATGATACACCATGGTCAACCATGGTCTGTGAACCATGGTCTACCATGGTATACCATGGTATACCATGGTCTTTTCCTGCTCATTTCAGCTGGGGAGGGTTGTGTTCTGGTAGGTGGGAAGGGGTTGAGGAAGGTTGTGTTCTGGTAGGTGGGTAAGGGAAGGGGAGGGTTGTGTTCTGGTAGATGGGAAGGGGTTGAGGAAGGTTGTGTTCTGTGTGTCAGGTGGGTAGAGGATGAGGAGGGTTGTGTTCTGGTAGGTGGGTAGGGGATGAGGAGGTGTGTGTTCTGGTAGGTGGGTAAGGGATGAGGACGGTTGTGTTCTGTCTGGTAGGTGGGTAGGGGATGAGAAGGGTTGTGTTCTGGTAGGTGGGTAGGAGATGCGGAGGGTAGTGTTCTGGTAGGTGGGTAAGGGATGAAGAGGGTTGTGTTCTGGTAGGTGGGAAGGGGTTGAGGAGGGTTGTGTTCTGGTAGGTGGGTAGGGATGAGGAGGGTTGTGTTCTGGTAGGTGGGTAGAGGATGAGGAGGGTTGTGTTCTGGTAGGTGGGTAGGGGATGAGGAGGGATTGTGTTTCTGTCTGGTAGGTGGGTAGGGATGAGGAGGGAGGGTTGTGTTCTGTCTGGTAGGTGGGTTAGGGATGAGGAAGGTTGTGTTCTGGTAGGTGGGTAAGGGATAAACAGGGTTGTGTTCTGGTAGGTGGGAAGGGGTTAAGGAGGGTTGTGTTCTGGTAGGTGGGTAGGGGATGAGGAGGGTTGTGTTCTAGTAGGTGGGTAGGGGATGAGGAGGGTTGTGTTCTGGTAGGTGGGAAGGGGTTAAGGAGGGTTGTGTTCTGGTAGGTGGGTAGGGATGAGGAGGGTTGTGTTCTGGTAGGTGGGTAGGGATGAGGAGGATTGTGTTCTGTGTGTCACTTGGGTAGAGGATGAGGAGGGTTGTGTTCTGGTAGGTGGGTAGGGGATGACGAGGATTGTGTTCTGTGTGGTAGGTGGGTAGGGGATGAGGAGGGTTGTGTTCTGGTAGGAAGGTAAAGGATAAACAGGGTTGTGTTCTGGTAGGTGGGAAGGGGTTGAGGAGGGTTGTGTTGTGGTAGGTTGGTAGGGGGTGAGGAGGGTTGTGTTTTGGTAGGTTGGTAGGGGATGAAGAGGGTTGTGTTCTGGTAGGTGGGTAGGGATGAGGAGGGTTGTGTTCTGTCTGGTAGGTGGGTAGGGGATGAGGAGGGTTGTGTTCTGTCTGGTAGGTGGGTAGGGGATGAGGAAGGTTGTGTTCTGGTAGGTGGGTAAAGGTTGTGTTCTGGTAGGTGGGTAGAGGATGAGGAGGGTTGTGTTCTGTCTGGTAGGTGGGTAGGGGATGAGGAGGGTTGTGTGTTCTGGTAGGTGGGTAGAGGATGAGGAGGGTTGTGTTCTGTCTGGTAGGTGGGTAGGGGATGAGGAAGGTTGTGTTCTGGTAGGTGGGTGGAGGATGAGGAGGGTTGTGTTCTGGTAGGTGGGTAGGGGATGAGGAGGGTTGTGTTCTGGTAGGTGGGTAGGGATGACGAGGATTGTGTTCTGTGTGGTAGGTGGGTAGGGGATGAGGAGGGTTGTGTTCTGGTAGGTGGGTAAAGGATAAACAGGGTTGTGTTCTGGTACTGGTAGGTGGGAAGGGGTTGAGGAGGGTTGTGTTGTGGTAGGTTGGTTGGGGGTGAGGAGGGTTGTGTTTTGGTAGGTTGGTAGGGGATGAGGAGGGTTGTGTTCTGTCTGGTAGGTGGGTAGAGGATGAGGAGGGTTGTGTTCTGTCTGGTAGGTGGGTAGGGTATGAGGAGGTGTGTGTTCTGGTAGGTGGGTAGGGGATGACGAGGGTTGTGTTCTGGTAGGTGGGTAGGGGATGAGGAGGTGTGTGTTCTGGTAGGTGGGTAAAGGATAAACAGGGTTGTGTTCTGTCTGGTAGGTGGGTAGGGGATGAGGAGGGTTGTGTTCTGGTAGGTGGGTAGGGGATGAGGAGGGTTGTGTTCTGGTAGGTGGGTAGGGATGAGGAGGGTTGTGTTCTGGTAGGTGGGTAGGGATGAGGAGGGTTGTGTTCTGGTAGGTGGGTAGGGGATGAGGAGGGTTGTGTTCTGTCTGGTAGGTGGGTAGGGGATGAGGAGGTGTGTGTTCTGGTAGGTGGGTAAAGGATGAACAGGGTTGTGTTCTGTCTGGTAGGTGGGTAGGGGATGAGGAAGGTTGTGTTCTGGTAGGTGGGTAGGGGATGAGGAGGGTTGTGTTCTGGTAGGTGGGTAGGGGATGAGGAGGGTTGTGTTCTGGTAGGTGGGTAGGGGATGAGGAGGGTTGTGTTCTGGTAGGTGGGTAGGGATGAGGAGGGTTGTGTTCTGGTAGGTGGGTAGGGGATGAGGAGGGTTGTGTTCTGGTAGGTGGGTAGGGGATGAGGAGGGTTGTGTTCTGGTAGGTGGGTAGGGGATGAGGAGGGTTGTGTTCTGGTAGGTGGGTAGGGGATGAGGAGGGTTGTGTTCTGGTAGGTGGGTAGGGGTGGATGGTGTTGAGTACTCTGACAGAGAGGAGTGGGAGAGGGTTACCGCAGGGTGAAGGGCTGGGTGAAGGACAGTGTGAAGGACAGTGTGAAGGACAGTGTGAAGGGCTGGGTGAAGGACAGTGTGAAGGGCTGGGTGAAGGACAGTGTGAAGGGCTGGGTGAAGGGGCTTATCAAGGTAAACAATGATAATTGTTTGATCGGCATTCTAGAAGTTGGCGAGTCAAAAATGAAACATACAACCTTACACAATGATACATGGCAACAAGGAATATGTACTAATATTTACCATTCAATGGACATTGCTAAAAATTAACCCTTTACAAATATATAAACATTCTGATATGAAAAGTAAGTGAGTCAAGATTTTAAGTCGCATCAGCAACATTTCAGCATTCAACATGACTATGATATGAAAAGATATATTTCTTTAAATCATGATGAATTGCATCCCTTCCCCATTTTTCCAACTCATACTGCATGTGTTAGCTTGCCATGGTGTACCGACGAAGAAGCCTTATCCAAACTGTCCCACTCCAGAGACCCTCCATAATCCCCAACCTGCCACGTGTGTGCAATACCAAGGATGTAATCACTCTCACACAATTCTCCACCCACTCTAAGAAAGGATGTTAATGCAATAATCTCAGGTGTCAATGCCATAGATTGCAATTCTTAAGAGCAACAGCAATCAAAGATTTGACAGGGAGGTTAAACTTAAATTGTCACCATAGGACTGTAAACATGACTTGTGTAAGCTGGATGTTTACACTGACCACCAATAGGGGGCGCTGCTTGGCAGGGTACACACAGGTGTGCGTAACCAGCTTGATGCTCACACGTGCAACTATGACCCAGATACCAATGAAGGAGGTAACAGGGTATCATTCCATGCTGGATCTTACTCAGCTTACAAGACTGTCCATGCAACACTGAAGTGGGTCAATATTGAACTTCTTGTCAAATCTGCTTTGAATAAATCTATTAAAGATATTATTGTGTAAATATTCAATTATCATTACATATTATTTATTAAAAAAAAAAGATGATTTACTTTTTAAAATCATACTCTTCAGCAAAGCCAGTGAATATGAGTTATATGCAACAGTTTCCTTGGGCTTCTAGATTGCAAGTGACCAGACCCTCAACCAATCAACAACTAGTTATCTTAACCGCACCTGTTACATTAATGACATCCTTAGTCCAGATGACGATCAGCTGAATGTCCTGTGAAGTTTCAGGTTACATTTGGTCTTCAGAAATCTATGAGTGAGTGAGTGAGTTTTACGCCGCTTTTAGCAATATCCCCGCAAATCACGGAGGGGGACACAAGAAATGGGTTTCATACATTGTACCCATGTCGGGAATCCAACCCGGGCCTTCAGCGTGACAAGCACATGCTTTAACCACTAGGCTACCCCACCGCCCCTCAGACATCCATGCTTGACCAATAAGGTGAATAATGGGAATCGGGTGGACAGTTGTGCTGAATTAGATGATGCATGTCAATATGTCCAAATTGCAAAGATCGATGCTCTTGATATCAATCACTGTATCATCTGATCCTGACCTGCTGGAATTGTGCTCTGTGCAGCATTACACCTAAACTATCTCCTGTCCTAGCGTTGGGTGTACATGATACACATGGCCACTTGCCTGTTAATCTGTGACAAGTGAAAATTTAGGCAGACTACGTTTCCCTCTGAGACCTAGCTGTTTCTAATAACCACTTGTCCAAACCAAGCAGTGAACATGAATCCATGTTTCAAGAAGGAGCGAGAATTAAACAGAATAAAAGCAATTGTAATCCATAAAAAATGTCATGCATTCATGTTCGTCCAACTTGTAAATGACTTTCAAGAACTTCAAGCGGTGAAAAGGTTGGCTTTGAGCTCTGGTGACTTAGCAATAAAATTTTGGATCACAGTCCAGAATATACTGTTGTAAGGAAAACTAAAAATTGCCTAACTAATTAAGTGTGTAAAATATTTAAAACATTCAAGCATATCAAGAAGTGAAAGATCTTTCTTGTTATCATAGCATTCTTCTTCCATTTTTACTCACAGAATTTTCACTCAAGACGTAATACAAGATTTCTTATTTGCTGACACTTTGTATGTCATTCAGACATCTCTCACGAGAGTATTCCGTGCTGCTCAGATCTATAGTTAGTTATCTGAGAACCATATGTTTGTGTGTTCAGCCGACAAAATATGAACGAGACAGTGAGCATATTCAAGTGACCATTTGCAACTTAGTGTCATCGCTTCATATGACCAGGTCAGCCAAGCCTTAATGCCAGGATCTGACCACCTGAGATGAAAGTGACACAGTAACCTACTTCCCCTCGGTTGTGAATGAACTGTCTGGCTCCATCCTTATTAACATGTCAGTTACAAATGGCATGACCCACTGTGGGGGCTCCGGTCATGTTTGTACATAAAAGACAGACACGAAAGAAGTTAAGTGAGAGAAATATGTTGACATTTTTTCGCCAGCTGTGATGGCAATCTTCCTTGTAAAGAAAAGATACAAATTACATACACACATTGTTTTCATTACGATGAATTAAATACATCAATGACAACAATGTAAGTCTTAAAGGGGTATTCCTCACATTTGAAGAATAGTGAGTGAGTGAGTGAGTGAGTATGGTTTTCTGCAGCCTTCAGCAGTAAGACAGCAATAGGAAGATAGAAAAAGGGATTCACAGACAGTACCCTTCTTGGGACTACCGACATGACGAGCAATGTTACCGCTAGCCTGGGCCAGTAAACATCCAGTTGGGCCAGTAAATCTCCACAGTCACTGGCCCGACTGTCTAGTGAATTTTCATGAGGTCATTTTGTAAATATATCACTCTCTCTGACTTGTTAAGGTATAATACACTTTTAAATCATGCAAGATTATGGCCTGATAAGGCATCGTATTAGCAGCTTAATAATGAAACCTGTATCATGCCGACAAGATCGTATTCTCTTCTATTTTTGTGATCTTTTGCTTATTTTCTACATTCAAATTTCGGGCAAGTGAATTATTTTCAGGCATAGCTAGCCCGACTGGCTGGCAATGTTTGGAAACTATTTTGCTCACTGGTTTTAACCTGAAGTCTTCCTCCTAAGTGACATACGTTGTTATAAGCTGTGATCAGAAACGTTGTTAGTTCAGTATACTATAGCAGCCTGTATATGATATCGATCAGAAACGTCGTTAGTTCAGTATACTACAGCAGCCTGTATATGATATCGATCAGAAACGTCGTTAGTTCAGTATACTATAGCAGCCTGTATATGATATCGATCAGAAAGCGTCGATAGTTCAGTATACTACAGCAGCCTGTATATGATATCGATCAGAAACGTCGTTAGTTCAGTATACTACAGCAGCCTGTATATGATATCGATCAGAAACGTCGATAGTTCAGTATACTACAGCAGCCTGTATATGATAGCGCCACTGTAGCCCAGCTGTAGACACTTCAGTCTGGGTTAGACAAGCCCAGGGCACATGCTACTGTCTCTGTCATCCAGGTGCAGTCATTATACATATTTAACATATTTACCACCCAGGTACTTTTGTTCAAAACCTAAAAATAGTCCATTAACTGGTCGTAATGTTATTGGTTGAACTAATTTGACGTGGGACATTTTTCGGAGTTCAAGAGATGTAATTTGTGGTAATATAAAAAAAATTAAAAAATATCAAAACATACCGGTAACTTTGAACTGCACTTCTCCTATAGATATGGACTGCGATTTCCCAAACTTGTAAACATTCCATTCAAATGTGTTTATTGTTCTCGGTTGAACAAAAAATTCCCATGTTTTTTTTATAAGGTCAAAATATGTAAACTGACATGACTCTTTCAAAAGTTAAGAAATTTGGACCAAACTTGCACTGAAACTCTCCTAAACAAAGAAGCTCTTTTACAAATTTGAAAACATTTTCACCAATACTTTTCAAATTACTGGTTGAACAAACTTTTCTGAGAAAAAATTCCTTTATTGCTGTAATTCTTGAAAAAAATTAAATGATATAACTACATACCCCCAACCTTTTTAGGTGTGGGTACAAAGAAATTATGACATCGATATAATACTCCAGATATTTATCATGTATGACATGTTTCATCATTCTGGAGTTTAATGGCGTAAGTGTTGAGGTTACTGGGTTTCAGTGCCAGTCTGTCGTAACCCGTGTTGTGCTGCTTTAAAGAGTTTGAGTTTGTTGTTTAACACAATACTCAGTAATATTCAATCAGAATGACAAGCAGCCTGTACATTATTGAATATCTACAGACAATCCAGGAATTAACATAATGAGCACACTATGCACACTTTACCAGTAGAACAGCATTTCACCTGCCAAGTCACTAAGATCCGTTTGATGACTATCCAATCTATTTGGTGCCACTAATGACAAGTGTATCAAGATCAACGATTCTATCCTGGAATTCTTACAGGGCTAATCAGTTTCAAATGCTATATTTGAATCCTTAAAGAACAAATAAACTTTGTTTTTTTGTACTCTTTTAACTATTACATATGAAAGATTTGTGGTTAGTCTTATGCGGAACACCAAATTCATTCTTTAAAAAATTGTGGTTAATTAATACCGAGCGATTAAAAGTTGCCAAAAAGTCGCCTGCTTCACTCTCACCCACCAACGAAACGTCATGTGAGGAAGGATTTTCAGTTAGTTGTATATAAAGTGTGTAGCAAGCTCATCAGTTTGATGATTTCTCGACATCAACGAAGACATGCCGAATCGTTTCGTTGTCGTCAATTGCGCCGCCATTTTTGAAAATTGTAAAGTCACGGGCTAAAGTCTGTTAGAATTAATGAGATTATGGTTTGTTTTCATCAAGTTAGAAAATCAAAACTACTTTCTACTCGTAGTTAAATATGTATTTGAATCATGACCAAAAGGAGTTTGCATGACACAACTTATAACATAACGATTTCTTCCACAGAAGCGAGGTGGGGGTCGAAGTGACAATACTGCGCGATAAATTTCTTGCTACATTCACATGGTGAACGTCCACTCACCAGTATATAGATACTAGTCAATGTACGTCTTTATATTTGGTCTTATAATCCTAATTAGTTTATTATCATACTTGCAATTTGAAACTAAATAAAAAGTAGACGATCTGCTGATACTTATAGTGAATTTATAACAGCACTGTAATATCTAGACATTTTATAGTTTGCCAATGTGAATCATAATTCGGACTCACGCCCTAGTGTATGTTGTCTGTCTCATTACACTTTACGGTGAAAACAATGATTCTGCTGAATGCTACGACAAATGAATAAAAACAAAATGCAAATATTAAAATTAAAACAGATTAAAGTTATAGGAACAATGTCAGGCTATTACCTTGTTCGAGGAATGTATCCATCAATATCCACAAAAACGATTGATTTGCCATTCTTCTGCAGCTGTTCCAAGTGATGTGTCTTTTAACAGTCTAATATACGAAAAAATGATATATCGTTTCAGGTATTTCACATTGGTGTATAGTCTCATTGGTCACCCAAGATAGCACACCTAGCAATTAATTGCATAATGTCCGCCATTCTTTTAAAAAAAGTAATTTAGTTAGTCAATAATGAGCAATCAATCAATATTGGCGGTTTATCGTTTGAAAGAAGGACGTTGTTTTTACGCAGACACAGACACGACAGAGTGTATTCAGTATAGATTAGTAAATCTACAAACATAAACACTACCTTTTGACAAATCCGCGGTGTAAGATAAAAGTAATTAATCAATCAGCGTGTTATCGGTTAATCTTTGATCGATGTTTATAATGTTGAGTATTTACTCCAGACTCAAGAAATGCCAAATGGGAACCTTTGTCGGGTAATCTAAGTGGTGTTACCACTAATTATACCTGTTATAAATTCATTAACTGACCATCAAGTGAATGATGACAAATAATGTGTAGGTTTATACCACCCAACACGGGTTACAACAAGGGAGTATTAATTGCTATATTGCAATACTTATGGGCTGACACTGTTTTGAGAATACAAACAGAACTTCATTGTTGCATAAGAAATACATATGATATAAGCATTTGCTGTGTGCTAAAACTGTATGTACCTATTTACCTAAGTAAATTTTCAGATTCTTCTTGCAATGGCAAAGTAGGGTTGTTTAGTTTATGGATTCAAATAAACCAAATGTCAATTTTTAACATCATACGTAATAGATGTCATATTTTTACATGACATGATTAAATATCGAGGTAAAAAAACCACAGAAATGGGATCAATTTGGATCAGTCATTATACCATCCAGGCATTAGAAAACCTGAAAAAGCCCACACTGCTTTGATACTTTATTACAATCAGACAAGAACTACCGGGGATATTTTCGAATAACTGCATCTGATGGGCATCCACCCTTCTTAATGTCGCACTGTTTAGGTTGAAGAAATTAATCGTAACCGTGATGAGCGAGGCTGATCATCGTTTTTGCTATCACTAGCATCTGGCTCGAACAAATAAGGCCTTGCGACACCAAGCGATTTTGACAGAATCGTCTATGAAAACAAGTTGTAACTCGGAAACTAGGCAAAGCAGGAGACAAAATTAAATGACAGTAGATTGTGAGAACATATAGCTTTCATTTTTCACAACAGTTATCACGATTTCTGGTTTATACAAACCTGTAAACAAGATAATTTACCCCCTGAAATGTACATGAATTCTGCATCAGCCCTCATATCTATACCTTATATGACGTCACAGAGGTGAGGTGAAATTGGGTTTTACATCGTGCTTGAGAATATTTCACTCATATGACGACGTGCATGCATGTGTATGGTGTGTATGTGTATGTGCGGCTGCTTGTACTAGCCCAGAATGAAGCTGGTTTTATAGTGCTAGCCCACTGAGATACCATACCGCAGTGAAGCATGAATACCCCACTCAGACACATTATACTGACTCAGAGCCGACCAGTCCTTGATGTACCCATTAATGTCGAGTGCCAGGCAGGGACCAACAAGTACCATGTTTTAATGTCTTTTGGTATGATGCGGTCAGGGATCGAACCAACGACCTTCCACTATCCGGGCGGACGCTCTAACCACTACACCACGGAGGCAGTCGAGGTCACAGAGACGTGCCGCTCTGATTGGTTGAAATTTTGTTCGCAGGTGAGAATTGTGCACTGTTGTCAAAAAGGTCGATTTTAGTTAATTAAAGATTGAAATGAATATTTTAATGATGGGGTTTCATTTATAACGATGCCAATTAGTGATTTATGTATTTGTACCCCCCTACAGTATATGTGATATTTAAGTATCAGTATTCCCATATTAGTTCTAGAAAAAAAGTTTCAAACTGTCCATCATATTCCATGTTCTGACAACAGCATCATCAGGCTGTCGTAAATCAAGAAGACTTTTTTCCCAGCAAGCACTGCAAGTTGCCATGACACCAAGGCCTTCCCCACACCTGGGAACAATGGGCCATGTTTTCAATGATAAATGGGAATTAAGACATCTTTATTACCTGAATTAACCGACTTAATTTCTTGCTGTCTTACAGGTGAAAAAACTTTATTTACATTTAGAAACATGTTCTGGCTGTTTAAAACAGCACAAAGACAAATTATTATTCACAAGTATGTTAATATTTTGTGTCATTTTTCATGGCTATTGTTAACGTCTGAACTTGTTTATTACAATATCTGTAATTATTCTGTGTACAATCCCAAGGGCAAATGACATTTAAAGAGGCTGTCCTCTCTTAACTAGGGCCGGGGTGACTAGTACTTTACTTGATGTTTAACATCACTAGTAGGTGAACAGGTGCAGGAAACATGGGCAACTGAGAGTTGATTTGAAAATATTTTGCACACAATCTTGAGAGTGAGAGAGTTATTATCTGCAGTACAAGAGATTTGTCACACAAACCAGGAAAAGTGTCAGGTGAGTGAGTGAGTGAGTGAGTGAGTGAGTGTTTCAGTGATATCTTGGTATGTCATGTTTGATGTGGAAGGAAAAGCCTGAGTTTATTTGTGATCAATGTTAATCCCTTTATGAACCCCTTATGGTACTGCCAAGCCAATTATAATGTGATGTTCAAACCCATGATTACAGATTTTCCATCTGTAACTCTGCACAGGAAACATCCATACCACAGGTCCATCCTGCCCGTCAAGCAACCAGAGAAGCTGTCAAGCAAAGACTAGAGCCTCTAGTGTGACGACACCCAAGAAGATCCTGGTTAGAATTGGTCTTCAGTAACCCACGCTAGTGTTAAGATGCGACTAACAGGATTGATTGGTCAGGCTCGCTGACTTGGTTGACACAAGTCATTGTATCCTAATTGCGTTGATCGATGCTCATGCTGTTAATCACTGGATTGTCTGGTCCAGACTTGATGATTTACAGATTCCTGCCATATACCTGGAATATTGCTGAGTGCGGCGTAAACCTAAGCTCACTCACTCTAGTGTGACAAGTGTTCCATATTGGGTGGTCAGGGTTGACCAGCAACACACAGGTCAAGTTTGACAGATAAATACATCCATGTTAAGTTGGTCACATGACAACCATTGCCTATGCCAGTATATCAGTGAGCTAGTAAACTGGGTTTAACACCCATCTGAAGGCCTGTCTTCTCTTGTTTACATCTCAAGAAGTGAAACACAGAAATGGTCAAACCAAGAACAAAAATTAACAAGAGTATGAGATCTAAAAAGCAAACTGCCTGTTGCAACATAACTCGACTACACTACGCTACCACTACTGAGGACTAGTATATGGAATAGGTCCTAGCTAATGCTGTACCTATGGTAGTCAGCATATGTTAGCAATATGGTTGATGAGGCCAGATTTGTGGAGTGGGGTTTCCCTACATGATGTTTGGGGCAGAAACCGGCAGCTGGGTGACATTTCTACACAGGATGTGCAGCTACTAACAAACTCGTAAGAATGGGTATTTGTAAACAAGTGCGTGTACTTCAACCAGTGAGCATGGTGCTTCATGTTCAGGCCGATGAAGGCGGTCTCTTTGTGCTGTACACACTGGGCCCATGGGAGGCTCATTATCTCCGTGTAGTAAACAAGCAAGAAATATACTCTTCTACATGGACATGTGTTACAATTCAAAATATCCTGTGAATGTTTCTCCTGGTGGATGAAGCAGCTGAGGAAACTCAAATCTGAGTCTGCCGCCAGACAGGATATTAAAGACTACATTCATAGGAACAGGCCACAAGTCATCATGAACATACTATTATGAGGGTCATCAACAGATTTCTGTCAGGTTTCTGTTTGTAAACTCAGTGACTAAGTGAATAGAGATTTAAACTGTAACACTGAGTGAGTGGTTGAATTGAGGTGAGGTGAAATGGGGTTTAAAGTTTGCACTCAAGAATATTTCGCTTATATGACAATGTGCATGAGTGTGTTTGTGTGGCTGCTTGTGCTAGCCAAGACATAGTAACTCAGACACATTATACTGACTCCCAGCAGATTAAAGCTTGTTTTACCCATTAATGCCGAGCACCAGGCATGGACAAACAAGTACCATATTCTAATGTCTTTTGGTATGACACGGCCGGGGATCAAACCCACAACCTTCTGCTCTCCACGCGGACGCTCTAACCACTACACATTACTCAACATGAGTGAGTGAGTGAGTGAGTGAGTGAGTGAGTGAGTGAGTGAGTGAGTGAGTGAGTGAGTGAGTGAGATGTCTGCCAAGATTATCAATATGCAGGATTAACAATCGAGGCATCAGAACATGACCACCAACAACATGGATCAGGGATCAGCTGGGGGGGGGGGGGGCTATGTCAAGAAGCAATAGAACTTCCCCCTATCCAATCCCTGGTGACCAGCTGATACTCACACCACCATCTCTCATCACCAATCCCTGGTGACCAGCTGACACTCACACCACCATCTCTCATGCCAGAGTAGTGAATTCAACAAACACACAACAGTAATTAGTAGCATGTTGCATCCCATAATGGAACCCGATTGTTCCATACTTGAGGTCATCAGTTCCAAACCGTAGAAATCCATTGTCATACTGATGACAAACTCTGGTTTTAAAGAAAAATCGAATTTATCCCCAACAAAAATATCATTTGCTCAATTTGAATTTCATTCTAAAGTACTGTCGGAAATAGAAAAAACTTTTTTCGCATTGATGTCTACAATTTATGTAGTTAATATGTGTAAGTAGTGGTGTTCCGATTAATTGAAATAATCGAAGATTGGTCGCAGTGACCAAAATGATCATAATCTCATAATCGAACATAAACGATTTTGGAACTACTGTTTTAGTCTTTGAAAACTTGACAATGGAACATATCTTAGAAGTTGTCAGGGCCTGAAAACATGTTTAATTCTTAGAAAATTCACTTCACTAACTGAAAAGTCATGACTGAAAATTTCTCTAAGACTCAAGGAAGTTTATGTTCATGATATATTAGTCATCACTTTAAAGTAGTAAGTTGCATCATGTTATACGTATCTGGAATAACAACCTGGATAGGAAATAGAGATATAAGCTGAGATAAGGTAATCCTTTAGGGGAATTAAACTGGGAAGCAAACGGCATGTCATAACAATTTACAAATAACATCCAGTCCTGTGGATCTTCGGGTGGTCATGCCAATTATCTTTGAGATGACCCCCTGTGCTTGTAGGCAGGACGTGCATTTCATGCCAGGTGAGTCGACGGTCCGTCGTCATACCTGGTTGAGCGACCTAATTGCCATCTATAGTCCAATCTATTGTTTTGAGCAGTTATTCATATTTTTTCTAAGTTTTGCCCGATTTACTAGTAAACATGCTTTTCTGGATATACTTTTACGCATCCCACTGAATGCCCAGTTAGGCCGATGTGGATTATTTCTATATATGCTATTTGTAAATTTGTCAATTTTAGGGATAAAGAGTAACAGCCTAAAAACAGTTTTTGTCAGTATTTCTGACAGTACTTTAATGCCCAGGGCCTGGCAGAGCTATGTAATACAGTGGTTCCCCTGATCGGAGACATGGCTGGTTGGTTTCAAGGTTCTGATGAGAAGAGGGCCTTCCTGTTTATTTTATGTTCATGGCTTAAAAGGGTTTCTTCTGCGTGGTGACCCCTGACCTGTGTCTTGGTTGTCTCATCCAAGCAGCACCTCTGTGTTGATCAAGAAACAAGACACACAGTGGCCCTGGTGTCTACCACTTAACACCTGTCTAATTGGGCTGTGACACTGAACATATTCCTGTGTAAAGCTGTGGGCAAATATTGGCTGAAGATCTTTTAGTGACATCGGTCTCACTCGCTGTCAAGTAACGAGTGTGATTTATGTTATATAGACATTGCAGAATTGGGCTCTACAGAGTGAGTGAGTGAGTGAGTGAGTGAGTGAGTGAGTGAGTGAGTGAGTGAGTGAGTGAGTGAGTGAGTGAGTGAGTGAGTGAGTGAGTGAGAGTGAGTGAGTGAGTGAGTGAGTGAGTGAGTGAGTGAGTGAGTGAGTGAGTGAGTGAGTGAGTGAGTGAGTGAGTGAGTGAGTGAGTGAGTGAGTGAGTGAGTGAGTGAGAGGGGAAGAAAGTAGGGAGCAACACAGCATAATGATCTATACCATCTGGTGGAGGATGAATGGATATTTCAAGTTCAGGTTTTGAGATTTCTTTTAAATGTATGAAGATCCAAATAGTCATTGACTGCATTTACTGTTTGAAATTACACAAAAACCCTGCCTGAGTGTGTTACATGACATCCGATGACACTGTCCCACTACACTGACTACATACATGGTCCACCTGTTGATCAGCTGATGCCGAGTAACTGCCTGCCCATAACCACTACATACCATATTTCCTCTGGTACAGTGTACTCGCGTTCTTCAAAAAAACTTCTGTATCAAAATACACAGTTTAATCTTGTTATTACATTATATGCAGAAAAATACATGAGCAAAAATGTTTTTCGTGAAGATTTATATATATTTGTTACAAACCTACATGATAACGATTAATCCCTTACACCAGAAATTCTGGAGAAAATTCTTGCTGGCCCACTGACCCAGGGTAAGTAAACACGTAAATGGGCTGCTCAATTGTGGAGGAAAGGAATATATGTAGTAATTTTTCAGTTTCAAACAAAGTTCATCAAATAATATCTCACTGAATTAAGTTCTGTTTCCAATGAATATACAAGTCCTAAAACATGCTATTTTCAAGGCTGTTTTAAGGATCCCACATCCCTCCTTAAAACCTCTTTCACCTGTGTTCTCTGTTGTTATCAGTCAGTGAGTGAGTTGGGTTTTACGTTGCTTTCAGCAATATTCCAGCAAAATTACGACGGGGAAACACCAGAAATGGGCTTCATATATTGTACCCATGTGGGGAATCAAACCCAGGCCTTCTGGGTGACGTGCGACTACTTTAACCACTAGGCTACCCAACCGCCCCCTGTTGTTATTAACATAATCATTATGGTAACTGTGTCCCTGTGAAACCAGCACACCTTCACAACAAACTGCCTGTTTTTCTAGGCACAAAACATACTGAAGAGATTTACTCTTAAAGCCACAAGATTAACCTGCCCATCCTTTCACTGAAGGCAGAGGGTATTACAAAGAGGTGATCAGCTGTTAGAGTGGACAGATTTAATAACGTTCCACCATCTCGCCATTGATGCACCTGTTTGCACACTCACGTCACACAAAGAGGAGACCATGTCTATAAACTCAAGAGATTAACCCTTCAAACCCCTGCCCCAAGTGCTTTGTGTTCATCTGTTGCTCAAGCCCTTGCTTAAAATACTTGCGGCTTCAAAAAGGTGAGCATCATGCTTGATATTCATCAGCTTAGACTTAACAACAGTCACAGACAATTATCATGCCCTTTACACACAAGCGCTTTAGAAAATGTTTTAACAAGAAAAACTTCAAAAATAATTGCCAAGCACCCAATTTTTATTTTATTTTTCATGTTAAATTTAATCCCCTTTTCGCTTTCCCTGAACAATGCAACCATTCAGCCTCTACAAGAGAAAGCTGGAACCCCCCCCTAGGGTGTTTGTTGCTCACAGAGATTCTCTATCTACATGTAACCTGGATATGCAGAATAATGAGGAGGGTATTTCTACACTGACAGGAGTGACAGACACAGGCCCTGAGCACTAGTGGTGGTCCGATTAATTAAAATAATCGAAGATTGGTCGCAGTGACTATACGACCAAGCAATCGATCATGTTTTCTCATAATCAAACACAAACAATTCTGGAACACTTGTTTTCATTGACAATATATTTCACAAAGGTTGGTTTTGTCTGTTACATTTCATAAGCACTACAAGCTCGTTCAAAGTCATGATTGAATATATCTTAAAGACTAAGAAATTTATGTTCCTTACATACTTGTCATCCTTTAAAGATATGAAATTTTGCACCAAAACCCCAAAGAACTACGGGTTTTTTCCTTTTTGAGCATTAACAAAAATAATTTCTTCACAGAGAGGAGTGAAAGACACAGGCCCTGACCACAGGTGTGTCTACACAGAGAGGAGCGGCGGACACATGCCTGACCACAGGTGTGTCTACAAAGAGAGGAGGACACAGGCCCTAACCACAGGTGTGTCTACACAGAGAGGAGTGGAGGACACAGGCCTGACCACAGGTGTGTCTACACAGAGAGTGGAGGACACAGGCCCCTGACACAGGTGTGTCTACACAGAGAGGGAGGACACAGGCCTGACCTCACCACAGGTGTGTCTACACAGAGAGGAGTGGCAGACACATGCCTGACCACAGGTGTGTCTACACAGAGAGGAGTGGAGGACACAGGTCCTCACCACAGGTGTGTCTACACAGAGAGGAGTGGCAGACACTTGCCTGACCACAGGTGTGTCTACACAGAGAGGAGAGGCGGACACAGGTCCTCACCACAGGTGTGTCTACACAGAGAGAAGTGGCGGACACAGGTCCTCACCACAGGTGTGTCCACACAGAGAGGAGTGGAGGACACAGGCCCTGACAACAGGTGTGTCTACACAGAGAGGAGTGGAGGACACAGAGAGCCTGACACAGGCACAGGTGTGTGTCTACACAGAGAGGAGTGGAGGACACAGGCCCTGACCACAGGTGTGTCTACACAGAGAGGAGTGGAGGACACAGGCCCTGACCACAGGTGTGTCTACACAGAGAGGAGTGGAGGACACAAGCCTGACCACAGGTGTGTCTACACAGAGAGGAGTGGAGGACACATGCCTGACCACAGGTGTGTCTACACAGAGAGGTGTCTAGTGGAGGACACATGCCCTGACCACAGGTGTGTCTCTACAGAGAGAGGACACATGCCTGACCACAGGTGTGTCTACACAGAGAGGAGTGGAGGACACATGCCCTGACCACAGGTGTGTCTACACACCACAGAGTGTCTAGGAGGAGTGGAGGACACATGCCTGACCACAGGTGTGTCTACACAGAGAGGAGTGGAGTGGAGGACACAAGCCTGACCACAGGTGTGTCTACACAGAGAGGAGTGGAGGACACATGCCTGACCACAGGTGTGTCTACACAGAGAGGAGTGGAGGACACATGCCCTGACCACAGGTGTGTCTACACAGAGAGGAGTGGTGGACACATGCCTGACCACAGGTGTGTCTACACAGACAGGAGTGGAGGACACATGCCCTGACCACAGGTGTGTTCTACACAGAGAGGAGTGGAGGACACAAGCCCTGACCACAGGTGTGTCTACACAGAGAGGAGTGGAGGACACAGGCCTGACCACAGGTGTGTCTACACAGAGAGGAGTGGAAGACACATGCCTGACCACAGGTGTGTCTACACAGAGAGGAGTGGAAGACACAGGCCCTGACCACAGGTGTGTCTACACAGAGAGGAGTGGAAGACACAGGCCTGACCACAGGTGTGTCTACACAGAGAGGAGTGGAGTGGAGACACAGGCCCCACTGACCACAGGTGTGTCTACACAGAGAGGAGTGGAGGACACATGCCTGACCACAGGTGTGTCTACACAGAGAGGAGGACACATGGACACATGCCTGACCACAGGTGTGTCTACACAGAGAGAGGAGTGGAGGACACAGGCCCTGACCACAGGTGTGTCTACACAGAGAGGAGTGGAGGACACATGCCCTGACACATGCCTGACCACAGGTGTGTCTACACAGAGAGGAGTGGAGGACACATGCCCTGACCACAGGTGTGTCTACACAGAGAGGAGTGGAGGACACAGGCCCTGACCACAGGTGTGTCTACACAGAGAGGAGTGGAGGACACATGCCTGACCACAGGTGTGTCTACACAGAGAGGAGTGGAGGACACAGGCCCTGACCACAGGTGTGTCTACACAGAGAGGAGTGGAGGACACATGCCTGACCACAGGTGTGTCTACACAGAGAGGAGTGGAGGACACATGCCTGACCACAGGTGTGTCTACACAGAGAGGAGTGGAGGACACATGCCTGACCACAGGTGTGTCTACACAGAGAGGAGTGGAGGACACATGCCTGACCACAGGTGTGTCTACACAGAGAGGAGTGGTGGACACATGCCTGACCACAGGTGTGTCTACACAGAGAGGAGTGGAGGACACATGCCTGACCACAGGTGTGTCTACACAGAGAGGAGTGGAGGACACAAGCCTGACCACAGGTGTGTCTACACAGAGAGGAGTGGAGGACACATGCCTGACCACAGGTGTGTCTACACAGAGAGGAGTGGAGGACACATGCCTGACCACAGGTGTGTCTACACAGAGAGGAGTGGAGGACACATGCCCACAGAGACCACAGGTGTGTCTACACAGAGAGGAGTGGAGGACACAAGCCTGACCACAGGTGTGTCTACACAGAGAGAGGAGTGGAGGACACATGCCCTGACCACAGGTGTGTCTACACAGAGAGGAGTGGAGGACACATGCCTGACCACAGGTGTGTCTACACAGAGAGGAGTGGAGGACACAAGCCTGACCACAGGTGTGTCTACACAGAGAGGAGTGGAGGACACATAGCCCTGACCACAGGTGTGTCTACACAGAGAGGAGTGGAGGACACAAGCCCTGACCACAGGTGTGTCTACACAGAGAGGAGTGGAGGACACAAGCCCTGACCACAGGTGTGTCTACACAGAGAGGAGTGGAGGACACAGGCCCTGACCACAGGTGTGTCTACACAGAGAGGAGTGGAGGACACATGCCCTGACCACAGGTGTGTCTACACAGAGAGGAGTGGAGGACACAAGCCTGACCACAGGTGTGTCTACACAGAGAGGAGTGGAGGACACATGGTGATGATGAATGAATCAAACCACAACTATTTCAGTCAGAGCCAAGATGAATGGAGGAAGAATGTTTCCCAGCTCACTGCCCGGCAGTACAGCAGGCTGATTAGTGGGAGATAATTGGCCTTCCAGATGCCTGCTGGCTTCCTGTGGGGATGTGGAGCCTTGCCATTCACACATCACATGGGTACTTACACAGGTAGTGCACAGTGCATACCTTACATAGGTACCATACAGTGCACACCTTACACAGGTACAATACAGTGCACAACTTACAGGTACCATACAGTCCACATACTGAACAGGTACCATACAGTGCACACCTGACACAGGTACCATGCAGTGCACATACTGAACAGGTACCATGCAGTGCACACCTTACACAGGTACCATACAGTCCACACCTTACACAGGTACCATACAGTGCACACCTTACACAGGTACCATACAGTGCACATACTGAACAGGTACCATACAGTCCACACCTTACACAGGTACCATACAGTCCACACCTTACACAGGTACCATACAGAGCACACCTTACACAGGTGCACACCTTACCATACAGTGCACACCTTACACAGGTACCATACAGTCCACACCTTACACAGGTACCATACAGTCCACACCTTACACAGGTACCATACAGTGCACACACACTTGCACACACAGGTACCATACAGTGCACACCTTACACAGGTACCATACAGTGCACACCTTACACAGGTACCATACAGTGCACACCTTACACAGGTACCATACAGTGCACACCTTACACAGGTACCATACAGTGCACACCTTACACAGGTACCATACAGTGCACACCTTACACAGGTACCATACAGTGCACACCTTACACAGGTACCATACAGTGCACACCTTACACAGGTACCATACAGTCCACACCTTACACAGGTACCATACAGTCCACACCTTACACAGGTACCATACAGTCCACACCTTACACAGGTACCATACAGTGCACACCTTACACAGGTACCATACAGTGCACACCTTACACAGGTACCATACAGTGCCACACACCTTACACAGGTACCATACAGTGCACACCTTACACAGGTACCATACAGTGCACACCTTACACAGGTACCATACAGTGCACACCTTACACAGGTACCATACAGTGCACACCTTACACAGGTACCATACAGTGCACACCTTACACACAGGTACCATACAGTGCACACCTTACACCTTACACAGGTACCATACAGTCCACACCTTACACAGGTACCATACAGTGCACACCTTACACAGGTACCATACAGTGCACACCTTACACAGGTACCATACAGTGCACACCTTACACAGGTACCATACAGTGCACACCTTACACAGGTACCATACAGTACACCTTACACACCATACAGTCCACACCTTACACAGGTACCATACAGTCCACACCTTACACAGGTACCATACAGTCCACACCTTACACAGGTACCATACAGCCACAGAGCACACACCTTACACAGGTACCATACAGAGCACACCTTACACAGGTACCATACAGTCCACACCTTACACAGGTACCATACAGTGCACACCTTACACAGGTACCATACAGAGCACACCTTACACAGGTACCATACAGAGCACACCTTACACAGGTACCATACAGTCCACACCTTACACAGGTTCCATACAGTGCACACCTTACACAGGTACCATACAGTCCACACCTTACACAGGTACCATACAGTCCACACCTTACACAGGTTTGCATTCCCTTCTTATGGTTGATTTCCATCAAGATGCTGAACAACAATTCTTCATAACCATTCCACTAACACCTCAACATTGAGGTGTTACAACCATTCTTCATAACCATTCCACTAACACCTCAACATTGAGGTGTTACAACCATTCTTCATAACCATTCCACTAGCGCCTCAACATTGAGGTGTTACAACCTTCTTCATAACCATTCCACTAACACCTCAACATTGAGGTGTTACAATCATTCTTCATAACCATTCCACTAGCACCTCAACATTGAGGTGTTACAACCATTCTTCATTAATGCACATGGTGCACATTTTCATTCATACATATCTGTAATTAGCTTCCATATCACATACACAGCAAGTCATAAAAGCTTTTGTCATCACAGTACATTCACAAGGAATTAGCATAACGTTTATCCCATCATGCATCACAAGCAGCTGGTGTCAGCACAGATATGACAGGGAATGACGCTGACTGCAACAGCAGCATATTCATCACATGGACAACCACTGGCCTGTGCATGCAGCAGTCACACATGCATATTAATTAAATGATGCCGCTATTACGGTTATGAATAATTCCTTCTGATCTTCCATGAGTTGGTCCTGTACTAGTACTATACCGTACTGAACCTAATAAGTTGTGGGACTGTAGAGACTCGCTGTTGACACGACATATATACAATTCAACAAAAGTCATATGAAAAAATATATTCTTTAACTCTTGACTGAACTTGCAACTTCTTCCTCTATCTCTTTGAACCAGTTCTTGAGGTCATCAACATCTGGTGTTATGACATTTATTATAAGCTCAGAGTCAAAGGGTAGAAAGAAAAAAAACATGGAAGTTCAGAATATATGGACAGTGGCAGAGCCTTTTAATCTTCTTGACAAAATGAATTTTACTTGACTCAGGTTTCAGACTTGTGGCAAAAGTCACAGACTGTGAAAATAAAGAATGCAGGGATATACAAGATGCGAATTCCTGCGTCCTATACACATAAAAATTGACAATGGACGCAACAAAATTAATTAGCGCGTCCACAGGGATGCAGATAAAATCCAAATAATTTTTGTACAAACTTTGATAAAGTAACAATAAGTTGTCACTGAGTCTGCTACTAGCCGGGTTAATGTTATCATTTGAAATTTAATGACTGTAACAATGTGATGATCATGATACAATAACAGTTACCAAATTGCAACAATATTATAACACAGTATTAATAATAATATTTAGGTGTCTGGGACACCCATTTTGTAGTCCAGGACCCCTGAAAATTAAGAATATGAGTCCCAGGGACCCTCAAATACAGGACTCAAGGTAAATCCGTGAGAATGATTATCTTATTTACAGGTGCAAACAAGGAAACTTCTATTGTGATGACTACCGTTCCGTAAGCATGTCACCAGTCAGGTGCCCCCCCCAACAGCTGTTTCGCAACATCACCAACTAATGTCATGATGCTTCAGTTTATTAATAATTAACATTGTTGTGCAGGGATATTGGCAGCTTTCCAACCAACAGTTACTGCATTATCGCTAATGACAGGATATTGTTATAACAACCTTTCTTCTACCATGCTTTATTGAAACAGCAGATTGACGAAGAGCTGATAACATGAATGAATTCTCCTGCTGTTCAGGCCTGTCTAAACATGCCGACTGGTCCCCCTCTCCATTCATACATCTCCCACACTCCCTCTCGCTCATTCATAGACAGACAGACGTTGCCATGGAAACAGAATCAGCAGTTTGCCATTCAACTCTGGTCTTGCTTATAACACCGGAGTTTTCATTAGTATTCCATTAGTTTATCAGGGGCCCCGAACGGGTTTGGTTTTGTACAAAGGTTGAAAATCTCTTCAGCTATACATCTTGGCATTACAGGAGACAAATGTTATGCTTCTATGTATTCTATATCTCTGTTACAATTTGCAACCTTAAAGGTAAGACATCATAAATCCTTGCTATTTGGGATGAGATTTTATGAAAAATTGTGTCAAACTTTCATAAACACTGAATTAATGCTACCAATTTCAAATGCATGAGTGCAACAAAGGGAGGCTTCTTGACTCGTGTGCATCACTTCCTGGCAGTCTCTGGTGTATCGTGAGTCCATGGAACTGACAAGGAGAAAGACAAGGTACATCTCGGTCATCTGCGTGCAAGTTTCAACTGTCTCAGTATGGTGTTATACAAAGTAACTTTGCAATGACAATCTTTTGAGAACTAATACCAGTACATGTCACAGTAAAAACGACAAGTCACACAAACGTTTCTCTAAATCTGCATATTCATGGCAGTTACCTAAGTAAATATAAAGTAATCTGCATTTATTACAAACACGCTTATAATGGAGAAGGACCAACTTTATCAATGAACAGCTTCTTTATTCACTTGGCAGAAGTTTGTCCTTCTCTGACTCTCCAACTTCTAAGAAGTTTTGCCACTCACAGAAGTTACGCTTATAATGAGCTGACAGATTTCAATAATTTGTTTTTGGTTTCGTCCACTTGTTGTGTATTTAATTCAAAAGGCATACTAGAAAGTATAACCCAAAAAAGTATAATGAGCGGTTCCTTTGAGTTTGTTATAAGTATAGTTTATAGAGGATACTAAACGACCTTCCGTGTAATACCATATTTATTAAACGAGTTAATGATTTGGTATCAAACAAGCAAAAGCGATTTTGATGCTAAATCTTTCACGAGTTTAATAAAAATGGTATTTCACGGAAGTGAGTTTAGTATTCTGTTTATTACTCTGCAACATAAATTGATAGAAATTGCCTACAGTGTGATAACTTTCAACTTTCCACGAGTCAAGCAAGGTCTAATACCATTGTGACAGAGGCATTTGCATTGTGATCTTATATCTGTAACCATTATGATGTCATATGTCTAGCGGTATAACACTAGTGTAATATTGCCGTAAAAATATTACACTGCAGTATATTCCACGGGCGAGTAATAAAATGTATTTCTAACCATAATGGCTGAGGTTTTTCAGATTGAGTTGAGTAGAATACACGCTTTCAACTGTTTTCCTTAATGTTTTCCTTAATATGCCAATGTATTTAACCCCGTGCTCTGGGCTTGTTTCAGTCTTGTTGAGACAGAATGTTTTAAAGGAGAATGATTAAAAAATAGTTTTAAAAGCACCAATGCAATGCACTTAAGTTTGACTTTGTAGTTTTTGCTTTTGCATAAACATAGACAAATCAGTGAGAAAACATTACCTTACAATGTTTACAGTGTTTACTTTACAATGTACTCACAGGTTTCACACATTCACCTCCGTAAATACACAAATACTGAATTCAATTCTCATAAATACATATGTGTAAATAATTTCATGCAGTGATTATTTAGCCATTACAACAAATCTAAAAGCCAAAAACAGATGACAACACAAACACCAGTTCGGCACAATAACGCAACATCATCCCTCTCCATGGCCAGCCAATCAGGAGACAGTTGTCTGTTACCAGGTATGGAATAAGTCATTATTCGGTTATGGAATTAACACCAAATGCCTTGGTTAGCAAATCAAATGCTTCAGATCTTATTTCGCAATAATATATATTGCATTGGACTGAATGCAGAGAGTGAGTGACTTCAGATAAATCTTGTACAGTAACTCAGACACAGGATGTCACAGTGGCAGAACAGCCCCATGTGATGGAAGTCATGCACGTAGCACTTCGCTTAGACTCGTTACCATGGATATGGTGCTGACAAACCTTGAATCAAAACAGACTCAAACACATGCTCAATCATTCCCGGGGTGGTGGGGTAGCTTAATGGTTCAAGCGTTGGCTCATCACGCTGAAGACCTGGGTTCGATTCCCCACGTGGATACAATGTTTGAAGCCCATTATTGGTGCCCCACTGTGATATTGCTGGAATATTACCAAAAGTGGCGTAAAACTAAACTCATTCATTCACTCCCTCCTTCATTTCGGCAGCCAGGTGTATGTATCTCTGTGAGGTAGACGTCGGTGTGTTTAATGGCTGGGCCACCGTGGTTGGTGTTCAGGAGCTATCACACCATACCTTGGTCTACCTCACAGGTGGGACCCATTACATACTGAGTGAAGGTCCCCCAACACAGACTGTGCTGATACTTTTGACACCTGTCAGACAATAACTGCTCATTTCCCTCACATTTATGCTCATATCATGAAATGTATCAGTGTCAAATCATGTGTTTCTGCACTTGTCCTAGGCCTAACACAGACTGTCAGAACTGTCAGGAGTTGTAACCCACATGCCCACAGTATGCCCACAGTTTACAATAGTCGGAAGCCTTTCTATTTGCACCTATTCAGATGAACGAAAAATTGTGTGTTAATAAAAGTGTAATTTCACTGTTTCAAGAGGAGAATTAAATTAGCCCAAAATACAAGGTCAACAAGTACTGAGGTACACAAGTCATCCTCGTTATCTCATCATAAATACCGTTCCTTGTATATTTAGACTTAGGTTCATAATGTATAACTGCAAAATACTCAAAATCCATTTCTGAATGAGACTGATGAGTAATTCAGTCTTTTATATTGCTGGAATATTGCTAAAAGTGGTGTAAAACTAAACTCACTTACTCAATCCTTACTACAAATCCCAATGGAGTTCCTTCCTAAATGAAATCAACAGGTTCAGAAAGTTTCCAGATCAGCATCATAAGTACATGGCACAAAGTTCATTTGTATCTAACAGCAATGTTTGTAACAGATTGTGTTTTTGAATGGTATTCCAGTTATATGATGGGGTGTCAGCTTGACGAGGGAGGAACGATGGCAGTGGTACAGGTCTTAACTGTTTACTATTTTGGTGAAACTCAAGGTGCTGACAAACCCAGAAATATAATCAAGGCAAACAGGATTCAAACCCAAGGAAAACAACACTGCACAACAAATTATACAACGGTGCCACTTGGGTACCCAGCACAAACATTGTCTGGAAGTAGATTTTTCTGAAAACATGATTTACAAATGAGTCAGTTGATCAGGTTTAAGCTATGTAAAACCCATGAAAGAAAAAAATATGGACTGTCTGTCCAAAGCGAATTAATCCTCTAAGTGCCTGAATTATTTCCTTGCCAACTGTAAAAAAATCTGAGCTTACTGATGACAACTGGAGACACCAGCTCATAAATCTATTGTCGAAAACCACTCCTGACATCATCGTCATTAATTATTCATAACACACTGCTGTGAACTGCTTTGCAAATGAAAAAACAATGGAACAGTTGACTAGCCATCACCATGAAGCTGAACTTTAAAACATTCAGTGAGAATGACAGAAACCATATTTGTACCAATTAATATTCTGCTGATGGTGGTCAACCCTGTCTGCAGACCTAGTTAAATGTCCCTTAAGTTGAAAAAATCTCTAAAACATCTAAAAGATGTACTTTCAACATCTATCAAAAGCAACGATTATTTCTCTCAAAAACAAACTCAGTGTGCAACATCCGTCATAGTTATTGTGGCTTTGCTGCCATTTGCAAACTGTGCAAGATCTACAGGTAAAGGGAGGTAACACTTATCTCCCACTGCCCTCCCTGGTCAAAGGGACGTAACTCTTTGTAATTTCAAACCCCTCCATGCTTATGTTTTGTTCTTGAACGTGTATCAGAGCTACTATCAATAAGTACCACATAGTGGATAGAATAATAAACTAACATAACGAAAGTCAGTAACTGGATTTTTTACTTTATGCAGCATTTTTCGACAAGATGCTAACATGTATTCTCCTTGCGTATCTTGTCTAACACAGCATTTACACTACAAGTCATCAACAAGGTATAAACTCAATAACGACACCTGTTGTACATTCAAATAATCAGTAGATGGTGCCATGAAGTGGCCTCTTGGGTGCTTAATACAGGACTGACTGACTGAGTTTGGTTTTACGCCGCTTTTAGCAATATTCCAGCAACATCACAGCAGGGGACACCAGAAATGGGCTTCACACATTTGTACCCATGTGGAGATTCGAACCCGGGTCTTCGGCGTGACGAGCCAACGCTTTAACCATTAGGCTACCTCACCGCCCCTCTTAAAACAGGAACATATTGCATTACATTCATAATGTTTTAAGTCAGTATAGACTGTATCGTAGTTGGGCGCAGTCCTGCGTGATATACTGTAGGGGTACCTAATGACCACAATGTTTACATCCACAACTACATGGTACATCACTATACAGCCTGACAGTTTCAAACCATACTGCAATATATTATATTCTCCCTTGTTAACTCCCTTGTATCCATAGCTACAACACCATGGCAACTGACCATGCTGGCTTTGACATGGTAATGTTTACTTTAGTATGAAGGAAATAGGTCCTGCATGTACAACCGATTTACCACAATACACATATAGCTATACTGCAATATATCACAATACACATATAGCTATACTGCAATATATCACAATACAATATTTTTGCCAATACACAGCTGAAGAAGCTGACAATAATTCAAGCAGTTTACCTACATTCCACATATGTTTGGGATGATGCATTCTGTTCTCAAAGGTGGAAGCATCTGTTGACTATGTTGTACAAACTACACACATATACAGAGATGGATTCGGGGCAACACTGTAGACTACGATGTAGGGGATGGTGTTGGACCATTCTAATTTTGATTATATGACCAATTTCAAATGCATATTTCAAGTGTACCATTTGATGCCATGAGACAACAAAATGTTTTCATAAGTGACACAGGGGCGGATCCATAGGAGGGTGCAGGGGTGCACATCCCCTTTTCTCACCCGAACATTTTTTCCCTGAGGAGCATTTCCCCCTAACCATTGGATTTCATGACTTATGTGCACCAGCCACGTCTCCAAAATCCTGGATCCGCCCATGTGACAAAATCCCTTGAGAGCAGTTCTGAATCTGGAGAGAGAGGCCAGACATAGCCAAGTCAAGCACACAATGACCACATACACTCCTTCCAACAACTAATCTGTTATTCCTTGATGAAGAGGATGGTTATAGTTTCCAGTCACTGGACAGGATTGCCTGCAAGTCCGTGGCTAGTAGAATTTACAAAGGGCATGTGGATCATAATGAGCAGCTGGAATGTTCATTATAATGAAAACAAGACCACGATTTTATCTCATCACACATTATACTTGGTTAGTAAATATACCAACCCAAAACAAAAATCTCAGTCCAGTTTTCAGTAAATGTCACATTCATGTAAGTCAACAGCTGGTAGATGTGTAACACTATTAAAACATCAACAAGATCACCATGCATCAGCAATGAGGTGAAATGGGGTTCTGTTGCCTGCACTGTGTGTGTACATGAGTGCGTGCGTGTGCGTGTACGCATGATCTTGTGTGTATGTATCTGTGGAAGACTGTTTTATTCCCTTAATGCCAAGCTCAGTGTAACACAAAGTACCATTTTCTAACAACCTTTGTATGATAGCAACGAGGTAATCACACCACTGACCAAGGCAGACGCTCTATCCACTACACCATGGATCAACACCATGAAGCATGTCATAATATTGCCTTGCTTCCAGAGGTGAGGTGAGATTGGATTTAACGTTGTGCTTGAGAATATTTCGCTCATATGACGTGCATGCGTGTGTATGTGTTTGTGCGGCTGCTTGTACTAGCCCAGACTTAAAGGTCACATGCAACCAAAAAATCAAACATAATTAAAACACAATTATCACTTATTCATGACATATAATATACATTGCTGGTTATGACAAAAACATATAAACAAAATTATAAGCGTACAATCGCAAATCAAAAGTGCAATATTGTTTACTTCGGTTTACTTCCCAAGAAACGAAGCAGCCGGGATACCGAACCCAGTCAGAGCGGGTGGGTGTGCACTCAAGTGTAACGGCTGGTTCATTTGCAGATGCCCTGATGGGTCATTGTGTGTGTATATATAGAGATGTTGGGTTTTGTAGATACATGCTCATTTTTTGTGTATAACATTTTGCAATCAACAGACATCATAACATGTCATGTGTTCAAGTATCACACCTGCCTGTCTGTGTAATTACATAATGTGACAGAGACCGAACTCGGGCCATAAATCAATGCATTTTGTTTATGGTGTATAGCCTGATTGGTGTTAAGTTCAAATTGCATGTGGTCAGTGATAGCAGCTGTGTATTGAATATTGTCATTAGCAGACAGGCAGGCAGACACACAGGTGTCAATAAAACAAGACATTGAGTTTAGTCTGTGACAACGACATATCTATATCACAGTTGGAAATTCTGTCAACGCTAAATAATGGCATTGCTTTTAAGTATCGAACTGAGAAAGTGACTCGGTAAGAAGAACGTGTGGTGAAATAGACAAATAAAATTATATAAACAGTTAATTTACTGTCATAACATATAAAAAGCTCGCGCCTGTGAGATATCAACAAAACATTAGAAAAATAGCTCACACCAAAGTCTTCACCGAGCATTCACCGGACAACCGCTTCCAAGCTGCACGAACCTACTTCACTGCGCACGTGCTATAAGCGCAGCCCAGCTGTTGAAACCCGTTTTCCCCAGAAAAGTCGGGGGAAAATTAGTGAAACGTTTGAACTCCGATTTTTGCGCGTTTTTTTCATCGCGTTATTTTTCAACTTTATAAGTTGAATTTGCATTTTTGACGATTTGTTTCGGTAAGTCCATACCGAAAGGTATCAGAATCTGCAAAGTTGTGTTTTACGTTGCATGTGACCTTTAAGCTGGTTTTATAGTGCTAGCCCACTGAGATACCATGCCGCAGTGAAGCATGAATACCCCACTCAGACACATTATACTGACTCCGAGCCGACCAGTCCTTGTTGTACCCAAAATGCAGAGCGCCAGGCAGGGACCAACAATTACCATATTTTAACGTGTTTTGGTATGACATGACCGGGGATCGAACCCGTGACCATCCACTCTCCGGGCGGACGCTCTAACCACTACACCACGGAGATGGTCCCTTGCTTCCAGATGCCAATAAACTAGGAGAGATACAACGTCTGCCTTACCTCCATCACAGTCGCATGTAGGGCTTCACTGTACGCCACTCTCTCTGCCAACACCGTCTGCGACATCTCACAGATGAGGGCGATGAGGTTGCCCATGCCGTCACCGCTGTGGGCAGAAGTTGGCACCATGGAGATGTATTCTGATGGATCTTTGTTGTCGAAGAATAATGTCGCGTTCAAACCCTGCAAGCAACCGACAGCTGAACATGAGAACATGAACACACAAAACACTGCTTACAAATGTCATTCTTTCAAGACATGCTACTTCTGAGTCATCTTCCATTACAAGAATCAGTTCTGATTGATGCTGAGTAGAATTAGTTGAATTCTGAACAAAAACAAACTTGTTAATTAAAAAATACACAAAGCAACACATTATTCCTCAAACAGGATATTTGTTTGTGGGTTAACATTTTGCCTATCTGTCTGGACCAGACAATCTGGTGACAGCAATCCTTGCCATGGGGGCATATGACATACTACCAACCATGGGCCCGACAGGGTCCAATGACTGATGAATTTGGTCATCTCTTACAATCAGCCTAGTTCCTTCTAGACCTGTTCTAGATGGACATGCACATGCTAACTGCAAATCTAACATTACACATCCAGATGGAAAATACACTCAAATGATCTTATATATAAAAATCCTTTCCTCATGAATCCATGTTCAATATCAGAATCCTGTGTGCATCATTATTGAAGGAGGATATCCCAGTGAACCCACTTGAACAAAACTTGTGCAAGTACAGAATTCTTCAGCTTCAGCATCAAACCAAGATTTTACACATACTTCAAACACCGAGGCCTTGGCAGACAAATTGGAGTGAGTGAGTGAGTGAGTGAGTTGGGCTTCATGCCGCTTTTAACAATATTCCAGCAATATCACACTAGAAATTGGCTCCACACATTGTACCTATGTGGGGAATCGAACCCGGGTCTTTGGTGTGACGAGCGAACGCTTTAACCACTAGGCTACCCCACCGCCCAGACAAACTGGAGAATGCTTTTGTTCAAAACTGGTCTTTCTTTATTTGTTCATATTTCATTAAGGCCTATATAAATCCTTATAAACTGCACATACCTGTTCAGCCATCTGCACTATCACTTGGTTCATCCTCTCATCAAACTCGCTGCGTGTGTGGGCTGTCAGTTTCTTCAGCACATTCTGGACATCGCTGCCGGGGGCCAGCCTTCCACTGGTACAGGCGGTCAATCTGGACAACATCGTCAACAAACAAATCATATTGAACCAAGACGTAAATACACAATCCCTATGTTACCAACCTCTCTTTGGGTTGATTACAAGAAGGAAGTAATACAAATTCAGAGAATGCTGTTCACATATTTCTTTAGGCATATTTCATATCCGGGATGCTTCACTACAGTATCAGAATCATATTTTATGGCACAACTTCAAAGAATGTGCGAGTACTATTTTACTTGACCAAAGGGGGGATAACTCATGATCATACCTAGCCTTTCCAACTGTCCCAGATTTATTCATATGAAACAGTTACCACAGCCACCCAATACCCACTTTAGAGGTCAAGTGAAATGTGATTAAACACTGTGTTCAATATTATTGCACTTATACAGCAGTGTGCATGCTGCTGGTTAACATGGACACTGCCACTAAGAACTGTAGTGAGTGAGTGAGTGACTTTAGTTTTACACCACACTCAGCAATGTCCAGCTATATGGTGGCGGTCTGTAAATAATCGAGTGTGGACCAGACAATCCAGTGATCAACAGCATGAGCATCGACCTGCGCAATTGGGAACCGATGACATGTGTCAACGAAAAGTCAGCGAGCCTGACCAACCGATCCCCTTAGTCGCCTCTTACGACAAGCATAGTCGGTATACAGACTGTACTGACCAGTCCCGGTTTTAACCGCTGAGCACCAGGCAGGGTGACAACAAGTAGTACATTACTTCAATAACTTCTAGTGCCAAAGATGGAACCACCGACCAACCTCTCAGGCAGATGGTCTCACATCGAGAAGCTAATTCATACACAAATGTAAATGTGTAACTGAGCACTCCCAAACCACAAGGCCAAGGAGTGAGTGAGTGAGTGAGTATGGTTTTACGCCGCTTTTTTAGCAATATTCCAGCAATATCACAGCAGGGGACATCAGGAATGGGCTCCACACATTGTACCCATGTGGGGAATCAAACCCAGGCCCTTGGCATGACTAGCAAATGCTTTTACCACTAGGCCACCCTACCTCCCCAACCACCACCACCCCCACTTCAGAGCTGCTTGATACAGAATCAGGAAGCTGTTGTGGAACCTACCTTATTTAAGGCAATTATAAACGGTGTATCCTTGTCCTTGAGAAGGTTGATGGATTCTATAGTCTGAGGTTCTAGGCCATGCATGATGTCGACGACAAGGATGGCAATATCACATAGAGAGGAGCCACGGGATCGCAGGTTGCTGGAAGGGAGAGCAGACAGGTAGACACGAGGCTTATCAAGGGGCTCGTGGGGACCATCCTATAGTCATATACATCCTCTCATCCTGAAGCTGGATACTCATCTGTCAGTGATGGTGCACAGAATTATCTCCAAACTTCCTAATGTGAACACAACCTCTATCTATGTAAATATTCATTCACTCATATGTAAGAAAACAACTTCTGGTCTGTCAAGTATTTCACATACTAGATCAAGTTTCTAATATACGGAATGAGGCAAGTGTGAGGTACGAGGCATGTGGCTAGTGTTTTACAAATTTCACGATTTTATATAAAAAATAATAATAGTGAGCTGATTCTTAATATATATGGCAGCAAGGCAAAGCTGAGGAGTCAGTCACAACAACAGCTGGATGGGAGAAGATAGAGAGATGAGAATGAATTGTGTGAATGTATGTCTGAACAACTGACTGAATGAATGTGTATACCTGAAGGTCTAAATGAAATGTGTGAATGAATGAATGAATGAATGAATGAGGTGAAGTGAGGTGAAATAGGGTTTAATGTCGTACTTGAGATTATTTCTCTCATATGACAATGTGCATGTATGTGCATGCACAGCTACAGATAATTTCTTGGGTCATTGAGTTATGCACTCGTTTGTGTTCATCTCAATTGGGTATCCAAATTTTCCTTTGAGTAACCAAATAAACTGTACCCACCTCTCTCAAACCCAATTGGGTATTTTGCCATTTTACATTAATGCAAAAATATATTAAAGTTTAAATATTGGTTTACGTGTTTGTTAGTTATATTTGATCTGTAATATGAGAAACGATAAGAAAGACTGCAAGTTGCCAAGTTCAGGTGCTGAAATAGAACCTCTCATTGTACCTCAGTTAACCTATCTATTTTTGTTTGCATTTAAGATCAAATTTATTGAGTATTTTACAAAAATTCAAGCATACTTGTAAGCAATCGACTTAATAGGAATTAGTTTTCACACAAATATTCACGTAATTTATGCAGATACGCCACTTATCTGTACCTCCGTGTATGTGTGACTGCTTGTACTTGCCCAGACTTGTGCTGGTGTTATAGTGCCGCAGTTGAGCATGAATACCCCACTCAGACACATAATACTGACTCCGAGCTGACCAGTCCTTAATGTACCCATAAACGCAGAGTGCCAGGCAGGCACCAACAAGTACCATATTTTAATGTCTTTTGGTATGACACGACCAGGGATCGAACACGCGACCTTCTATAACCACTACACCACGGAGGCGGTGAATGATTCAATGAACGAATGAATGTCTCAATGGATGCATGTATGGATGGATGGATGGATGGATGGATAGATCTGTGCAGTGGAGTGGGGCAAAAACCAGAGAACATACCACACAATGGGCAACCTTTTACGAAGAGCGAATAATATATAACCATTGTCATCCTCACTTTCTCGGTTACACCAACTGAACATAAGAAACATTCCAGAAGTCAAAACAATAAACCTGCAAGTATTGTTCACAGTTTTGGGGGTTCTGGGTGTATGGTTTCAAATAGAAATTTACATCTGGTTTGCAGATCCAACATACTAGTATTACTACAGAGATGGATGTGAAGCCCCCAGATGAAGCAGGTTGAAGTTGGTGATCTCACCTGAAAGACTCGTGGCCGGGAGTGTCAATGATGAGGAGACCTGGCACCTTGAGTGGCTGCTTCTGAAACTGCACACGGGATGAACATCAGTTAGTGGACACCAAATACTCTGAAATAGCTGTCAGGAAACCCATTTCTCCTGGAGAGATTGAATTACAAGATAGAACACCTCACAGGAACAAGAAGATGCAGTTACCATCAGGATATTAATTGTATGTCAGGTTGTCCACACTGTCACATGTGTTGAATACAATGTTCAGTTCTACAAATCCGCGAATATAGCTGTGAAACAACTGCGAATGTTGCTTAATCCCAATTTTAATCATGATCATTCATCTCTTTACTTTTCAGGTACATCTGGATACAATGAAACACGATCAACATGCCACAAACTACCCAACTACTACACCACCGACCACCAAATGATATCCGTCATTAAGGTGGAAGACACTCCTATGAACCAGGGATAGAAATTTTACAAGCCACAAGGGTTCCTAACAGAAGCAAAACTGGTCCTTATTTCTATCCCTGGTTCATAGGAGTGTCTTCCACCTTGATGACGGATATCATTTGGTCAACCATTTTGGGCTGTACATCTATTTGTTATCACTACTTGGACTAGAAGACATTCTTGGTAAATGTTTATCCTGTAAATCAATCCACTAATACACCTGTCAAATACACTGCCGACAAACCAGTGATAAAATTGCCTAAAGCATAGAACTATACAGGATACAAAGGGGAAGCACTGAAGTTATGTCACAGCTCCTAGCAAACCTCACCTCTTTACACATCTTTGTTTGTTCCATGATAGCTTCCACCGGCACATTGGTGGCTCCGATCTGCTGCGTGATTCCGCCAGCTTCCCCGTCCTGCACGTGTGTCCGCCTCAGCTGCAACAGGCAACAATCAGTGAGTGGCTACCACCACTGTCAACAACATTCTAGGAACATCAATGCTACCTTCATCAATATTCCAGGAACATTGAAGCAACCTTCATCAATATTCCAAGAACATCAAGGCAGCCATTAACAATATTCCAGGAACATCGAGGTAACCTTCATCAATATTCCAAGAACATCAAGGCAGCCATTAACAAAATTCCAGGAACATCAAGGCAACTTTCATCAACATTCTAGGAACATTGAGACAAACTTCATCAATATTCTAGGAACATTGAGGCAACCTTCATCAATATTCCAAGAACATCAAGGCAGCCATTAACAAAATTCCAGGAACATCAAGGCAACTTTCATCAACATTCTAGGAACATTGAGGCAACCTTCATCAATACTCCAGGAACATTGAGGCAACCTTCACCAATATTTCCAGGAACATTGAGGCAACCTTCATCAACATTCCAGGAACATCAAGACAACTTTCAACATTCAAGGAACTATGAGACAACCTTCATCACTACTCCAGGAATATCGAGGCAACATTCATCAACAATTCCAGGAACATCGAGGAAACCTTTATCAATACTCCAGGACATTGAGGCAACCTTCAACATTCCAGGAACATTGAGGCAACCTTCGTCAATACTCCAGGAACATTGAGGCAACCTTCATCAATACTCCAGGAACATTGAGGCAACCTTCAACAATACTCCAGGAACATTGAGGCAACCTTCATCAACATTCCAGGAACATTGAGGCAACACTCCAGGAACATTGAGGCAACCTTCATCAATACTCCAGGAACATTGAGGCAACCTTCATCAATACTCCAGGAACATTGTGGCAACCTTCATCAACATTCCATAAACATTGAGGCAACCTTCATCAACATTCCAGGAACAGTGAGGCAACCTTCATCAATACTCCAGGAATATTCAGGCAACCTTCACCAACAGTCCAGGAACATTGAGGCAACCTTCATCAATACTCCAGGAACATTGAGGCAACCTTCATTAATACTCCAGGAACATTGAGGCAACCTTCATCAATACTCCAGGAACATTGAGGCAACCTTCATCAATACTCCAGGAACATTGAGGCAACCTTCATCAATACTCCAGGAACATTGAGGCAACCTTCATCAATACTCCAGGAACATTGAGGCAACCTTCATCAATACTCCAGGACATTGAGGCAACCTTCATCAATACTCCAGGAACATTGAGGCAACCTTCAACATTCCAGGAACATTGAGGCAACCTTCAACAATACTCCAAGAACATTGAGGCAACCTTCATCAATACTCCAGGACATTGAGGCAACCTTCATCAATACTCCAGGAACATTGAGGCAACCAATACCCAGGACATTCATCAATACTCCAGGAACATTGAGGCAACCTTCATCAATACTCCAGGAACATTGAGGCAACCTTCATCAATACTCCAGGACATTGAGGCAACCTTCATCAATACTCCAGGAACATTGAGGCAACCTTCATCAATACTCCAGGAACATTGAGGCAACCTTCATCAATACTCCAGGACATTGAGGCAACCTTCATCAATACTCCAGGAACATTGAGGCAACCTTCATCAATACTCCAGGAACATTGAGGCAACATTCATCAACATTCCAGGAACAGTGAGGCAACCTTCATCAATACTCCAGGAATATTGAGGCAACCTTCATCAATACAGTCCAGGAACATTGAGGCAACACAATGACATCCAGACAAAACAATGAAAGAAAGCTTGAGCAATGATTCCTATAAAGGAAACTATGAAACAACCAGCGAGATAACAGGGGCTAACTGTTGGCCTATTCTGACTGGTTATCCATACACAGTGGCCAAGGGAGTTACACTCATCACACATCAGCAGCTGTCAGACACTGTTTTGTCTTACCTTGTCCAGGATCTTCGTCTTGCCTGTGTCAACGTGACCCAGCACACAAACAACAGGAGCTCGAAGAACATTAGTGGATCTCCTCTTTTCACATTCTCGAGCCCATTTCTGAATAAAAAAACACACCTAGTAGGTTCTTTCAAAGATGTGTTAGAAGGGAGTTTAATGTAACAGTGTAATGAGAAATAAAGTTTGAAAGGTAATTGTTACTGTCAAACTTTTCATCTGCAAACATGATTAACATGGGTGGAGTACCTGTGACAGTGAGGTGGTGGGGTCTAAAGATGAGGGAGATACATGTTGCAGTTATTGCCACACAAGTTTATAAGTACTGGATGCCACTGTTCCCCACGCAAACAGTCATGTGACCAGCCTTAATTGTCACTCTCTCCTGATTTTTCTGCCCATGCACTTGGATCTGCTGTGAAATCCTAAGTGTTTCCAGCGGGGAGGTTGGGAGGGCTTGGGTCAGGATAAGTATAAAATATCAATTTTACTTTGATAAGAAAAAATTGTCCTTTTTCAGTGTAGAGATCAAATGTCATCTACCCACCTCAACCTTATCCCTCCCCCTCTCTGTGGGAGTCAGGTCTTCATCAGATGATTCTTCACTGCTGTCCGTCTCTTCATCGCTGTCTTCATCACTCTCCTCATCACTCTCCTCCTCCGATTCATCCTCACCATCTTCCTCCTCCGATTCATCTTTAGCTGACGTTGATGGTTTTGCTGATTCTGGGGAAGAGACATATCTCACAGATGCAACTGATGTCTGACCCATTCCCTTCCACACATTCAATGTTAAACATTGCCACTGAAAGGAGCCTCATGACTTTCTGCCTTCGTAGGTTCAGACAAAGGTGGTGACAGTTGCCAGGGTGATGGGCAATATTCGAGCAAACAACAAGAATTTGTACAACAAAATATTTTGTAGTTTAAGACAGTTTAACACTTTGCAGTGAGGTGAAATTTGTTTTAGGATTGCATTTTCGATTACTGCACTAACATTGCAAAGCGCATGTGTGTGTGCGTGGCATGCCACACATGCATTTCCTTGTCAGACTAAAGCTGGATTTAGTGTTAAAACCATGAGATACCATGTCACAGTCACATGGATACCCAGCACAGACACGGAGACTTTGGACTCCATTGACCTTGCTATGAATTCTGAGCTGACCAGTCCTATTTTATCACCACAACAACAAGCACCATGCAGGGTAACAACAAGTACCATCTTTTAGCATATTTAGGTACAGCATGGCAGCCGGCCTCCTGCTCTCTGTGCAGTTGCTTCATACACTAGACCATGGAAGTTGTAGTCACAGTTGCACATTGATGACGGGCTCATTCTATAACCAGGAGTGACAAACTTCTGCAAATTGTGACAGTCATGTCAAAAAGGTAGCAAGCAAATCTTTCACTCAGGAGTCTAATATATTTTAGCTGCAATCTGTAAACTGAATGAGCAATCTCCCCTACTGCATATCATGTACAGTGGTATAATTGTACCCCACAAGGAGAGAGACTAACAATAAAACCCTTTTAATGAAAGGTAAAGTTTGTACACAAAACCCACAGCTCACCTATCATAGTTTCACCCATCAGCGTTTCACGTGTCATAGTTTTCGCTGTCATGGTCTCTTGTGTCATAATTTCAACAACTTTTGTCTCACCTTACAAAGGCCCACCTGTCATAATTCTACCTTTCTTGGTGTCACGGTCAGAGTTTCCCCTCTCACTGACACACCTGTCATTGTCTCACCAGGAATGTTTCATCAGGAATGGTCTCACCCATCCTAACTTAACCGGTCTCACCTGTCTTGGGTTCCTGTGTCGTCTTCTCTGGCTCCGGTTCCTCATCAGACACGTCCCACGTATCCTTCACATCGTCCTCCTCCCAGGAATCCTTCACCTGAGCAGCCGGTTTCTCCTTCCCCGTCTCCTTCCCCGTCTCCTCCACAGCTGCCTTCTCAGGGACGTTCTCGATCACCGGGGTCTTTTCCTCACACGGTGAAGGTGTCTGCTCCGTCTCCGCTGCAGGGTCAACACAATGTCATCAGTTTGGATGTTTCATGTCAGAGAGGTAGATCAGTTTTCTAATGTCAACTTGTCACACACAGAGACTAGGTTACAATGTGTGACATTCATTTCTGCGATCCTATATTGATGATCATTGTGAAACAGTACAGGGAAATAGCCATTTCCCTGACTCTGATGTAAAGATATCGATGACATGCTTCACAGATGTTCTTCCTGACATGCTGAGGAGTTTGATAAAAAGAATCACTTGTGAAGTGATGTTTCTAACCACCAGCTTTGCACAGATTTGCTCTTTATGGTGGTTTCAAAATATGCATACTGTTGCTAATCTCCAATTTCTTTGAACGAAAATACAAAATGCAATGGACTATTATTCCCTCCATGTCTGATTGAAAAATTGCGATCCTAGAAATATTTACTTGAATCAGAAGTCATAATCTTTAGCTGGTTTTGTACGTAAGTGTGAAGACTGAGACTTGAAGTATTTGTTAAGCCTAAACTGTCTTCCATTTCTCCCAGAGATCAGCACACAAGTGATCTGTGCTTCAAACCCACAATCACAGGTTTCTGGTGTACTTATGGTGCCGTAGACTACTGTGTAATCAAGGATGGCTGATGAGGAATCCACTCAACACATCATTACTGTGTAATGGATGACACTGATATTTTGCTAACAAATGATTTATCATTTTGGAATGACAGATGTATCGTAATGCCAAACGCTTGGCCAACATCAAGTTAACCACATACTCTTCTGGTGATCCTTCCTCTTCCGTTTGTCCCCATAAAACGGACGCTTCTTTTGAGTGGCGTCTTTATCAGGAATATCAAGACCTGAAACATGCAGTTATTTAGATAACATAATGTAGACAAGAGTCATCAGAAGATGACATATCCCCCCGGCCCCCACATCTTTGAAAGAACAAATCATCTGACAGTTACTTAAAGTCCAGCTTGATTTTAGACTGAGTGCAAATCGTTTCCATGGAAATCATGAAAAAAATAAATGACAAAAATCTGCAAATAGCAAAAGGCACCACTTTGGGATCTGCCTCACATATCTGCCAAGTTTTGCTGAAAGATATTAAGAAGTTTTCGCGTTGTGTTTCGGAAACAAAACCTACCCCTCCCTTTTGAGACTAAGTCCAAATTGTTTTCATGGAAACTGAGAAAATAATAAATCACAAATATCTGCAAATAGCAAAGGCACCACTTTGGCATCTGCCTGACATATCTGCCAAGTTTTGCTGAAAGATATTAAGAAGTTTTCCAGTTGTGTTCGAAACGGTAAACCCATCCCTTCCTTTTGAGACTAAGTCCGAATCATTTCCATGGAAACCGAGAAAATAATAAATCACAAATATCTGCAAATAGCAAAGGCACCACTTCAAGATCTGCCTCACATATCTGCCAAGTTTTGCTGAAAGATATAGAGAGGTTTTTGAGTTGTGCTCCGAAACGGCCCACCCCTCACTTTTGGGATTAAGTCCGAATCGCTTTCCATGGAAACCGGGAAAATAAAAATGCCAAAATCTGCAAATAGCAAAAGGCACAACTTTAGGATCTGTTTGATATATCTACCAAGTTTTGTTGAAAAATATTATACTGGTTTTTGAGTTGTGCTCCGAAACTTAAAGCAATCCTTACTTTTGAGACTAAGTCCAAAATGTTTCCATGGAAACCAAGAAAAATAAAAATGCCAAAATCTGCAAATAGCAAAGGCACCACTTAAGGATCTGTTTCATACATCTACCAAGTTTTGTTGAAAAATATTGAACGGTTCTTGAGTTATGCTCCTGAAACGGCCCACCCTCACTTTTGGGATTAAGTCCGAATCGCTTCCATGGAAACCGGGAAAAATAAAAATACCAAAAAATCTGCAAATAGCAAAAGGCACAACTTTAGGATCTGTTTGATATATCTACCAAGTTTTGTTGAAAAATATTATAATGGTTTTGAGTTGTGCTCCGAAACTAAAGCAATCCTTACTTTTGAGACTAAGTCCAAAATGTTTCCATGGAAACCAAGAAAAATAAAATGCCAAAAATCTGCAAATAGCAAAAGGCACCACTTAAGGTTCTGTTTCATACATCTACCAAGTTTTGTTGAAAATATTGAGCGGTTCTTGAGTTATGAACGAAGCCCACCCCTCACTTTTGAGGGACTAAGTCCTAATCGTTATGGAAACCCGGAAAAATAAAAATGCTAAAAATCTGAAATAGCAAAAGGTACCCACTTACAGTTCTGTTTGATACATCTACTCAAGTTTTGTTGAAAAATATTGAGCGGTTTTTGAGTTGTGCTCACCCTCACTTTTTGGGATTAAGTCCTAATCGTTTCCATGGAAACCGGAAAATAAAAATGCCAAAAATCTGCAAATAGCAAAAGGCACAACTTTAGGATCTGTTTGATATATCTACCAAGTTTTGTTGAAAAATATTGAACGGTTTTTTTGAGTTGTGCCCGGAAACGAAAGCAATCCTTACTTTTGAGACTAAGTCCAAAATGTTTCCATGGAAACCAAGAAAATAAAAATGCCAAAATCTGCAAATAGCAAAAGGCACCACTTAAGGTTCTGTTTCATACATCTACCAAGTTTTGTTGAAAAATATTGAACGGTTCTTGAGTTATGCTCCGAAACGCAAGCCCACCCCTCACTTTTTGGGATTAAGTCCGAATCGTTTCCATGGAAACCGGAAAAATAAAAATACCAAAAATCTGCAAATAGCAAAGGCACCACTTAAGGTTCTGTTTGATATATCTACCAAGTTTTGTTGAAAAATATTGAACGGTTCTTGAGTTATGCTCGGAAACGGCCCACCCCTCACTTTTGGGATTAAGTCCGAATCGCTTCCATGGAAACCGAAAATAAAAATACCAAAAATCTGCAAATAGCAAAGGCACCACTTAAGGTTCTGTTTGATATATCTACCAAGTCTTGTTGAAAAATATTGAACGGTTCTTGAGTTATGTCTCGAAACGAAGCCCACCCCTCACTTTTGGGATTAAGTCCGAATCATTTCCATGGAAACCGGGAAAATAAAAATGCCAAAATCTGTAAATAGCAAAAGGCACAACTTTAGGATCTGTTTGATATATCTACCAAGTTTTGTTGAAAAATATTGAACGGTTCTTGAGTTATGCTCCGAAACGAAGCCCACCCTCACTTTTGAGACTAAGTCCAAAATGTTTCCATGGAAACCAAGAAAAATAAAATGCCAAAAATCGGCAAATAGCAAAAGGCACCACTAAGGTTCTGTTTCATACATCTACCAAGTTTTGTTGAAAAATATTGAACGGTTCTTGAGGAAAAGTCAGTCAAATGTCATAAATCAAGGGAAATTCCTTGCATTATATGTCAATAACACCTTTGGTATATACTGGCTGAAGGACCTCATCCCAACTCTATAGCTTCACGACCAACAAAAACTTCAGCTTGTGATGTCTGAGACATACGCAACTAGCATATCTGTAGTCTCTAGCATAGGAATCTCACGTCATTGTATATCTGTAGCGTCGGGGGACTCATCTTGTTGTATATCTGTAGTGTGGGACTCACCTTCTGGTATATCTGTAGTGTGGGACTCACCTTCTGGTATATCTGTAGTGTGGGAACTCACCTTCTGGTATATCTGTAGTGTGGGACCCACCTTCTGGTATATCTGTAGTGTGGGACTCACCTTCTGGTATATCTGCAGTGTGGGGACTCACCTTCTGGTATATCTGTAGAGTGGGACTCACCTTCAGGTATATCTGTACTGTGGGACTCGCCTGGTATATCTGTAGTGTGGGGACTCACCTTCTGGTATATCTGTAGCGTGGGACTCACCTTCTGGTATATCTGTAGCGCGGGACTCACCTTCTGGTATATCTGTAGTATGGGACTTGCCTTGTATATCTGTAGTGTGGGACCCACCTGGTATATCTGTAGTGTGGCACTCACCTTCTGGTATATCTGTAGTATGGGACTCACCTTCTGGTATATCTGTAGTGTGGGACTCACCTTCTGGTATATCTGTAGTGTGGGACTCACCTTCTGGTATATCTGTAGTGTGGGAACTCACCTTCTGGTATATCTGTAGTGTGGGACCCACCTGGTAGATCTGTAGCGTGGGACTCACCTTCTGGTATATCTTTAGTATGGGACTCGCCTGGTATATCTGTAGTGTGGGACCCACCTGGTATATCTGTAGCGTGGCACTCACCTTCTGGTATATCTGTAGTATGGGACTCACCTTCTGGTATATCTGTAGTATGGGACTCACCTTCTGGTATATCTGTAGCGTGGCACTCACCTTCTGGTATATCTGTAGCGTGGCACTCACCTTCTGGTATATCTGTAGTGTGGGACTCACCTTCTGGTATATCTGTAGTGTGGGAACTCACCTTCTGGTATATCTGTAGTGTGGGACCCACCTTCTGGTAGATCTGTAGCGTGGGACTCACCTTCTGGTATATCTTTAGTATGGGACTCACCTGGTATATCTGTAGTGTGGGACTCGCCTGGTATATCTGTAGTGTGGCACTCACCTTCTGGTATATCTGTAGTGTGGGACTCACCTTCTGGTATATCTGTAGTAAGGGACTCACCTGGTATATCTGTAGTATGGGACTCACCTGGTATATCTGTAGTATGGGACTCACCTGGTATATCTGTAGTGTGGCACTCACCTTCTGGTATATCTGTAGTATGGGACTCGCCTGGTATATCTGTAGTGTGGCACTCACCTTCTGGTATATCTGTAGTGTGGGACTCACCTTCTGGTATATCTGTAGTGTGGGACTCACCTTCTGGTATATCTGTAGTAAGGGACTCGCCTGGTATATCTGTAGTGTGGCACTCACCTTCTGGTATATCTGTAGTATGGGACTCGCCTGGTATATCTGTAGTGTGGCACTCACCTTCTGGTATATCTGTAGTGTGGGACTCACCTTCTGGTATATTTGTAGTAAGGGACTCACCTGGTATATCTGTAGTGTGGGACTCACCTTCTGGTATATCTGTAGTATGGGACTCGCCTGGTATATCTGTAGTGTGGGGACTCACCTTCTGGTATATCTGTAGTATGGGACTCACCTTCTGGTATATCTGTAGTAAGGGACTCACCTGGTATATCTGTAGTGTGGCACTCACCTTCTGGTAATTCTGTAGTGTGGGACTCACCTTCTGGTATATCTGTAGTGTGTGACTCACCTTCTGGTAAGTCTGTAGTGCAGGGCTCATCTTCTGGTATATCTGTAGTATGGGACTCACCTTCTGGTATATCTGTAGTGTGGGACTCACCTTCTGGTATATCTGTAGTATGGGACTCACCTGGTATATCTGTAGTGTGGGACTCACCTTCTGGTTTATCTGTAGTGTGGGACTCACCTTCTGATATCTCTGTAGTGTGGGACTCACCTTCTGGTATATCTGTAGTATGGGACTCACCTGGTATATCTGTAGTGTGGGACTCACCTTGTGATATGTCTGGGGGAATGTATAGGAGACTTACCTTGTTCTCTCATAGCTGTCAACATCTGGTTGATCTTCTGCTGGTCCCGCTTCTGCTTGGCATTGAGCAGCTTGCCCTCTGCCTTCAGTCGGTCCTTCTTCTCCTTCTCTTTCTGCTTCTTCTTCTCCCTTCTCTCCTTCTCCAGCCGCAGCTGTGGAGCAACAACAGCGTCACACTCAACACACACTAGAAGCCATCCATTACAACCAGTTCACACTACACCTGCACCAGTCCCCAATAACAAACATGTCCAACACTTTGTAATGATAAATAATAAACAATAACACTCTTGATGTATTTAGTACACGGACAAAGTCCATTTAAACCATATATACTTTTCAAAGCAAAGAGTTCTCTGAAACAAGGTCTCAGTCAAGGTATCACTGGAAGAGTAATTATGACTGGGGTGAAAGTGGCCCATGATTAGCAGAGTGACCTCCCTTGAGCATGTCAACTCACCTGTTCCTCGTGCGCCTTCTCCGCCTCTTCCTCCAACCTGATTCTCTCCTCTTCTTCTTGCCTCAACTTCTCCTGTTCTTCTTGAATCATTTTCAGATGGGCTTTGATGGCAGCCACCTGCAGATGGAGAGACAAGGGGTTAATACAACCACCTCTCTACAGTCAGTGAGTTTAGGTGTACGCTGCACTCAGCAATATTCCAGCTATATGGCGGCAGTCTGTACATAATAGAGTCTGATCAACAGTGAACAGTGCTGTGATCAACCAAGTCAGCGAGTCTGACCACCCAATCACACAACTCTCTACAGGCACATTCTTGACTACAGTGAGGAAACAATTCGAATTTCAGTATCAGCGTCAGACAACTATTCCTGGACTATGCTGGATGCCATCAGTCGTCTCTTAGTTGCAAACCATGGGTTCTTGAAGATAAGTTCTAACCCAGATCTCACAACCAGATTAAAACAGATAGTAACTGTGACACATTGTTTCTGTAATTACTATATTTCGACTGAGAGTCGAACAATAAGAGCTGGAACAATGGTGGTTAAAAAAGAAACTTCTGGGGTCTAACTATATTACCGGGTAGGGAGCCTGACCCTGGGCTTACATCACACCAAAAACAGCATTTTGTGAAGATCACTATTTCACCATGGATATCCAACAAGCACCTGATCTACACTTCATACAAGGACAACGTCCTGAAACCTGAACATACGCTGCAGCTTCTCTGTAGCCACACGTACCTTCTTGCTTGGCTTGGTTTTTTCTTCCTTCTCTTTCTCTCCTTTTTTCTTTTTCTTCTTCTTTTTTGTCCCTTCTTCTCCTTCTTCTTTCTGGTCCTCTCCTGCATCATCACCTACATTGCGTGAAAAACATCTTGATAAACCTGTCATCTGCAGGAAGGCTTTACTGGACAAGAAATCATCATTTCCACACCCTATAATTCCCCACTTGACTGATTATATGTGATGATGGTTTAAGTGTTTATCATTAACAGATCAAAAGGTACTGTGGGTCTTCAATAAAATCTGATTAGCAGATATTGCACTTGAACTTAGTAAATATTATTTGGGAAGGAATTGTTATAATATCACTAGAGACAACAACATTTTGAGTCAAGTTATCAGAGGCAAAACATTGTGTACGCATAGTGTGTGGGGTGGGGGTTGGGGTGGGAAGTTGCGGGCACCAGAAATGGGCATCATACACTGCACCACTGTGGAGTCCCCTTGTTTGACACCGAGGGAGCCTGATTCCCTCAACACTCAGTTCTACCTGGTAATAGCTCACCAGCTGGCTCTGTTCCTTCTTCTGTCTTCTCACCCTCTGCTTCTCCTTCCTTCTGCCCTTCCTTCTCTCCATCCTTTGAGGCAGACTTCTTCTTCTGAAACATCATCATTTAGATAGTCACAAGACACTTGACACTGATCAGTCAGCTCTCAGATATTCACAACACATCTGAGTTTAGTAAATCCACCCTCAGATTCACAATACACCCGACGCTCATCATTTGCGGTCTTAGCTGATATGCCCTGACAGTTTAACATGTAAAAATCCTGTGTACTGTGTACTTTAGTAGTATGTCATTGGCTTCCTACAGTTCTATCTTATGTTTGATTCTTGGGCCACCCCTAGACACTGTAGAAGTTGTATAACAATGCCTGTCCAGACCCTCAGAAGGGAGTTTTCATTGTCACAATTTTTAACCACTTTGAACATAAATAAATCACTGAATAAACGAACCTGTAACTTCTTCAGCCGTTCACGTTCCTTCTTCTCCTTCTTCTTCTGTGCTGCTGACTTGACAGTGCTCCCTTCCTCTTCATCCTCCTCCTCATCCTTTTCCTCCACCTTCTCACCTTCATCATCTTCTGCCTTCTTCTTCCTTCTTCTTCTTTTTCTTCTTCTTGTCTTCATATTCAGCTTCCAAATCATCCATTGTTACAACTTGGCCTTCAGTCGCTGAAGGACCAGCCTCATTCTGATCTGTTTCCATGGCAACACTATCTTCTTCTGCTTTCTTCCCCTTCTTTCCTTTCTTCTTCTCTGCAGGTTTTTCAAGAGCTGCTAAAATTGCATCAATATCTTCTTCTTCTGCAGTTTTGGCTTTCTCTTTCTTCTTGGTCTTCTTGTCTTTTTTAGATTTGGCTGTACTTTCCGTGACAGATTCAAGGACAACACTATCAGTTTTTGCTTCTTCAGTTGGTTCATCGTCACTTTTTGCCTCATTCTGAAACAGAGTGCACTGTTTATGTACAACGCAAAGCCGAAACAACACTGTTCATTTGTCACTTGAAACATCAAAAACGAACATCCCTATTAACCTTCACTTCAACTACTACTACTACTACTAAAGAATCCTGCACTCCAAACTTACTTCACAAATTATGTCCTGAACATTTGATGCAGTTACTGGATACTGGAAACCAACTTTGCCTCATAATTCCAGCTGGTGTGCCCGAAAGAATAGTTACAACCTACTTCGCCGTCATCGTCCTTCATCAGCATGTGAACCTACCTCCTCATCATCGTCCATCATCAGCATCTGAAATGAGGCCATAGGCTTCTTCCCCTTTGATTTCACCACAACCTCTTCAGCATCGTCTTCCTCTTCTTCATCACTGGACACAGCCTTCTTCTTCTTCTTCTTGTCCTGAAACATTCAACATAAGCACACATCAAATTACACTGCCATTATATGCTTTAAGATGTGATGTTTTCATCTGCTACTATAACAAGCAAGGGGACCTACTCTATTTTGTAACAGTGGGGTCCTCACACGATCATTTCATATCCAATGTTGCAGTGGAGTATGTCTCAACCAGACTTACACTAATCTGGTTCCAAATTTACAACATTCAATCATCATCATGTAAAATCGCTCACTTCTGAGAAATAGTAAGACATTAGTCCATGAGCACATCCGATTACCAAATGGAAGGACAAATAACCACCATGATTTCCAACTAGCCTGATGCCTCAACAGTATAATATATTGTGAAGGACATTTTGGGTGCCCAGCTAAACATGATTTCGACAGCCATTCCCAAGATGGCCACCATTTTTAAAACTTTTTCTATGGGTTTTAGAAACAAGGTTCTAACACAGAATGTGTTCATGTCCAATGACTTTAATTAACCAATGTCTCTTCAGCACTATATTCACACAGTCTGTTATGATATTTGTATATCAATAAGACAAGAGACAGGTGTGGTCATTCAGCAATGACCATAAAGATACTAAGCATTGTATGGGAAGTTAACATATAGAGGATATTATATGAGTGCCCATGTCACACTATGTTTACGACACAAGTGCCTAAATGTTGGTATTTTCTGAGCGAGAGCGAGGGATAGACCGATATTTAGGCACAAGTGTCGTAAACATAGTATGATATTGGCACTCATATAATATTCTGTTTATTACCGAAGTCATCAAATTGAAGAAAATAAACCCAAATATCTACCTTCAAAAACAGGCTGGCTACCCGCCATCACTGCATGTAAAACGCAACGTCACAGAAGAAACGTGACGTCATAGCATTGTTCATGACGTCACGTCACCATGACAAAGTGATATTTTGGCCTAGGGCATTGTATGAAAAATATGAACCCCGATATGTTCACCCTTGTAGGTAATAAAACTTCTTAATGTAAATATGCCATTTTATTTGCTAATTTAGCACAGACCCATATGCTCTTACTGTACTATGCATTATGGATGTCTATTTTTTTAAATGATAACATTAGGCAAGTGTGAAGAGTCACCTGTTACTATGCATGACTTCATTGATTATGTTGCATTGTTTGTCACACTCTGAGACACATCATTCAAGTAATATTGTCCTTCATGTCACATGCCAACCAGAGAGAAGTCTCTGAAAGAATCAGATTTCTACCAAATCTTGACTACTGTCTAAAACCCAGTCAAAAGCACCCCTCATATGGATGGTCTGCACAGACTACTTATAGAATGATCTGGATCAAATGGAACAATTATCTAAATATATTAGACTTATCATTTGTGTGACTGGTCATGGACCAAGATAGCAGAGAAGAATCAGAAACTGTTTGACTGGCTGTGATGACAGCACATATATCGCACCTTCTTCTTAGCTGGTTTGACATCTTCACCATTCTCTTCCAACTTCATATCAAGGGACAGAGCAGCTATTTCAGATGCCACGTCGTCTTCACTGTAAAACATTATTTTCATAGGCAGGAATTAATCATAAGGCGAGGTCACAGAAACATCAGTTAAACAGATATGTACATGACTTGTATGAGTGCTTGAAGCAGGGGTGGAAATAACTTAAAAATTGCTAGTGTACTCCGGTACAGTGGCACATGTAAAATCACTTGCCCTGATAATTCTTCCACTATACCGGCCGATTTTCTTGTTGATTTTTTAAATAAACAACATAATTAACATTGGAAAGTCAACTGGACACCGGTACAGTGTGACATACAAATTTGCTAGCCCAACAGAAAAAACACTGGACTGGGGCGTCGGGCAATGGGTTATTTCCACCCCTGTTGAAGGTATCACATAGCCCCCTGCTGTAATACATGTCAACTGTGTATAATTGTTTGATCAACATTCTAGAAGTTGGCACGCAAATAATGAAGCATACAACTTTATGGATGACAACATACGCTTCGGTGACAATTCTTACACCATTATCAAGCGGTCTTTTAGTTGGATAACGGTGTCAGAATCTTCCCCAAAATGTCGCTTTATGCAATAAACAAGAAGCTGTCATTCATAAAGTTGTATGCTTCACTATCCTTGTACATACATGCTTGCTGTAGTTTATGAAATTGAACGCCAAAGATTGACGTATGTACACCAACTATCATCTTATACAGCTCCATTCACTTCACTGTTAGAAACGTATCAAATTATATATTGTCAGTTGAGATATTACACTGACCTGAACTTAGATGTGAGAATACAAAATTTGTCTTTTGGGAACTAAAGTTACTACAGTTACTCAAATTTGACCAGGGCAAGTTGTGGCATGACAAGCATGTTATGTCACATAAAGCCCCATGATGTCCAACTTGTATGTGTTTTTAAAAGATGATGACTTGTCAATCAAACATATGTTATGTGTTATGGATGACATGCTTTACTTTTCCTACTGATAGAACTGACAGATATTATGGTACTTACAAATCATCATCTCTCTTCCTGTTTTTCCTTCCTTTCTTTGTTGCCTTGGCAACTGAGGTGAGGGTTTGTTTCTTTATGTTCCATATCTGCCAGTGGGTCGATGACAACTTCCTCATCACTACTGCAAACATATTGGTATCAAGGACTAACAGAACAGGAAGGTTAATTTAAACAACAAATAATCCTTTGGCTGATATTGAATATTCCAAACAATATCAAAGGTTAGATGTTGGTTGGAAAAGCTTGTATTGTGAAATTAGTAAACCCTGAATAAAATCACTAAAACAATATTATTTGTCATTTATCACATTTATTGAGAAGATGAGTGAGGTTTGTTTAACATTGCTTCAATAATTGTAGTCAGCTCAGTAAGGTAAAGTGAGATCAAAGAGGATTTGCTAGAACCCATGAACAAATCTAGCATGACCGTCAAGATGAATTTGGGATTCGAACCCATACCATAAATATTGACCACGTATGTGAATAGCTATGAAGCAATCATCAAAGTCACAGACTGATATTTCAATCCAACATAATGGTGGTCTACCTTTAGAATTCAGTACCAGAAACCTTTAATACAAGTAAAAATACCTTATGATGTAATTTGTGAAATGTCCTAGTCCATTCTTAGATTATTATTTTGTTTGTTTAAGGCCACACTCAGCAATATTCCAGCTCTTTTGTGTCAGTGTGTAAATAACCGAGTCTGGCCCAGACAATCCAATGATCAACATCATAAGCTGATTAAGCATCAATCTATGTAATTAGGATACAATGACATGTGTTGACCAAGTCAGCAACCATGACCATCCGATCCTGTTAGTTGTCTCTTAAACAACAAGTATGGGTTGCCGAAAAATAATTCTAACCCGGATCTTCTTAGAACAAGTTGCCATACTGAATTCTGAAGGTGTTCCGAAGTCTCCTCCATTACCAAGCAATAGAACAGTATGTGGTTATTGCCTCATTTGGAAGCCCAAGTCTAGAACATCTTTTCTCTGAAATCTCAACTAATAACAGTCCATACGCTGACTTGATGATTTCAAGAGGCAAGTTCAGACCAGTTTGTGCTGAAGTCTGTACACTGAGCATTCATACGGGTAATTTCTCGTTTCTGGACCTTATACACAATCATTGTGTAACTACATAAGAGAAAAACAAACTAAAGTTAAAACTATATGTTTTATTGGGATCTTCAATCCTAGTAATCTAAATGTCACATTTGTTCAATATATCAGTCCCTATCAGTGTGAAATCCTGTAAAGTGATAAACATTCAAAATTACATTTATTTAATTATGGAACTATTATTTTCTGCAGTTTTTTGTTGCCATATTAACAATAGTTTGACACCAGGAAAATGAAACTGACACATCATCATTATAATTGCATGACTGTTTCAATTAAACACATTTATTTTACCTTAAAAGCTTTTTTTTTTAAATTCAAACACTTGAAACTTACCTTTGCTGATTTTGTGGTGTTTTGTGTTTGAAGTGAAATAAATTGAAAGGATTTCAAGACAATATGTCATACAGGACAAGTATTTAACCAAAACGCTTCAATAGGGAAACACTTATTGTCTGAACACAGCCCGTCCGACTACTAGTATTTCCTGCGTATTTTTTCTTGACTCCTTCACCAATATGGTACTTGGTAGACTACGACAGAACCAGCCTGAGACTATAATTATTAGACTACTTCAACAAATGACAAATTAAATTGCACCACTTCCGGCGATAGTTTCATGTGCTAGCAACGGATAGCAAACGTAAGATTCTATATTTAATCGCCCGTGACATGCGTTTACACAATCACATGTCAGTCCTATCTGACAGCATACGTGCTGATATGAAAACAAGTTAACAACATGTGGTTAAATGTCGCCATACAATCACTTACAAGTCATCATCGGCTTGTCCCTTCTTGCCTTTCTTTGGTTTCCCCATACTTTCCGTTCACTGGCTTTGGTTTAAATAATCATTCAACAGTCTATTATTTAACTTCTAATTTTAGTTCAACAATATTGTCAGGCGAATTACACTTATTGCAGAAATCGCCTTTACAGGTGCGCATGTACTTTTGATATCCGGTCGAACGGAACTCTGGGAAATTCAAGTAAAATCCGGACAATCAGGAAGAAAGTTCTCATGCGGTGACAGAACGAACTTCGTACAGATCTGTGAATACACTACTCAAAGTTTGCTAAGGATCACACTTGACGATCAAATAGATTAAGAATGACTATCACGCTATACAAATGTCTGCGTAATTTAACCAGAACAGGACTTCATTTTAGTTTCGAAAGGACAAAGAATGCATATATGGTGACAGATTGAGCTCACATCAGAGATTTTTGCATTTCAGAAATGGGCTTCACACATTGTACCCATGTAGGGATTCGAACCCGGGTCTTCGGGTGACGAGCCAACGCTTTAACCACTAGGCTACCCCACCACCCCCCAATAAATAAGGAGATGTCATCCATAAAGTTGTATGTTTCATTTTTGAGTCACCAACTTTTAGAATGCTGATCAAACAATTTGATAAAATTAGCCAAATATTTCAAACTTGACAGCAAATCTGGTATGCTTTAGGTCCATGTCAAGAAAATTTAGATTACATTCCTTGTTAAGGAATAAATTTAGGGTGATGATGCTCATCTGGCCTTGATGAGAAGACTAATTTTATGGCTTGAAGGAAATTAGAAGTTGAGAATTTAGCAGTAGGAAATTCAAGCTGAGAAACAAAAGAAAAGAGAAAATTCAGATTCAAACTTGGAAGATCATATCTCTCACAGTATCTCACTGTGACAGATTATTTGATCTTTCAGATAAGGCTTGATATCAGTGAATCAGTGGACCATGTTTTTGCAAAGTGTATATAGGGGTAAAGCGGAAAAGCTCTTGAAGTTTAGTCTGCTTTACTTATTGATATGAGCTCATATTATCAAACCGATAAGGCTGCAGTTTTGAGGTAGAGCCTGCTAAAACAAAGATGGAATGTATTTTAAAATTCCCAGTTCCCCAGATCAAGAAGATTTGGAATGGCTGGTTACTATTTTTAGTTTTGTCAAATGAGTGAAATTTGTTCGGGACAGCTGTATGTCCGGCAGCTTTTGAAAGCATTATATTCACAAAGCAATTCTGTTTGCACCAGATTTTGTTTTATTCATTGTGCAACAATGTTCCAAGTGTGTAAGGTTGAAACAGTAGGGGCTAGTAGTGTGCTATATTTAGCTTTGATCAGATTCTCTTGATTTTGATAGGTAATCTGAGTGATAATTGGTTTATAAATCTTGTTTAGATTTCATATCATTAGCATGTCTTCACACAATCTTGTTGGGGCGGTGGGGTAGGTTAGTGGTTAAAGCGTTTGCTTGTCACGCGGACAACCCAGGTTCGATTCCCCACATGGGTAAAATGTGTTAAGCCCATTCCTGGTGCCCCACCATGATATTGCTGGAATATTGGTGAAAGCTTGGTAAAACTGAAGCCACTCACTTACAATTTTGTCACTCACTTTTTAAAAGATGCACTTAGTCGTTAAGCACACAATATTACCTTTCAAAATGGTGATCCTTAGCAGATTTTGAGTGGTTTGTTTATATCCCTGTTGTCAATTTCAGGTCATGTGATAGTTGTTCAGTCTCATGTCGATATGAAGTATATGCAACAGGAAAGAACAGCAAATGAATTATCCTGGTCCTAAAGGGCAGGATGTTATTTACAGATATCTTAAAATACTTCCCGCTACATATCAATAAATCTTTCAAGTACCATAATAGTGTTCAGCTTAGCTCTGTCTTTACATCTCACAGGAAGTGAGAAAACCTTTCAAAATGCCTTTTTTCTAGAATCACCCATTCAAATATCCATAATTAAATAAATGATATCTGTATTTAATGTCAGCAAACACGCCTGTGAAAATCCTTTAAAGAATTAAGTCTTCAGCAACACATGCTTGTCGTAAGAAGTGACTAACAGGATCGTGTGGTCCAGTTACTTCCCTTTGAAAACATCGTGCCTTAAACTTTGTATTTCAAACAAGCTTGCACAACTTTAACCAGATATATTACATCTGATTTGAACACTGTTGAGCCTTGTTACAGCCATAGAGTTACTTCCCTTTGCTTTCATTGTCCATCTTTTGAACTGTTTCTCAAACAAGCCTGTATATCTGTTCATGCCCATGTGACTGTACCTACTTTCTACTATGCTGGAATAATAATATAAAACAGGGGGGAAAATGGGGATTTGGTGGTCAGGCGTGCTAACTTGGTTGACACGTATAAGTGTAGTCTGTCTCACAGTCCCTGAACAACATTATTTTCCCTACTGCCTAGCCCTCTCTGCAGTGCTAAAGCCCTAAATAAAGCAAGTCTAGATTTCCCTAGGGCTCCTTTTCAATATAAATGGGCTTGTTTGTTACTATCCAAATTATATATATTCAGAGACTAAGCCTTAGTCTAGTATAAGTGTACTCCCAACTGTGTAGATCATTGATTATGATGAAGATCACTGAATCATCTGGTAAAGACTTGATTACTTACAGACCACCTCCAATAGCTGGAATATTGCTGACTGAGGTGTTACACAACAAAGAAACATTTAAGCTGACAGCAGATTAATCTGATTAGATATCATTATTGGGGTGTTTCAAGCTTGTTACCATCGCTGTGGTGGTTGTGTGGACTGATGTCTCACTACCACAGGGGTTCCAATCACTGTTTGGACAATAATATATACATAATGACAGGGTATGAAACTCCCAAAACTTTCAGCCAGACCACAGGGCCGGTTAGATGTAAAACTTGCCAGCCCCGACCAAAACTTACCTGGCCCGAAATAATTTAGGTTTGACAAGCGGCGTAGTTTATCACCAAATTGAAATTAGTCATTTATTTTTACGAGTGATTTAATAATGATTTATTATACTGAAATATGATGAATATCTTCATATACGTCTAAATTTTAACCAACCGTCTGGCAGGTGAATTTGAGAATCTGGCAGTCCGGGCAGGCAGGTATTTGGAACGCTGATAATGAGTGTGGTGGTAGAATTTTCTAAAATGTTTATTTCCTCACCGATTTCATTCATATTTGAAATATATGTTAATCATAACATATAAAAACAATATATGATTGCGAAAATCTAGATTTTTATTTATAAAAATTATTGTCCAAACAGTGATTCAAACTCCTGTGCTCTCACAACCATCATCAATTCTTGTCCTGCACAGCATGCTCCAGTCCTCAGTATTCCCTCTGTATGGTCACTGCCTGTCACCAATCTGATCTGGATGACAGTGCAGTGACAGATATTGTGGACAACCCACACCAGTGGATCAAGAAAGACGTTCCATCAACCAAACACCGAGTGTGATGACCAGATCCAGCTGGGTGGCCTCCACTGACCAGGGTGCCAGCACATTGTACAAACCAACCTCAACGCTACAACAGTCATAAGTCTGTGTCCAGGTATGGGCATCAGATTACCTTTGGCTAAGATTGCTTTGTACAACGGCATCCCAGCTGCTTTGAACCGACTTGAACCTGGACTCCCCACAAGGTAGAGCATGAAAAGGGTCATGTTAGAAGACCAGCCACCACATGATCAAGTTGTGACCACAGCTGACAGTGTAATCAATCACAATGAAAAAAAAAGACAGCAATGGTGAACACTTTAGTATTATTTATTCTGCAATAGAAATGGACAAAATTGACAGAAACTGAACCACATAAGGAAATAGTACACCATCACAGCCACACCCACCTTCCAAAGTAAATATTTCAATCACTTGAACAAAACACATAGGTCTTTTACAATGAATGAGAAATCAGATTTGAATTTGGTTAATGTTCATTCTGAAAGCAATAGCATCATAACAAGAAGACAAAGTCATCAATATCCCCCGCAATGGCAAAATACTCTTCATGATTATGTCTACGAGTTATGATTATGTCAAATATTTAGGTGTGTACATAGAAAAGTGGAAGGAGAGTATTGAAAGGGTTTAAAAGTTCTGCTCCAGAAAGGAGCACTATCACCAATTTCAGTGTAAGTCAAACTTGTTGCCATGGAAATGCCAAAAATATTTTATTCAGAATTCCAAAACTACCAAAAGGCACCAGTACACCACCAGATCAATCTATGTGCCATGTTTGGTGACGACATATTGAACGGTTTTAGAGTTCTGCTCCGGAAAAGAGCACTACCACCAATTTCAGTCTAAGTCGAACTTGTGCCATGGAAACGCCAAAAATATTTGATTCAGAATTCCAAAACTACCAAAAGGCACCAGTACACCACCAGATCTATCTATGTGCCATGTTTGGTGACAACATATTGAACGGTTTTAGAGTTCTGCTCCGGAAAAGAGCACTACCACCAATTTCAGTCTAAGTCGAACTTGTTGCCATGGAAACGCCAAAAATATTTTAATTCAGAATTCCAAAACTACCAAAAGGCACCACTACACCACCAGATCTATCTATGTGCCATGTTTGGTGAAGACATATTGAACGGTTTTAGAGTTCTGCTCCGGAAAAGAGCACTACCACCAATTTCAGTCTAAGTCGAACTTGTGCCATGGAAACCCCAAAATATTTTATTCAGAATTCCAAAACTACCAAAAGGCACCACTACACCACCAGATCTATCTATGTGCCAAGTTTGGTGAAGACATATTGAACGGTTTTAGAGTTCTGCTCCGGAAAAAGAGCGCTACCACCAATTTCAGTCTAAGTCGAACTTGTGCCATGGAAACGCCAAAAATATTTTATTCAGAATTCCAAAACTACCAAAAGGCACCACAACACCACCAGATCCATGTATGTGCCAAGTTTGGTGAAGAAATATTGAACGGTTTTAGAGTTCTGCTCCGGAAAAGACAAATGTGCACGGACGGACGGACGGAGTCCATTTTAATACCCCCCGCAAAACGCGTTGCGGGGGATAACAATGACAACTTATATCATTGTATCTCTAATTACCTATTGCTAATTCAACTATTATATGTTATAATTTCTGCATACATAATTCCTGTCCATAAGTGACAGCATCAGTGGTTTTGAAGTACAGAATATGTGTAATTCTAATCAGTACAAACATATTAGTATGACAACCTATTTCGTCAAGTAATTTCTCATACAATATCATCCCATACTGTAGAGAGAGGGAGCAGAGAGTCTCTTGCTTCACCATCCCATCACGTAAAACCTCTGTCAAATGACACCACTTTCATAAACCCCACCTGCACGAGTGATGGTGACAGCGGAAGTGGGTATTAACTCATAGAAAACAAGGCCTGGGTAAACAAAATCCATTTATGGACCAAACTTTTAGGGAAGAATGATCTTTCTTCAGTATGAGTATAAGTGCTGCTTCCTTCATTAATCGTTGTCTGAGTAAATATAAAAATATTCCAACATTTTCATCCAAGGCATATGAGAAAATCCAAATTCCAATCTTTTTGATGCATGAGGAGTTTCAATGTTTTGCTTTTTGCAATATTTCTAGATTAACATCGAACACCCCCTCAAATAATGAGTCTGGCATACTGCAACAAACCAAACTCATGTCTTCAACCTGTGGCCCCTGTGACATAACAGTTGTGTCCTAGTAACCATGGTAACTGAATTCTTCCATCTAAATACCATCTTTTTACCTTGATAGTGACTGATCTAAATGAATATTACTTGGTGGGTTTTACCAGTGATTGAGACCCCCTTTCTTCTGTGGTCCTCAATGTGTACACAGCCACGTCAGCAATAATTGAGTTATATGGTGTGGTCTAAAACTCGGACAACAGTAAATTCACAGCCAATACATTTCCAGAAGAACACAGAAAGGAAAAACATTCATGTATTCTCAGTTCAATTCACATCTAATACGTCACTGGACAGTTCAATTCTAGATGAGAAAACAATTTCACCAAATTCAAATGTATATTTCAATATGGATTATTTCATGTACAGCAAAGGTAGTTTGTTATCATACATACAGTGCTATCAAAGTTGAAAAGGATAATTTTCAATATAATACTGCTATGCATTGCACATGCTCCTACAAAAGGTTCATGCACATTGTTGTTTTGCTGAGATAAAGGTGCCGTATTTGGGACATGATTCCATCGATGGTCAATACAACACTCTTTATGTCTCTCCTGGGACTAAAATATACCATCTTTCAATTTGAATTGTTTTGTAAAGCTAGTGTATCAACAAAAACTACTAACTTAAGTGTAAGAAGAGCTACAAGTGTCACTTAATGTATTTACAAATATCCCACAAATATATAACAAATGTATACACCAATGAAAGACCAATCTCTCATCTTCCACATTCACTGAAAGCATTGACTACTGTCAAAGCAGAAATTTATGTCACATGTAATCAAAACAATATATACAGATTGTTAAAAGCCCTTTAGCTCAAAAACAGGGAAACATTCACCTAAATACAAGACAATATCTGTATCTTAAATGAATTGAGTATTGAAAAATATCTACTTAATCATGATGGTAGCTGTAGAGGTACATTCTGTATCATTAAAGAAAAGGTTTTCTTAAGACACTGACAGAGAGCTTCCTTCAAAAAACATTGGTACAGATATTACACATGCCCTTGGTAGCTTAATTAAATGTAGGTATAGTTGATACAAACAAGATCATTAATTACAGTACATATTTAGGCAGTATCTGTTTGAGGTGTAGCACACTTAAATTAAACTACACACAACAACCACATGTACACAGTAACATGTAATAGCAGTATACAAAGGTTACCTTACCATGATTACCAACTGAAAGTTACTATCAATCCCTCATTCAAACGTGGTAATGGCTTCCATTTGAAAAATGAATAATATCATTTATCGAGCGTATTGTTCTCTCAATTCAATGACACTGGATCTGCACTCACAACAGACATCTGCTGTCTCTGCTAGTGTAATCAATTTAAGGATTTTGTTTAACATGGAATAACTACCCTTAGTACAAACTCTGCTGTGACTGCAAATCCCGTCGAACATCCCGTGAATGCCTGTTTGTGTGCAGATGTGATCTAGATGAGGCGGTACTGTCGGATGTGACCAGCCACTCGATTCCACTCGTATTTGACTCGAACATACTGGATTGAGCCTCGGATGAAAAGGAGAAATCCTGAAATCATTAAAAAATGTCATTTAATACTGAATCATGTCTCATGTGAACTATCTTGTTATTGATGAATTACATAGTGTTCAACATACATTTGATAAGATGAGAACTCCTTTCCAGAATATCTCTGTGTATGACACAAAAGTTGACAAGAATGGACCAGGGCATTTTTCAAAAATCTGAGCACTATGACTGATTCAGGTCCACATTAATGTCAGTCTGTGGTAATATGGGGCTCACAGTGAGAAGTCTGACACTTCATACAGCGCATGCTTCAGTGTATGAAAAAAGGCCCGTCCAACCGCCAGAGACGGGCTAAATTTCTGACGGAAAGTCTAAATTTGCAGCTAGCCAGCCTGATGGTCTGGTAAAACATTTAGTAAATTTGTATAAATTCACCATATCTTGGTGTTTGGTCTGGTTAAATCCATTTTGGGCTGGTAACAATTTGAAGTTACCAGCCCTGATGTCTGGCTGGGTTTTTGGCTTATTTCATACACTGCATGCTTGTGTGTGTGACAGTGTACTCCTCTGGACTAATGCCAGTTTTATAGAGCTGGACCACCGAGAGATATCATGCCGTGGTTTAACATAGTGAGTCAGTGAGTTTAGTTTTACGCTGCACTCAGCAATATTCCAGCTATATGGCGGCAGTCTGTAAACAATCGAGTCTGGACAAGACAATCCAGTGATCAACAGCATGGACATCGATCTACGCAATTGGGATACGATGACATGTGTCAACCCAGTCAGCGAGCCTGACCACCCGATCCCGTATGTCGCCTCTTACGACAAGCATGGGTTACTGAGGATCAGTTCTAGCCCGGACCTTCACAGGTCGATTTTAACATAGATACTGTACTCAGACACAGTATACTGACAGAGCTGGAGAGCCATTGTTTTATCTCCTAAATACTGAGCATGTGCCATTTCTTAACATATTATGGACAGATACTGCTGGTGATACAACCACTGACTTTCCCCTCTCGGCTATAAATTGAAACAGTCACTTTTTATGACTAGTTGCTTGGGACAAATTTGTACACCTTACTCTTAATTAAACAGCATTTGGCAGTATCTACTGCTATGCTGAGATGTGTGCACTCACCGCAGATGACTAGGATCCACCACAACCATGAGTCCCCAGATGCAAAGTCCTGCGCCCAGTTATTGTGCTGTAACAGAGTTATGTCCCTTTAGTGACTACAGACAACACCGGGCTTCTCCTGATGGGTAATACATGTCACTAGAGTAAATGTCATGAAGGTGGAGGAACTCTGCTGTTGCAGGAAACACATCACTTCACTGAGACCAGAGTAATGTCATCTAATCAGTACACTGTCCCAGTCTGATAGTGTTGATCTCTGTTGCAAGATCTTTTAGCTACACTGTCAAACCATCTACATCCCCAACTGACTCTTTACTTCAACCAAACGTTAGTGTAAGAAGGACCATATTCAACACAAACATAAGCTAAATTTCAAGACTTTTAAAGGCAATGATAGCATTTCTCAAGACCAAAGGTCAGAATCAAATGTGTTTCTGAACAATTCTGTTTGGAATTTATTAATCCAAACACACAATAAGTGTTTGGTGTTAAGAAATTCTGAGTATAATAACACACATTAACAGGCAAAATAACAAAGGCATGTTATAACATGTTATATCTATTACAGATCCTCTCAGCACAATGGCATCTATGCAACAACACGTTTACTACTACTGTTATTTTCTGACCTCTCTGCACAAACATGAAACTAGATCACTTACAAATGCTGAAATCTTATAGGCCTAAACCCCTTTTTTATTTAAATTGTATGGGGGTCAGAGTTTTCAAAGCGTCCCTCTTAATACGACCCCTGATGTCGAATGTGCAAGGTGTTCATGCTTCTTCTAACACAGAATGGTGTTGACTTACAAAAAAGCTCTTCCCTACATAGCACCTACACAAAGCAGTGTGTTTGTGACATACCTTGACGATGGCAACCCACTTGACAATAGAGAGTCCCAGGCCAGCCAGAGCACCACATCGGCCTGCCACGGTGTTGGAGATGCACAGGGATAGCAGGAAGCCAATCCAGTTGAACAGGAAGGCAACTGACAACATCAACATGACAATACTGACTCAAGTCATACAACATCGTTCCATAATTCAATTTCATAACAGACCAATACCATCAATTTACAGCTATGTCATTCTTGGTCAGTAGATCCAACCACTGGTATACTCAGTGTACTTCACTACCACTATATCACATTAACAGTGTTTCTGTTATCCGGTATATACCAGACTTTCACAGGTGTAAAATTAGAATGTCCGGTAATTTCAAAGGCTGTTGGTCATCAAATTATAAAATCAATTTTCTAATTACCTCTGTCAATTATATTTTAACTTGAAAAAGATTACGTTTTCACAATGACATCAATGTTGTCAAATAAAAAATAGCAGTTCTGGAAAACCCCAGGCTAAAAATAGTGACATTGGCGCATTGCAATACCCTCTACATTTCTGATTGGTTGTTTGGGTGCAAGGTCTTGCACACAGTGAAAAGTGTGATCACTTGACCGGTAAAATTTACAAATGACTAGCCGGTCACAATGTCCAGCTGTAAAAAATGCCAGCGGCAACACTGAACTAAAACTTTAATTACTGCTCTTCACTGATCATAACTTTGGCATGAAGACAAAGATCTTTCATATTAATTATCAGAGAAAAGGAGATACATGACATTAAAAATATTTCACATACAACAGTATGAAAAACTCATTATTCTGGTCAAAAGTCATTGTTGATGAATTGATTAACACTGATATGAAGAAATGGATCTTGACTGTTTCTATGCACGTCTGCAGTTAAATAAGTTGTGTAACACATGATGCAGAACAACAGTACTCACTGACAAAAGTACAGATAAACATGCCATCTGTTCCAATAGTCATGTCGGTAAACCGGTCCTGAGTCTGAAACAAAAGAGTTTGTGTTCAGAGGAAGCCATGATCTGTGATATACCTGGAGACATATATGGCTGTCTACGGGAGTTTTGTGTACCTAGAATAAGGAGATATGACAGGGAACTGTACTATCACCTGTTTCTTACAAGCAGTTATCCCATGACTTTCGATAGCCAGTCTGGAATGAGTTTTTATTTGAAATACCAATTTTATCTGATTTCCTTATCCGTGCTATATATTTTTATGGAAATAAAGATTAAATGTGCCTTGACTTAAAGTAGTCACGGGGTATCTAAATAACACTGACTTTGATGTTTTCTACAATGGGTTTCATTATATTGATGGCTGTAGGGTATACCTCCTGTTATTATTATGACTTCTGTTGGCACAAATGTGAAATTGTAGGTAGATTTTCACTGAAGTTTAGAAGATATTTTCCATAAAACAACATAATAATAAAACATTCACTTGATTAATGAACTGAGAGTTAAAGGGGAAAAATAAGATTCAATTTGTACATCAATAAACACTATGATAATACATCTCAAAAATAGAGTTACGAAAATCACCAAGATTTGTAATTGTTATCACTCTCTAAGCATGTTAAAGCCATGTTGGTTGAAGACTGAATATAAAAATATGGCATTTTCCGGATTGAAGAGCTGAATTCCAGTCTTTCAGGACAGTGTCAACAGTCATCCCCAAGTCATGTTTGTTGTTTCGGAAAAGACTGAATGAGTGAATGCTGATAATTTAGCCAGGTCCAGACAATCAAGTGACTGACGCTATGAAAAACAACCCACACTATCTGGGTATGACATGTAATCAGCCTCACAAACAATTGCATATACACCACTTTCAGCAAGTGCCCAGGAACATCCTGATGGGAGACACCAGACATGGGCTATGTGCATTGTATGCATGAACACATAACCTTGGTGTTTGGCATCACACCTCAGCACCTCTTAACATAAACAGGATACACACCACCCATGTTTCCATGCTTATGTGGTGTTGTAGTGGGAGTGACCTATATCGTCACCTGTTACTAGTAGCGAGTGAGTGAGATAGTTTAGTTTTATGTCGCTTTTAGCAATATTCCAGCAATAAATCAATGGCTATATTTTGATCAAGCATAGAGAAAGAATATTTCTTAATTTAAAACTTTGCCAGCAAAAAGACTTCTACAAGAGTGAGCGAGTGAGTGAGTTTAGTTTTACGCCGCTTTTAGCAATATTCCAGCAATATCATGGGTGGGGACACCAGAAATACACTTCACACATTGTACCCATGTGGGAAACCAACCCGGACCTTCATCATGATGAGCGAACGCTTTAACCTCTATGCTACCCCATCACCCCTTCTGTTACTAGTAACGTACAGGGTCTCTCTGTCCTTCTTCGTCCAGCCTCTGGATCTCCTCCTGTTTGGTTCTCTCCGCCTCCTCGTAGGAGGGTAGAGTTGTGGCGTCCACGTAGGACGGCAGCTTCGTCTCCCCGTATGCTGCCGAGTCTGGAAAAGCACACAGGTCTTAACATCAAATGGAAAGCACAAACAAATCCAACAAACAAATCATATCATTATCATTGCATCAGATACTATGTGTCTTAGGTATTTAAACTTGCCTATTGCTTGCCCATGGTTTACAGTTATGACGTCACAATACTAGTATCTGTCACAATGGTATTAGACCTTGCTTGACTCGCGGAAAGCTGAGAGTCACCACACTGTAGGCAGTTTCTATCACTTTATGTTGGCGAGTAATAAACAGAATACCATAGTTGCGTCCATGAAATACCATTGTTATTAAACTCATAAGCTTGTTTAATAAAAATGGTATTACACGGTACGTTGTTTAGAATCCTCTATGTATTGTACGGGCAGATCATGCAAGGGTTTATACAAAATGCCAAACTCCATGTCCTTGGCAGACAAATTCGGAAAACAGCACCATACTTTTGTTCAAAATTAGCACTAGCTTAGAATCTGATTTATATTAATTCATAGCAAAATGAAAACTTAAAATTATGCTGTATCATTCTCAGTGGTCTTGCTTTGCACTTCACCATGGCAAAGGAACAACAATATCTTTGATCATGAACATGAGAGGGCAAATTTTCATACATCAAATTCTGTATTTTTACTGAATATCCTGAAACTTGCTTCATCATGTTCATATATGATAGTACAGCATTTTCTACATATTTACTATTTTATTCTAAATATTGTATTGATTAATATTATCATTCCTGCATTATCTCTTTTTGACAGACAATCGAAATGTGTATGATCAACATAATCCCATGTGGATTTGTGTCTGCAGAAATATGTACGACTGTAGAAAATGATAACTGAAAGCGTGTATACAGCCATAACATTTTAACAACCGACACAGATGGCTACTGCATCTTTGTACAGTCACAGTAACCATGGTAACACATGGTGATATCAAACACACGTACATAATCATAATGTAGCAACAGTGTCAGACAGGGTCACAGTCATTCAGGCCAAGAGCGAACCAGTTGATTTTTCACCAGATCTAGTAATAGTAGTAGAATATAATATACTGAACAGCAAAAGAAACGCAGGTCTGGCTTTTTGTCAAGTTTTTGAATAGAAGACAACCCAAATTATGTCTTATCATTTATTCTATAGAAAACACTGTCAATGTAACAGCTAAAAGTTGCTGTTGACATTGAATTGCAATAAGTTCAAATTGATCACAGTCCGTCAAATGGAGATACCCCCTGAACGCGAAAAGTGACAGTCTCTTTAGTAGCGCGTATAGCCACCTTCAGCTTGCACACAGGCCGTGCAACGTGGCCTCATTCATTTCACTAGAGTCTGAAAGAATGCCTGATGCAACTGGTTCCGCTCAAACACCAATCTCTAATCCAGTTGTGCAAGTGTGAGTGGCTGTCTACCTGCAGCAATCCTCCGTCCAATTTCGTCCCAGAATGTTCAATGGGAGCCATATCCAGGGAAAGAGACGTTAATGTTGATCTGAGCCAGATAATCCATCGACACCCTTGCTGTGTGAGGGCTGCAAACTTCGCTGGCGTTGTTGACGTGCCAAAATAGGCCCCACATATGGCCTTCGGTAGTGGATTCCAGCAGCCCGAAGACGACACCTAATCGTATCGCTTGGCACTGCTCCCCTTGACCTAAGAACTAAGGCTGCTGTTACTGTTGCTGCTTCAGTTCGGTTCCTTAGATGAGTGCCCCGGATGAACCGATCTTGCGCATGAGTTGTCACTTGTTGCCGTCCGATACGGGGACGATCAGCAGCAACCCGCTTTGCTGATGACGTCGTGTAATGGTGGTAAGATGACAGCCCAATTGTCTAGCTACAGCGGTTGCAGTGCTACCTCTGTGTAACTTTCCAATTGCCATTCCCCTCTGCTCAGTCGTTAGTCTAGGCATCATTTGTGTGGCGTGTACACCTCCTAGCGTCAATACTGAACTGTTTTTGACACAAACCTTTATAAAGGATACCTCAGAGTGAAATGCATGCTTTTCATCCATAACCGTCGAGGCACGTGCTAATATTATGGTTTTGCTGCACTGTTGGTGTGTTTGTGCGAATGTTTCGCGTGGACGTCAAATTGCATGACATCATCTCATCTGGGATCATTACGTCACTTTACCATGGACGTTCCATAAACATGAACGCTTACCTTCATGAGATTTCATTTTTTCGAAACTTGCGTTTCTTTTGCTGTTCAGTATAGAATAGAGTAATACTTTATGCCTTTTCAGGAATTTGCGTTACATCAGCAGAGCTACTGACACATCAGAGAGATACAAAACATATTTACATAAATTCATTGATTTAGGTATCTTCACATTTGTTTAAGAGAGATATGGTACAGGCTCTCTTAGTTTTCACAATTGGAACTTTGTAGCGCCGGCCTGAAGGGAGGACTGACTGACTGACTGACTGAGTTTAGTTTTACGCCGCTTTTAGCAATATTCCAGCAATATCACGGCGGGGGACACCAGAAATGGGCTTAACACATTGTGCCCATGTGGGGAATCGAACCCAGGTCTTCGGCGTGACGAGCCAACGCTTTAACCACTAGGCTACCCAACCGCCCCTCTGAAGGGAGGAGGTTGTATTCTGAATTTAAGTAGTGAGTATGGTCAGATATGATTTTGACAGCTTGGTTCACAATTTGCCGCTCATATATTGATGATAAACATTCAAATCTGACTCCAGCGATTTTACTTGCAGTGTTAACAATTTTGTCTATTTTAGATTTGAGATGAACTGAGAGAGACCCGTACCAACAATGGAAGGAAAATGTTAAAATACTCTGAATAAATGCTGCATAAAAAGATGACATCGTAGATGGGTAAACATTAAAAGATCTCAGTTTACGCATGACTGTGGGCTTACTCCGAAAGTCAATTATCAGTTCCTTTGCTTTTGTGACATTTAAGAGTAAGTGGTTTTCTGCACACCAAGTCGTGAAATGATTAATGTTCTCTTTATACAGTTCTTCAGAATCAGTGTCGTACAGTTTGCCGACAAATTGCTGCATCATCTGCGAACTTTACAGTTGAACATGTTGAATTTGAGCTTGCACAATTATTAGTGTAGAGGGTGAAAAGAACAGGAGATATTACACAGCCTTGTGGTGCACCAGTGTTGGTGGTCCGTTTACTCGATACAGCCCCGTTAACTTTCACGTACTGCTGTCTGTCCACAAGAAAGTTTTCGATCCACTTGATTAGGTATGAGTTATCGCCAATGTCTAACAGTTTCTGTATCACGATATGTGGCTGGATGGTGTTGAACGCAGATGAAAAGTCAACGAAGAGGATCCTGATGTATGACTTAGGTCAGAGCTACAGATAACTTCTTGGGTCATTGAGTTATGTACTCGCTTGTGTCAATCTCAATTGGGTATCCTAATTTTCCTTTGAGTAACCAAATAAATTGTACCTACCTCACTCCAACTCAATTGGGTATATTGCCATTTTCCATTAATTGTAAAATTATAATAAAATTTATATTCTGGTTTACGTGTTTGTTATGTGTGTTGGATCTGTAAACTGAGAAACGATAAGAAAGATTGCAAGTTGCCAAGTTCAGGTGCTGATATAGACCCTCTCAATATACCTAAGTTATTTTATCTATTTTAGTTTGTACGCATGTAAGATCAGATTTATTGAGTATTTACAAAAATTGAAGCGTTAGGTTAACGCAACACGAGGAGTTTTCACATAAATATTTGCGTAATTTACGCAGGTACACAGCTTATCTGTACCTCTGCTTAGGTATCTCTAGATGTTTGTAGACATTATTAATATTAAGGAGTGACAGTGTGGCATCAACAACTCCTCTCCTTGACCTGTAGGCGAACTGAAGCGGGTCCAGTATGTCGGCAACTTCCTGTTGGAGATGTTTCAACAATATGCGTTCCAGCGACTTCATTGCTATAGATGTGCGAGCAACTGGCCTGTAGTCGTTGAGTTCATTAGGTTGTGTCTTTTTAGGAACGGGTACAACGGGTGTGTATTCACTGAGAATTGAAACAATCTAGTGAAAACTGTACACAGTTGAAGTCTGCACTCCTTCAACACAATGCCGTCAAGGTTGTCAGGTCCTTTTTGCTTTTCTGAGGTTAATTCTGAAGCAGCTTTGAATGAGGTCAGCTTCTGATATACGGATACGACTTTCACTATACTGTACGGCTTCACTAACTTGAGCTCTCTCATTGGTAAAATCGTGACATTCAAAGTCGCTGTAGAAAGTGTTGAGGTCCCTCAGATTGTAGGTGGGGAGCACAGACTTCAGGGTACATCCATTAAAATCTCCAAGTATGAATTTCGACGCATCAGGACAAATCAGCTCTAGGGATTGAACATGATTAAGAACTACATCAGCTGCTTGTTTGTTATCGGCACTGGTCGGTATATAGACACTCACAGCAAAGATCTGACCGAATTCACGTGGTAGATATGTTTGGTGAACATATCCTTTCTCTCACAAGATAGTTACGACACCACTTTTTATTTATATACATACATACACCTCCTCCAATAGATTTCCCTGTAGCATCTGAATCTCTGTCTAATCGAACTGGAGTACCAAATCCTTCCAAATAAAGGGTGTTACTGTCCACGGAGGGTGATAGCCATGTGTCCATGAAACATAGAATGCAACTGTCTCTGAATTCGTACAAATATTTAGTGCTTGCCGAAAGTTCGTCCAGTTTATTCTTAAGAGACCTCACGTTTGATATGGGAAAAGTTGGAAGAGGTGGTCTTGATTTGCGCGCCCGGACCTGTCGGCGGACTCCTCCCCGCTTACCTCGTTTCCTAGTAACTTTTGATCCAGAATTTGAATATGAATTATTCTTGTCTGATGCACATTCCGGGGGCAAGTCTCAAGTCCTTTCAATTCCAACACAGTTATAATTGTTATATTAATTATAACTTCACATTAACTATGAATAGGCTGGATTCAAACAATGAAGTCCACCGATGGTTATTAATGTTTGCATTTCTGAATCCCAACTGCTTTACCATGTTTTCTATAAATTATTTATATACAATTCCAATGAGTAACCAGGCTGACAAATTGTGTGTAACAAGATTTGCAAACAATGTTTCACCACATATAGATAAAAAAATCACTATTTCGTTTTGCATGTAATGAACTGGTCAAACTGGTCTGTGTCATGTCACCACTGCAACTAATCAAATAACCTCCATGTAATCATCCCATAACTACTCTTCTACTTCCGCCTAACATTGAAAAACTAATTCTGAAACTTGTTTTACACCAGAAATACATAAAAAAAACTCTATCATCTGATCACAAGCACTGAGCATAACATGATCAAATAAAGTTAAGAAAGAAAGGAAAATCAGCTGAACAAACTCACCACCTGACATAAGGCGATTATCATTAAATACTCACCTGACTGAGAAACATTATTTTCCTGATACGGAGGAGGAGGAATTACCATTGCCATGGCAACTGGCTGAGCTGGAAGCTGCTCCTCTTCACCAACCAACTGCAGTAAGAAAGGGCGTTGATAATCACTAGGTACAATGTCTCACTGTTGTCGACTATTGATTACTTACCACTTGGTAGCAAAATGAAAGATAATGGAAGTAAACAAGTATGTTTAAAAATTGCATTCTCAAAACAAAAGCACTGAAATTATGCAAGACCCTTTCATGCAATGATGACAACTGGGATATCTTGGTGGGTGAGTTACTAACAAATTTATGATACAATGTATTTCATTTAGGAAACACACAGGGGTTAAAGTGATCAGTTCTGTATCAGCTGTTCATAATCTGCTTATTCTGAGACAAATTTTAACTTTGAACCATACATATTTACCAGCTTTTGTCAATCTCAAAATGGGCCAAAGAAACCACCTCAGAATCATAGATACTAACTACCACCAAATACTGTCACACCACAGACAATTTCTGTATCATGGAATAGTTTCTGATGGTGTGGTGTATTGGTAATACTTAGATTCTTGTATTCTTCACAATCCGTGATTATCCCATACTTCACCACTTCTGGATTCAGCCTTCACAGACGAAGACATTACAACAGAATGGCATACAATGTCAACACTGTGAACTAGCCCTAAAAGCATTTAATGTGATAAATGTTAGGTTTACTTGTGATGTTTCAACAAGTGTATTCACTGAAATTGCAAAAAACTGTACATTTTTATTAAGTTTCGAGATTTGCAGAGATTATGGTTGTTGCACATCCTCAGAAAGGTACACAATCAGGTGCTAATGACATGGTAAATGAGAAATAATTTTGTGATAGCACCTGTGGTCCTATTGTAGGGTGTTGGCATATTAGATTAACTCATTAGCTAAGCGTGGCTCCAAACTGGCAAAGTACCTTGAAGTAGTAATCGAAATCCAAAAACCTGTGCCCAGTAAAGTGCAGTATTTCTATTTAGCCTGAACAATTGCCCTAAAGAGCTAATGTTACACTGTAATGTACAATGTCTAATACCAATGTCCAATAAGGTTCTACTACACTAAATAAAAATCAGTTGCTCCCTGAGCGAGTATCGTGAAGGAGGATATTGAGATTGGATGATATTGTATAAGATATTTGGGTTTTTTAAATGTACATCCATCCAGTAATTAAAACTGACCACATTTTTTTAATATCTAGTGCTGCCTTTTTTAACATGATGACTTATGCTGAATGTGTGCACAGATATTGTCAAGTAGGTGACATTTGGTGCGGAACTGGGTTGATGTGTTCAGCTTCCTGAGCTCGAAAATGTGTGATTTTATTGTAGTTTAATTAAGGCCAGACTGTACCCATGTGTACATGGAAATTCTTGGAATGGCTGTTGACAGCCCGGATGATTTTCTAAAAATACATAACGTTGCTAATAGAAGTCTATGGGAAAACATTTGGTTTTGTGTAACCATAAAGTTAAACTTTTTGGGTACAATGATGCTTAGAGACAAATTAGGGAAGTAGTATTACTGGATTTTGGCAGTCTGTGAAAGCACAACAAACATGGTAAATAGATAATCAAACAGCTGCATTAATCGCAAAATTCGTCCACGTCTCTCAATTGAATTGATGTCTGTTACTTATTGCTATAGCCTATACTCTGATTATCGTTCGACTGACATATTTAACTTCGATCGGCATATGCATTTATTCCCGATCTGCACGATCGAATTGTGTTGGCGAATAATTACTGCATCGTCACCAAGTAAAGGTCAAAAACAGTAACGCAACTCGCGAGGAAAGTGATGCCTGGTAAAAGATAAACCTGTCTGAGATAAACAGTCTGTCACACAGGATTTCTGACTTGACACAAATGCCCGAGCATATATAGACTAGAGACATTCAAAGGTAGATCTCATAAATCTTTTCTATGTTACCATGATATCTTCAAATATTACTCACCACTTCATATCTAACATTTCGTTCCATTTTAAAAATGGATCTCGATTTCCTTAATCCCTAAATATTTCTTCAAGATCGACGACTTTCGTCTGACTGCCAAGTACAAACAAATATGGCGACAAGCACCTCCTCGGTTACCTTTGTAACGAGCCTTTTCATTGGTTATTGTACACCGTTTTACACCCTGTTGCGCATGAGCGTCTTAAACTTCCGGCCCAGCTCTAGCAGACTATCTGGATGAAGCACGTGAACATATCTTATCATATATGTTGATGCTTCATCATTGATAAGCGCGGCAGTCACTTGTCGCAAGAACGTCAGAGATGGTGTTTTTCTAAGTTGTAATTGTAAATGAAATCGTGTCAAACAGAAACAATATTATCTACTTAGCGTATAAAGGCGAGAATTTATAGATATCAACTTTTTATTTGAGGCACACGGCGTTTCGGAGTTATCTCATCATTCATGCCTGGATTAATGATCCCTGGCTTCTACTTGTCCATCCAGCCATCCGCTTTACCAATTTAGCTCTAGATAATTAACTACTGGCTTACCACGTAATCTTATCACTGTTGTTATTTCACATGTACATACAGAGTTATCTGTTTTCTCGCCTTTCATTCATTTCATGAAGGAGTGAGATTATACTCCAAAACGTCGTGTTCCTCAAATAAGAAACTTGACAACTTTTATGTGTATCACTTCTAAATGCCGTTCAAAGACTCAACTCAGCTTTTGTTCTGAAAATGTATACGAACGCACCATCGACTGGACGTGTTAGGTCTGTCAACATTGGAAACTGATCGAGCCAGTGCACATGTCAAAAAGGAAGGGATATTACAGGATAGTTTTACCAGATTCTGTTTTGGAAGAACCATAGACATCTTTAAGTCTCTGAAAAGAACATCCTTTACAGGAAAACACATTGTTATTTTTTCATTAATAAAATGTAATAAAGAGAACCCAAGAGACTTTCCTCATTTTCAGAGTACATTTGCAGAAATCAAGACTTACCACATATTAATTTGCATGATCTGTATTGTATATTCTTTTTCAGGGTCTCTATGACAAACTGTAAGAACCGGAAGACAAGTGTCAAATGACACTTAAAGATTTGTCAAGGTTATATGATTAGATATGAAGCCTCAACGGATCTATGTGAAGTAAATTTACTCTTTTTTCATACAATTTTCAGATTCTTCCTGTTTTTATTCATACTGGTTATTTAGTGATTTCTGATTTCTCTCTCAGTGTTTCCAAATGAGGTGAAATGATCTACCTGCAGTTAGTACAAATCTACACAACCTGAAGTTTTGCTAACCAGAGGAACTCTTCAATTGATGAGGTATATCCAAACACCAACACTATTGTTGTTGCTTCAAAACAAAATGTCCATTTACGTACATGTATAGAATATAGATCCACTTGGGTGTGAACATGTTTAAATATTTCCCATTCCAAACTTTATAACACGGTCATGGTGTTTCTAAGATTATCATTGTGTTGACAAATTGAACTTGGGTAGATTCAGAGGACATCCTGTCTGTGTATTAGGATGAAACCTAACATCAATATATCTGTATATATCGATCTGATTACATGTTGTTTTGTCTTGAAATATTATTATTAAACAAACATCCAATTTGCTTTTATAGAATGTATACTATAAATTGAAAGATGTAAGTGTTAAATTCCAAAACAAATCTGTTGTAAACCACACTGAACAGACACAATAAGCATAAACCGATGAAGCGAATATTTCGAACTCGCGTTTGTGAAATAGTGCACTGAAGAAATCATTTTCTACAAATTCTCAATGAAAAACTTTAACAGCGCACTTATACAGTTCAGTCACCGATTGGTTGCCGTCACGTGATCTGAATCACTTATGCCATAAGTGTAGACCTGGAAAATGTCTTGCGAGAAATGTCTATAGTCTTTATAATAAGTAAACAAAAGTAATGGAAGTGCCATTGAACACGACTACACTCTCTGTCTTATATCGCATTCAAAGGAAACAAAACATCGGTGTCCTTCCTGATTTGGGCACTTTCAAGGAAGGTTGGTTGGACCATTATTTCCGTTACTTGTATTGATTCTTGTCATGCAATTGAGACGTGCTTAATTCTATTTTTCCATTGTGTGAAAGCTAGCGATGTGGTGTATGCAACCCGCGCAGCGTCAGCGGATTTGGGGTAACTGGCAGACGTGCAGCAGCATATACGTCCAGTGTTTCACAGTCGGTGATCAGCAGACAGAGGGAAAGGTATCATCAAATCCGAAATGTTGATGATGGACCCTATTCGGGACATCTCAAGTCAGCTACAAGAGGATATGTGTAAAGGACTCGAAACCGTTCAAACGGGGAATCAAATTGCTGCAAACTTTCAACATGCAGACTCGAAGTTACGGTTCAGACTGTTGGAAGTCATCTGTGCTCACCGTTCTCATCAATGCTCGTCCCAGCGGCACAGCATCCATATAATGCTCTTACCATTAATAATCCCTGACCAATCCTAACGTATCACGTCTGGCACCTAAAAGGAACTTGTGCGTTAACGTCAGAGGCCGCTGTAACGAAATGACCAGGCGCTGCACGAAGAGTACGCATGCGCACTATCTAGTGTGAATGTCTGACCACAGGCAAATTATGCGCAAATAGCTATCAAAGAGAAAATACCAGTCTTCCCTGTGAAAACCTAATATTTATCTCAACGTCAACTACAAATGAGCTCCCATTAGGTGTTTATTATATATTACGCGTAATATCTCTACAATTGTTATATTATATTACAGTATCCCCTAGTTTATTGTACATTATGTAATGTACTTAAGCATGCTGTTTTCATAGTTCTGCTTCTCCATCACTGTTATGTCGATTTGTAACACCTTGAGCAAACCTTTTGAGCTTGGTATCAGGTGCTTTGTAAATTAAGTTGTATATTATCCCCGAAGCGGGGGATATAGTATTAGGCTCCGTCCGTCCGTACGAATTGGAATATCTTAAGAACCGTTGACTAGATTATTTCATACTTTGTACCTAGGTTCATCACAGTATGCGAAAGGTCCCAGTCAGGTTTGGTGACTCTGACCTTCATTTCAAGGTCACAAAGGGACTTTAACGTTTTACCCTTGTCAGTGAGATATCTCATGAACCGTTCACTGGATTTTCTTCATATTTGACACTAGGCTTCATCTAAGGACTGTGCAGGGGCCCAGTCGATTTTGGTGACCTTAACGTAACTTTCAAGGTCACAGCGACACTTTGAAGATTTCAGCATATTAACCTGCATGGTAAGCTTGTCAGCTAGATATCTCAAGAACCATTCACTGGATTTTAATCATATAATCACTCCGACACTTTTAAGATTTCAGTATGTTAAGATTGTCAGCAAGATATCTCAAGAACGGTTCACTTGATTTTCTTCATAGACTTTCAAGACTTCTCTTGAATGTTTTTCTGATAAGCAATTTCTTTATTACTATTTTTCGCATATTTTATACACCATGACATTCATGTCAGGGTCAAAGTGAGTCTTGAAAATATTTGTGTGTTTGAAAAGCTACAGAGCAAGATATCAAGAGAGGTTGACTGGTCATGTTTTTGTTGACATTTAACTTCATCTTAAACTACGACCTTCACTTTCATTCTTTTTTTTTTTCAGTTTGATTTGATAATTTGCGGCGGGGGATTATGTCACCTTAGTGACAACTGCTTGTTATATTTATGATCAGCCTTGGCAGTGACAAACCGTTAATTAATGTCATGAGCTACCAACTCCGCTCTCTGCAACACGTGCTCTGCACAACCCAACCTGAGAGACCCTGTACAACAGGGTTGTTAACAAAGCCATATCACACAGGTAAATGACATGTGCACAAACATGGTCCCATGGTCTGCTCGCAAAAAAGGTGAACAACGACATGCTCGCTTTCCTAACCTACACCAAACATTTTTGACACCCAGGTTCCAAAGAAGAATAGCCATGACTCAACACAGTAGTTGAATCGGGGACATCTTTGGATGTTTGATCGTTGGTTGTTTGACGCCGCACGCAGCAATATTCCAGCTATATGGCGGCGGTCTGTAAATGATCGAATCTGGACCAGACAATGCGGTGATCAATAAATACGATGACATGCATCAACCAAGTCTGACAGTCCGATCCCATCGGTCGCCTCTTATAATACGATAAGCAGCATGGGTGGCTAAAGACCATCTGAGCCCGGACCTTCAAGGGTAGGATTGCTGATGACGCCGCTGTTTGTTTCATAATAAAATCTCATTGCATGGATATTATTCGTATCGTGTCATTCCAAGCGGACGATGCAATGACAGCGAATAGATCCAGGGAACTATACCACAAAGCGATCTCAAATCGTAACTCCCGTTTGTTGACAGATTCCATATGAAGTCCCTGACATGGTTTGAAGGTAGCGTGCACGCATTATTTGAATACCAAGTACCATGACCTTATATGGGTATTTGACCATCTCCTGCATGCATAAAAGACTGAAGCTGTATTCTGTACCACCTGTTTCAGTATAAGATGAAGGCATGTGATAAATTCAACTTTTTGCTCCGGGGACTTGTATTATTTAACAAACGTGAAAACATGATGTGTTCGATAAGAATTAGACGAATGTTTCACCAAGGAATGCAGTGGAATGGGTCGGCATGTTTAGAGGGTGTGCTTGTTTATGTAGCACTTGGACATAAACAAGACTTTAGTCCATGATGGCTGTCACAAGAAGCGGACTTCATTGATCGAATAAGTGCTGATCGAGTTACTAGCAGTTCGAGACATACACTGTCCATGATAAACGGTATTGCTTGTATGGGATTCCGTAGCTTTCATAAGGTTCGCTTTGTTCCACCAGATTAACGTTGGCTCGTCACGCCGAAGACCCGGGTTCGAATCCCCACATGGGTACAATTTGTGAAGCCCATTTCTGGTGTCCCCCGCCGTGATGTTGCTGGAAAATTGCTAAAAGCGGCGTAAAACCAAACTCTGTCAGTCAGTCAGTCCATCAGATTAACACAAATCTTTTCACTTCTATTTTTCAAACTGAAGAACAAGCCGTAGGTTTTCAGGGAAGCAGTATTTCCTGCATAAAACCACCCACGTGAATGCGAATAAACATTTAGCAAAGCCTGTAACAACCTCGTTATCTTTCCATGTATCCTTCCTGCTTCACGTTTCCCAAACGGTATACATACTTTATAAACAAATAGCTTCTCTGCAGATCTGTTTACACACAAACCCTGTATGTCACAGACTCCAAAAGTGCACCGCTGTAATACATCAACACACATGTATTTCGGGAACTCTGCTTTCGTGAGTGTTGTCTGTATATTGTACCGACGTCTGGAGAGTCTGGGACACACACGAGCCTATTTTCGTGGGAGCCATGTGGTCCCGACGTCACTTCAACAATATTGTTCCTCCTGGTCGACCTACGTGACCAGAGTCGCTTATAAAACAAGTACAACACTTGTAGGACCTTGACTTACTGGCCGAAATTATCCACGGGAGAACGAATCACGTAAGGGTGCCATCGATCTGGCCGACTTCGAGCGCTAACTACGAAGCGACGCGGGTTGGATGACATTCTCATTTTATGTGGGTTTGTCTCCATATGAGTTTACTTTCATTCTGATGCAAACTTCGTGGACATGAGGCCTGCATCAGCGACATCCTGCTCCGGCTAACGCCCCTCTGGTAAGCAGATCATGTGAAATAACACTGTCACATATACCTTAGTACATCCTCTATTATATGGTCTCTGCTCTAAGTACACTATAAGTAGCCTAACTATATAACAATTCTAATCGGCATATGGTCTCTGTCTAATGTAATTATTTTAGTACTGTCGGAAATAGAAAAAAACTGTTTTTAGGCTGTTACTCTGTATCCCTAAAATTGACACAATTGCAAATAGCATATGTCGAAATAACCCACTTCGGCCTAACTGGGCGTTCAGTGGGATGCGTAATACGATATCCAGAAAAGCATGTTTACTCGTAAAATCGGGCAAAACTTAGAAAAAATACGAATAGCTGCTGAAAACAATAGATCAGACTATAGATGGCAATTAGGTCGCTCAGCCAGGTATGACGACGGACCGTCGACTCACCTGGCATGAAATGCACGTGCTGCCTACAGGCACAAGGGGTCATCTCAAAGATATTTTGTGCTTTTTCATGTGTGTTGACTATGTCTCATCTACTGATTAACATCTTACGTGTCTTTCTTTCATAAAGTTTATGTTGAGATATGTAAGAGAGTATGATACCCGAAAACCATAGAAACGCATCGTAGTATATAGGTGGCATGACCACCCGAAGATCGACAGGACTGGATATTATTTGTAAATTGTTATGACGTGCCGTGTACCTCCCCAGTATAATTGCCCTAAAGGATTATCTTATCTTAGCTGATATCTCTATCCCCAAGCCCGACCCCAGGTTTTGCTTTTGAGGCGACCCCTCCTATCTGTTTCTTTTTATAGTGACAGTGAGACTGCATGGTAGCTACATCCTTAATAGTTTCGGCATAAAAGTTATTATTTTTTACGTCAGCTATCGTTTATAATGAATCTACGTCTAATTTCAAATTGGGCATTTAAAAAGTGTCCTTTGTAATACAATATCGTCGCACACTAATTTGCATAAAGCCATGGTCTGTTCCAAATAAGTCTTTTTGGACTTAGAAAAAACCGCATTGCTCATTTCTGCACTAATTTCCCCTCAGTAAAGTCCTTTTTCTCCGTTTCCTATCTCTCTACCACTGAGACTGTAGTTAGGCCGAACTTAGTTTAACAGATATTTCACACTTTCACATATCAACTACATAAATTGTAGAGATAAATGAGAAAAATACAGTTTTTTCTATTTCCGACAGTACTAATGTGAGACCTCTGAGCAATACGGGAATTGGTAAACATATGAGACCTCTGAGCAATACGGGAATTGGTAAACATGTGAGACCTCTGAGCCCTCTGAACATTACGGGAATACGTAAACATGTGAGACCTCTGAGCAATACAGGAGTTCCTCCCACACTAAGCTGTCACAAACCGGCGATGAACCCAACTCACCCAGTCACGTTCATGGGATTATTAAACATGTTCTATCAAATCTATTCAATGTTATATTGCATTTCTTTGCATATATAGTACTCGAATCGGATTACAGGATATTTTCTCAAAACTTGTAGACGTTTCTAAACTAAACAAATACACTAACGCTTAGTCTCTGAATATATTATGTTAATACAAACAAATAATTCCTTTCAAATAGGACTGTGAGACAGACTTTGAAATATTTGTGACAATCTAAGTTGCTCTTATTCTCTTTCTCCTAAAATTAGGCTAATTTGGTTTTCGTTTTTACTATCCAGAATCAGACGTAAAAAATGTCGGTTTTTCAAACCCGACACTTAATTGTTTACTAAGTATGTGGGTACATGTAGGTGCATGTGAGAGTGAGTGAGTGAGTATGGGTTTACGCCCCTTTTAGCAATATATTCCAGCAATATCGCGGCGGGGGACACCAGAAATGGACATCACACATTGTACCCATGTGCATGGGAATCGAACCCGGGTCTTTGTCGTGAAGAGCGAACGCTTTAACCACTAGGCTACCCCACCGCCCCTGTAGACGCACGGTGTGTCTTATACGTAACAGTCAGTGCAACGGTACCCCAGCAGTCCTATATATATAACTCCGAGTGTAACCCGACCTGGTAGCTACCACCAACACTTGCGTGTAACACATTACATGATTCACACAATAAAAAAATACTACCTATAAATAAGTTACTGGTCACGGACAGGCCATCCATGCCGGAGTGCATGTGCCCTAACCCGAAACATCACACCCATTGGTATTCATGCACTACGGAAGGAAACGCGAAAATAACGTTTGCCATTTCAGTTATAACAAAATTCAGAATCCCCCACATATTACATAAATTCGGCACAATTAGTGTGCTTTCAGTGTCATATTGCATTTGCCAGACACCGTCTCTACATTTGCCTTTATGAGCAAATACATGCAACAATCATCCGTGCTCTACGTGGTCAGGTGCTGTACCGTTGTGGTGCAGCACGTGAAGAGCTTCGGCTTTCTACAATTGCGACATCTGCTACATATGTTTCAATCATGGGAATAATAGTGTGAGGTGGATTCCTTCTGAATTATTAGACAAAATACCCACGTGCAGAATAAAACTACTTCGGCTTCTAATATGAGGTTTTACCTATGTCGCTATTACGGACGTAAACAACGAGGAACCGGCTGTTGGTAAGTATGAACGTTTTGATTGGCTGAAGTGGTTGCGCACGTGTTCTGACCGTGAGTGCGATAACTCTAAATGACCTCGCTCGAGCTGCAAACGCTGACCGAATTATGCTATCTCGTTGAGTGTGACACTTCTATGATAGTTATGCATCGTGTTCAACCTGCGCACGGATTCTGTAAGTATTTGCAGCAGATATCAAGAGAAGCTCGTTGTATATACCTTGCACCATGCATTATCAGCGGGGCAGTGGGGTTTTAACCTGACAGTGACTCGGGTGCCGGTAGGACATTGATTTTTTTTACCAAGGAAAGTCGTCAGCTGATCGGGGATTTTTCTCTATGTCAGATTCGATCAAGCCGGGTTTGCATAGAAGGTCACAGGCGATGGAGGGGAGGTTGTCAAACAGACTATGACCCATTTAACTGTCGGTGTGACAGGTTTTGTTATTTAACGTGTTTTGTTTTAATGGAACTGGCCAAGTTCCGGTTTAGCCTTCCTCAAATGAAACTTTCCCAGCTCAAGCACCATTCTCCGCGCTGCATGGCCTTGGAGACAGAAGCCGAGGTGTCAGTCAAGAGGTCCTGCCATGTACGTGACAACCCATTTTTTCTCTGTGGTTTTAGCCACATTTGGAAATGAGGCCAACAGTAACAGAGATACAGATCTATTTTGGTGTCTTAATACTACATTTTTTCAAAACTGGAAACGTACGACGGAGGATTTTAGCAAAGATATGAGCGTTATGTATCTTAGCTAGGAGGATTTAAAATTTGAAAGAAAATAGTGATTCTAATTACCATGTGACAAGGCCTGCTCTACCTCACTGTAGGAGATGGTCCTGAGGCTAAGGAGATAGGGCTTGCCATCAATATAGATGACATATAGATCAAGAATAAGTTTTAATTTATCAGTGAATTGTTTACAAATATTTCAGAGAAGTAGCTTTGAGTAAATATGCATAAAAACTCAGAAAAACATCATGTGAACATCAACATATTTCTGGTCATTGTTGAGTGGTGATACATTAAAGGCACAATGTCACACATTTTCCACAATATTTTGGCCTATTTTATATTGAATAGAATAATACTTTAATGCCTTTTCAGGAATTTGTGTTACATCAGCAGAGCTATAACATTAGAGAGATACCAAAATTATTTACATAAATTCTTTGATTTAGGTATCTTCACATTCGTTTAAGAGAGATATGGTACTTGGAATAAAGGATGTACGGGCTCTCTTAGTTTTCACAATTGGAACTTTGTAGCGGTGGCCTGAAGGGAGGAGGTTGTATTCCGAATTTAAGTAGTGAGTACGGTCAGATATGATTTTGACAGCTTGATTCACGATTTGCCGCTCATATATTGATGATAAACATTCAAATAGGATATTCGTAAAGAGCGCTGCAACTAAGAGACATAACTCTATGGGGTTCACTTGAAATACTGTTCGGCGGGTAGATGGTGCGAGAGTCGATTTACTGCAACGCTGCATTAATCCATTCAAATTTTTTTATTTAATATTGTAATCTAAATGATTGTATTTTTCTTGAATAAATGATAAGGACTGATAGTTAGTATTATTGAGAGAAATGCATTATCTATTTTTAGGGAAGTGTGGTGTGATATAGTGCCTTTAATGCATTGATGATTCACCAAATTATGTTAAACTATAGGCAGCCCCATTCTCTTCCCACAGAGGTGACTCCTGTCATATCTTCCTACGTAGGAAGATATGACAGGAGTAACCTCTGTGGGAAGAGAATGAGGCAGCCCATGAATTATGAAGTAACTTTGTTTACTGGGTGTGTGTGAGGGAAAACTATATTTCAACACAGTAGCTTATGGTGGATATTGTCCATGACACAGTTTTCATATTGATAATCATGAATAATTCTTCCCATCAATGATGTTCCATTACTTATGCTGTACACACATAAAAAGTCTGAACCGTTGTGAAAGGGAAACAGAGTTGGAAATGTTGATGCTCAACTGTGATTTGAATTATAAAGCCATATCATCAGGGGCGGATCCAGGGTTTTTGAGAAGGGGGTGGGGGTGCACATATATCATGAATTCCAAAGATGGGGGGATGGGGGGATGCTCCTCATGGGAAAAATATTCCTCTGGATCCACCCCTGAATATTACTGGAAAAATCCATCTGTCTTTAAATTAATTATTTGGTTTAAATAATGTTAACAGTTGTGTAATCTTGGTAAATATTTCTTTACTGCATGTAATATAAGAAATTTGTATCTAAAATAATTATGCGCATTCTCCATATGTATATGCATATTTACCAAACTTGTCAAGCCCATCCACCTGTATCAATTTATGCTTTATATAACTGCTGATAAGTTGTAAAAGTTGAGGTTAATAAGGAATTGAATTGAATTATTTGTTCAGTATCGTCATGTGTATGTACATGTTGTACATGGTATTTGATGTCATAATGCTGAGGATTATCATTGTAAAACGTTACATAACTGTGGTAGAATTGATACTCAATTTCCAACACAGTTTCACAAGTAATCACTCTCAGATGCACTAATTATATGGTAACTTGGATGATTCCTTAGGAAAGTGTTTGATATTATTTCAGTATCCCACAGATGTCACAGCTGGATTGTGACACAGCTGAAGCAGTAAATTAGACCACATTGTGGTGGTTTCTTTTGCTTAACTGTTATGAAAATATATATCCTAGGTTAGGTATTGCTGTATCAACAATACATAGTTTGCTGAATGTGATGGGGTATCAGTGTAACTCCCCGGGTAGATAGCCAACCACTTGGCTTCCTCTACGCTTTTACTATTGGACGTCCACTGTCAGTAACCCAAAGTTGTCAGTAACTCTCACGCATTTGGTGTGAGTCTCACGCTTTACTGGCAAATGTCACGCTCTCACGCCTCCAAATAATAATCTCACGCATATCTGGTAGCAAATTTTTTTTTAAAAATTAATACGCATTTCGTTCGTTTTTGCGTAAAGTTGAACATTGAAAGAACACCTGAATGGATTATAGCAAAGCTTCTCTTCTAAGAAATACAAAGAATGAAGGTATGTGATGTTTTTTTCATGTTTTAGCATGCATCTTTTAGTGTCAAAATAATGCCACCAGAAGGCTCCAAATGCTCCTGAAAATCACTAAACTTCATTTTCGGCTGGGGGGGTTTGCCCCCATGAGACCCACCACCAGGGCGTCGCCCTGGACCCCGACTTATTTTTTTCAGTCTCACTCAAAACCAACTTTAGGGGTTGACAGCTCTGAAGTTGTGAGTTATCATCTTCATGCCTTCATTACATTCCTTTAAAGTCCGTTCCAGATTTCTCAGAGTGTGAAATTGCAGAATATTGGTGAAACATTTGTACCTTCTTTTTCCAAACTCATTGTCCACCTCATGTATCAGTTACAAATGTCCCCACATGGGCACAATGTGTGAAGCCCATTTCTGGTGTCCCCCTGCCGTGATGTTGCTGGAATATTGCTAAAAGCGGCGTAAAACCAAACTCAGTCAGTCAGTCAGTCAGTCAGTCAGTCAGTTACAAATGTTGTTTTGCAAAACCAAATGAACATTTTTACAGGAATGTGACAAGTTTGTTGCCTTGTCATGATTTATGATAGTAGTAGCACCAAGGCTCATGTTGATACATTGCTGTCAAATGACGCCCATGTGAGATGCTCGTTGTCATCCTGTGTGGCATCCTTCACTACTCGTGCAGGTAAAACATGCCCATGGTCTCCACATGATCCAGTAGGATTGTCTAGTTGCTCAGAAATCGGTAGTCATAAAAAGATTTCTTTTATTGTTCACTATTTACAGTGCTGTCCATTACATTTCAAATGTACGTCCATGATATGTTACTGTCCATCTTTATGAGGACTTCCATATACATATTGTCATGAGAGTAGGCATGTGCAGTGTGAATATAACCGTATCACCAAAGGTGAGCTTCTCTACCTTTACTTGTGAATTGAAGCTTGAATTGTACATGGGTGTTTGTGAAAAGTGTTATTGTACATGTTATGCATTGGCTGTCAAAAGAAATTCTGCAGTAAAAGTACAAAATTCAGCCATGTAAACATTTACCTCTCATAAAAAAATGGACATTTCAAAATTTAATCATTTAGATTTATGGATAGGTGTATATGTTTATATAATCAAAATATCACAAAAACGAATAAAAGTGAGAATTCCTTATAGTTGTTTTTTTGTGTGTAGAATTCATGTGTTTGAATCACATGTTAATGTTTGGGTATCATTCAGTTGCCAGTTTTAAACAGAAAAAATGTTACTGAACCTATGAATGGGAACAGAATTTATTCTGCTGTGTTGTGACAGATTCATGTTTCGTAAATCTTCCTGTGATCCTGTAATTGCAGAATTGGTGCACAAGGTATGAACCATTAATGAATTCCAATATTCAGTTGTCTCTGCATTTTTAGGTGCAGTTATACAGTATTATGCTTATGGCAAAATGGGATACAGGGGCCTTTTCTCTCCAGGGAGGGCTTTCATCTTAACACTGGTTGGGTTTTAAGGTACAAATGTGGGACTGGCTAACAAAGACTCCTGGCTCGGGTTGTATAATTTATGTATGAGCTTGAGAGAAATGGTTATGTTTGCCAACACGTCAAGTTTTGCACTATTCAGAGGAGGGACTGCTGGCTGTGAAACACTGACCTGTTCCCTCAGTTGAGACATGTCTCCCCAGTCAAACCTTTCTTGTAGCTAGTGGCTTCCTCTTTTTATTTGTATCATGTTAGCATAGCATGTGTAGGTTCAGAGTGGGGTTCAGAATTACACTGTGGAGTTGCAGTGGCACTCTTTGTGGTGTCTTCATGTATGTTAATACTTCCTGGGGGATTATCGACTTTAGCAGATCCCCAAGTAGCAAGTGCTTGCCCTGACCATGTAACATCAAGTCTCTGACATACCCTGTATGATGTATGATCTCTGTGTAGTAATGTATGAATGTTCCTACTTCATTGCTACCTTGAAATATTTTTTGCCATAATGAAAAACCAACCAAATGATTCTATGAGTAAATGGCTACTATTATTTACAGCATCGACTGTTGTACCACGACTTATCAATATGTACAATCCGGTATGATCTTTGTGTAGTATGAAGGTACCTACTCAGGTGAATAAAAATAGTGGGAAAAACATTCTCTGAAATAAACTTTTTTCTTCTTCAGAAAAGTGCAGTTCATAACTTATCTTAATAAATTATCATTAAAAGTAGCCCAAGGACTTTCTTAATTTTTTAAAGACACTGCAGTAATCTGGACAAAGATTATAGACTTTCTTGGTCAGCATTGGACATACAGTATTTGTTTTATTTGCCCGTATGACAGCCTAGTGCTTGTGCAGGAACAGAGTTGAACATGACCGACAGTTCAGTGCACACAAGGTTAATACTCATTTCAGCCCACATCAACAAAATGAACATACTGCCTTAATGAGCCTCCCTGCAGTAATGAATCACATGAATCACAAAAATATCACAAGATCTTCACAGTCTTTTACATGTGCTTCAGAGACTTTGCCAAAGCTCGTAAAAAGCCATGTTCTGTTGTGGGCATAGAACATCCACATGTCAAAGAGGTTACCCTGAGTAATTGGGTTGATGTCCCGTTGGCTTATCAATGGCATGGATTGTCATTACACACAAGTGCTGGATCATCTGGTCGTGATGCGATTATCTGCAGGCTCTCATCATGTAGCTGGAGTGTTGCTAAGCAACAAGTTACACATTAACCATCAGCTAAATGTGATTCTCAACCTAATATTCAAAAACATTTTGAGTTTCTGCTTAGCAAAGACATTTTCAACTCTTAATTATATCTCTTTTGCAATCTAACTTCTTGTGCATAGTATTCCAAATGTGGGGTTGATGTGCAACAAAAACAAAATTACCCTTACGACAGGTGGACTTGCATTGTGTTTATGTACGTACACAACATGGCACAGTGCTACAAATTATGTTGTATTCTGGCCCTTGCTTAGTTATTCTTAAGGAAATGAAATTTGGTGTATTTATGGTTAGTAGTGGGTCTGACCACATGGATGTGAGCTATGGCTTCTGTCACTGCCAAATTTAGGATAGACCCGTGAAGATCTGGGTTAGAAATGGTCTTCAGCAACCCATGCTTGTCGTAAGAGGCGACTAAAGGGATTGGATGGTCTGACACACTGTCTTGGTTGACAGTATGTCATCATATCACAATTGCATAGATTGATACGATTATTTACAGACTGCCCCCATATAGCTGGAATATTACTGATTGCAGCATTAAACAACAGCAGCAAAAAAAAAGAGAAGAATAATTCAGGTTAGCTACTGTTCTCTGGTGCTTTTTTAAAAATGGCATCTGTCACTTTTAAATTTAGGTGAGCTACAGAGTATTGTTTCTATTATTTTTTTCAGGAAAAGGTTTTTCTTCCAATGTCTAAAATATCCTAATTTTATTTTTTCAGATGCAGACTTACGATGACTTGTGATTGATGTGTTAAAACTGCAGCAATGGCCGACTGCACCAGTGATAATGGGCTACACAAGTTGTGCGTGTCAATCAAGAACTGTGACACTGACACTGTCAGAGGCTTGCTGGACACCAAGCCCGATGTCAACAAGGTGTGGGAGAAGGAGCAGATAACTCCACTCAGCCTTGCAAGCTCTCTCGGCTACATGGAACTTGTCCGACTGCTGATCTGTGCTGGAGCAGACGTGAACCTGGCAGGCCCCGATGGCAAGACAGCGTTGCATCACACTTGCAGTGTGGAGGAGAGGAAGCCAGAACTGTTTGATATTCTGGAGATGCTGTTACAGTCTGCACAGAACATCAACACTGACAAGAAGGATAACATGGAATGTACTCCCTTGTTCTATGCATGTCAGTCGGATGATGTGAAGATTGTTCAAAGGTTGATAGGCGAAGGATGTGATGTGAACGTTTCCACAATGGAGGGAGACACACCACTGAAAGTGTCTTGCCGAAACGCAGAGTTCCGCTTCTTCTGGAAAGGCAGATGTGAATTAGGAGGAAAAGAAGACTTTCGACCAAGCTCCTTCCCACCAGTTGAGATAACCAAACTGCTTTTACAAGCTGGAGCCAATCCTTGTGAAGCTACCTTCTTGCCCACAGCTGTACAGTTCTCTGCCGTTGACTTAGTGATTGAGTTGCTTGACTTGGGAATGAATGTCAATATGCAGGACGACAATCAAAGATCCCCTCTTGGTTGTGCCTGTTCTTCCTCCAATGTGGACCCCAAAGTTGTGAAACTTCTGCTTGATCGGGGAGCAGACGTCAATAAAGGAGGTGGATGGAAAAAGCAAAAGCCTTTAATTTTTGCTTACGTGCACAATTCTGTTGAGAAAATCCAGCTCCTGCTTTCTTATGGAGCAAAGGTCACAGATGAGGAAATGACAGAACTTGTTTCAATGACCTTGTCAAAATCTTTCCTTGAAAATCCAGATATTGTGGGTCCTAAAAGTAAAGAGCTGGTAGCTTGGCGTCTGCTGTTTGCAGCTGGTTTCCGACCACAGGTTGATGCTCTGCAGGTTAAGAGGCACAACTTGCGTGTCATGAGCAGCTATGACAGTATATCAGAATGGATCGATGACTGTTTCTTCTACCCAGTGAGATCCCTGAAGGAGTGTTGTCGAGTGACCATTCGACAAAATGTGCATCCGATGATCGATAAAAAAATTGAACTCCTACCTCTTCCACCTCAGTTAAAATTGTTTTTGCAATTTTCTGAGTTCAATAATTAAGGTGAATATGTGTAAGCAACTGTTAAGTAGTTCATGAACTTATATTTGTGTTTGATGTGTTTGACCACACTTATTCAGAAAAATTACACTTTGAATTGTCATTGTGGGGAAAATCAAACCAACTGCTACTCTAAACTGGTGTATCTTGTTTCATCTGTCCTTGTTTATAATGTCAGTAAATTTGAGTTGGATTTCTGCTGTTGTGACCTAATATACAAACTTTGAGTTCAGCCCTACAAGATGTCATGACAAGATATTGACAGTGAACTTACTGAAGAAGGTGTGAAAAGTGCTCTTTGTGATGTAACTTGTTTGACAATCATTGAAGTGCTTGCATGACTAATAGTGCTATTTGTGTTTGACAACAATGTTTGTCCACAAGAAAAATGCCAGTTACTGTTGCTAGTAATCATGACCATTGATCTCAATACAGAGGTGGTTCTTCTGGTCAGAGTGGAAGATAAGGAATGTCCTATTGTTACCTTTGGGGTTTTAGAGGTGGACAATTAGTGAGCTATGCTGAACAAAGATGTCAAGGATGATTATTATTTTCTGCAGTGAACAGTGGCAAAGACACAGTTTCATAAAAATACCTCCAAAATATTCATCATCCTTAAATAGTTTTGTTCAGTGTAGATGTGTTGACACGAAGAGTACCCAAGGCCATATGGACACAATGAATGATATGACATGTTAACAGCGAACCATTGATATTTTGGAAGGTTCCATGATTTGTTTTCACATTATTGTAAAATGTTTTAGATGAAGTAATTTGAGAACATTAGATATTAGGTGTTTGTATTAAGTAGAAAACATAAAAATGATAGTGAACAGGATTACAATGGCCATTATTCATGATTACCAGAACTGTTTGTAGCATTCAGTGATTATCATTGTTATTGGCATTGCCATACAGTGCATTATCTCCGTTACTCCCAGAGTGCTCACCGTTGGTTTCATTTGTACAGTTCGTTATTGGGACATTAATCAAATTGTGTACAGTCCATTTGGCTCAAAAGCGGACCGATGAATTGCAGTCTTACTCGAAAACTAATAAACATAACATACTCAATGAAACGCTGATCATAATCAAAACATCATACCCAGGTGTTCGAGAAGCACGTTCACAGACAAAGTTATTTATTCATTAACCTGTGCTGTACCATCTCCCTCCGTTCTCGAACACCTGGCTGTCCCTTTCTCTGCACTCCTCCCTCGTAACAAATAGTGAACTGTGTCAATATTTTAATGATAGATTGTAAAACAACTTTTTTATTGTTAGGACAAAATTCTGCAAAAACCTCACAGAGTGGGTATGATGTTTTGATTATGATCAGCGTTTCATTGAGTATGTTATGTTTATTAGTTTTCGAGTAAGATTGCAATTCATCGGTCCGCTTTTGCGCCAAACGAACTATAGTTTTGAAATCATTCGACAAACACCGGTTAAAGTGCAAAGTAATTTGTGTAATGTATGAAAGAAAAGGTTTCTAGTCACTCCAGAACTATGCATTAATGTGGTTGGTTTTAATGTTTTGCTTGTTGATACTGTCGTTCACAGTATTTTGACTACATGACCCTTATTGGGGGAAATGTAATATTCCATTTGACAAGCCATTTCATAGATTTTCCCTGCCTTTGAAAATCTTAGGTTGACAGTCTTCCCTCGTTGGCATCTGTAACTAATAGCTATGCAACTCCAGTCTTCAGGACGGATTTAGATTCTGAAGCAGCAAGAGCTGTTGTTCTCATGTTGATGAGACTGCATCGGGCTGTAGGTAATCTATGTAAGTTCCCGGTATGAGCAAGAAAAGACCAAAAGTTTAAACATCCTTGTCTCTGACACAATTAGTGCAGAAGACAGCAGGTCTAAACAGGAATACCATTGCCTAATAGTGACTATTTTGGAAAAAAATGTTATATTTTAATCCTATTTACTCACTACAATTTGATTTCTATACAAATATGTAACCTGTGTATGGTTTGATATACTGCTAACCCTTTTGTCATGCCAGTGGACACTTATTATGGTGAATACAGAGCTGATATGTATTAAAACAATAACACTAAATCTCCATGGGTAACTAATCTCTGATGGAGAGTGTTTCAGGGAAATCTTTAAACTTTCATCGTTTGTCCTGAAATGTTGCAGACATGAAAGAAGTTGTCTTCTATTGGTGTTTCCAGGCGTCAAGGTTTTCAGCTTGGCAATGCCAGTCAAACACTACATTTGGAAAAGGTTCAGAAGGAATCTTACCATTTCTGCTGAATGGGACTTGTGATAATGAATCGATGAGTTCCGTTACACCTGGATTCCCTTGCCAGTACTTTACCTGTGCTACACTGGCAATAGGGTCTCCTGTAACATCTACTGTTTGTGTAGTCCAAAGTCCAAGTCACTACAATGCTGAAAGGTGACTTGATTTCAAGCCCTGCCAAAGATTCTTATGTATATGTTTGATTTCTTGATTTCGTTTTTGAGATATCATTCTTTCAAAGTTGTGGCCTGAATGTGTTACAATGGCTGATACTTTGCATAAAGGTGTAGCTCCAAACTTCACAGGGACTGTAATTAGTGTCTTTACATAATGATCTGTTTGTTTAGCATTTAGAAGTTGGTGACTAATAAGAAAGTAAGATTGTTTATGGATAACAACTTCTTTTATTATCTTACCTTCTTCTTTACATAATGGCTGTAACAGTAATCCTAATGGCTGCACCACATGCAAGTAGTTTTCATTTCCTTAAATCAAGCCCTGCCTGTTAAGGTTACACGTTGTCAGTAGGTTGTTGACTTTTACACCATGCCTCAGGGCTGTAACAGTACACTATGACAGTAGAACTGTAACTTTACATTTGTGTACACGACTCGCGTGAAAGACATTGGCCAAGTACACATAAAGGGTACAGTGTATGGTAAGGCATTGTTCATCAATAAGGTCAGATCTTCAATAGGATTCCACTCCGCATCAAGGTCTGATGCCTTCTTGGAAGGCCATGTCAGGAGAGAACTTTGAAAGCCCATTAGTTTGATTGGTACTTGAAACAGTTATCTCCGAATGTGGAGAGACCAAGGTTCTGATTGGTTCTTGAACCCATTGTCTCAGACCTTGGAGAGCCCATGGTTCTGACTGGTTCTTAAACCCATTGTCTCAGACCTTGGAGAGCCCATGGTTCTGATTGGTTCTTGAACCCATTGTCTCAGACCTTGGAGAGCCCATGGTTCTGACTGGTTCTTGAACCCATTGTCTCAGACCTTGGACAGCCCATGGTTCTGACTGGTTATTGAACCTATTGTCTCAGACCTTGGACAGCCCATGGTTCTGATTGGTTCTTGAACCCATTGTCTCAGACCTTGGAGAGCCCATGGTTCTGATTGGTTCTTGAACCCATTGTCTCAGACCTTGGACAGCCCATGGTTCTGACTGGTTCTTGAACCCATTGTCTCAGACCTTGGACAGCCCATGGTTCTGATGGTTCTGAACCCATTGTTCAGACCTTGGAGAGCCCATGGTTCTGATTGGTTCTTGAACCCATTGTCTCAGACCTTGGAGAGCCCATGGTTCTGACTGGTTCTTGAACCCATTGTCTCAGACCTTGGAGAGCCCATGGTTCTGACTGGTTCTTGAACCCATTGTCTCAGACCTTGGAGAGCCCATGGTTCTGACTGGTTCTTGAACCCATTGTCTCAGACCTTGGAGAGCCCATGGTTCTGACTGGTTCTTGAACCCATTGTCTCAGACCTTGGACAGCCCATGGTTCTGACTGGTTCTTGAACCCATTGTCTCAGACCTCCCATGGTTCTGACTGGTTCTTGAACCCATTGTCTCAGACCTTGGACAGCCCATGGTTCTGACTGGTTCTTGAACCCATTGTCTCAGACCTTGGACAGCCCATGGTTCTGACTGGTTCTTGAACCCATTGTCTCAGACCTTGGAGAGCCCATGGTTCTGACTGGTTATTGAACCCATTGTCTCAGACCTTGGAGAGCCCATGGTTCTGACTGGTTATTGAACCCATTGTCTCAGACCTTGGAGAGCCCATGGTTCTGACTGGTTATTGAACCCATTGTCTCAGACCTTGGACAGCCCATGGTTCTGACTGGTTCTTGAACCCATTGTCTCAGACCTTGGACAGCCCATGGTTCTGACTGGTTCTTGAACCCATTGTCTCAGACCTTGGACAGCCCATGGTTCTGACTGGTTCTTGAACCCATTGTCTCAGACCTTGGACAGCCCATGATTATGATTGGTTCTTGAACCCATTGTCTCAGACCTTGGAGAGCCCATGGTTCTGATTGGTTCTTGAACCCATTGTCTCAGACCTTGGAGAGCCCATGATTATGATTGGTTCTTGAACCCATTGTCTCAGACCTTGGAGAGCCCATGATTCTGATTGGTTCTTGAACGTGTTATCTTGGTAATCTCAAACATTCCATGCATGGTTGTAAACACTATCCACACCATGGTAGTGGGGAGTTACAGTTTTGTTATCAAAACTCCAGTAATGTTCACCCTTTATACGAAAATCTGATAAGCATCTATGTATGCCATGCTCACTTTAATGATAATTTGGAAGCCTTGACACTTACGGGTCTGCTGACAGTCTCCTATTTAGGTATCCAGATTTTCATTGAGAGATGCATCTATCATTTCTGAGTAAAAAATCAGATTTTAATTAAATTTGGGGAAACATCCCCTTCTTGGTAAACGTTGGATTGAACCAAGTATTGTGAGAATGCATGTTGAGATTGCATTTCTTTGTGACATTTCATCCTCCCTGAGGTGTGTACACTATTATTCACACATGGCCTAGATTTTCCTATCTTCAGACACATTTCAGCATAGTCTTACTTCAGTGTACTGTTACAGCCCTTGCCAAATGTGTATTGGTATAAAGTTATTTAACATTTTCTTAATTTGTCAAAGATTTGGTTTTATGCATTATGTGATAAGCCTACCAGTTTTCCCGTATGATAGTTTAGCTGTTAGCCGAGCTGGAGTGTGCCAAAGTTCAAAGTAGACAATCACGTTCTGCTTCATGCACAGCACACCAAATAATGTTAACTCAGGTTCATTGGTCTGAATGTGCGATACATTTATATATTTGTTGTTACCACAGTTTTAACTTCTGATGAAGTTCAGTTAATCTTGAATATCAAAATCTTTTCAAGAAATGAGTTTCATTGAGAAATCTAATCATGGAAAAGGTTTCATAGAGGTTTTGGTCTTGTGGATGCAGAGTAATATACCTGTTTTTGGTGTGCAGTCAATCACTTAAGCCATTCAGACCGTCATTCATTCTCTGACAGGGAGACAATCTAATTGCGTCATTCATTGTCTGACAGGGAGACAGTTTAATTGCGTCATTCATTGTCTGACAGGGAGACAGTTTAATTGTGAAGCAAATACTGACATAAGTAGTTTTAGTTCAAATGTTTTTTGTTCCCGAAAAGTATTAGTTTTCTGCTGGATGTAATTACTACTTGAACAATATTGAACATGGCATTAACCTCTGTGATATATATTTATTCCATTCTATGATCGTTCATTTCTTTGGGCATAAGAACAAACAATATGCATTGATGATTTACCTTTGACACATCAGATGAGGTGTAACAACACGGCACCAGGGTTGATGATGTTTGACTTAAAGACTCTACAGTTGTTATTCTAATCAAGATAAATTGCTTTGTAGATTAGTTTTAGGGTTTTTGTTTATATTCTTGTTTCAGAATATATACTCATGGAAACAAATAAGGGAACACATGAAAGTACAAGTGTTCCTTTATTCTTTTCCAGGTTTCTTCACATTGTATGTATTGCACTGTGGGTGAAACTTAGGAAATAAATAAAGGAACACTTGTACTTTCATGTGTTCCCTTTTTTGTTTCCATGAGTATATGTATATACAAATGTATATGAATTTGCACTATATTTACAAATAAATTTATGTCTGCCACAGGTCTATTAAGATGCAAGTTTAATCTCTGTATTGTTTGGAAGAAAGCTGTATCATCAACTTGTTGCCATGGTTACACCTCAGATGACCTTTATACAGATATATAGGGCATTGGTAGATGTATAGCTTCTGTTAATGGCTTTTTGTGCTAAGTGTTGTTTGTTGTTTGTGTCAGTTGAAAATGTACTGTCAAATATCCCGGTGTGCGTTTACAATGTTTTGGTTAGGCTTGATATATTTGTGTACAACTTTTAAGTTGATGTTGTTGTGTGAACAAATGATCTTCAAAATATCCAGGCAAATTTTCAGATGTCTTAAGCATGATTAGGAATGTCATTCTCTTCCCACAGAGGTTACTCCTGTCATATCTTCCTACGTAACCTCTGTTCTAATACGGCCCTTTCATGGTGTGAGCGTTCAAGACTCGTGATTGGAGGCAATCAGATTTAGTTGTGCAATCAGCGATGTTGTTTCAAAAGTGATCATTCGCAAGGCCTCGGTAATTTCCGTATGCTTCGAGAAAACTAAATTTCTTCCCCTGCGCGATGCGCAAACGTTTCTTCTAGACAGAACTCAGTCATGTTATGGCGGATCAGTGGCGTCTCCATCGCCCTCTTTGACAACGGACAAGCTAGCCATTAAACGCCTTGTGTGTAACATCAACACAAGTCCCCGGCAGATGGGGGGATATTTGTGGCCCCACATTTGCTTGTGTTAGTCAAGTTGAATCTAAGTCGATGTAACACGTGTTCTGATTGGATAGAAGGAAGGGAGATAATTCGTGTTGCGATCTTTTGCCGCTAGGGGATTTTACGAGAACCGGGAAATATGGCCGTATTAGAACAGAGGTTCGTAGGAAGATATGACAAGTAACCTCTGTGGGAAGAGAATGTAGGAATGTATGTGTTAACTGATTTGTTCAGATTATGTGGTTTGTTGACAATGACATGCCTGTTGGTTACCATGGTTCATATAGGTAAACTTAACATGGTAAAACGTTTCGTGAGTAAGGGTTTCAAATTGTTCCCAGCAACCTTTGCTGGCGTCTAGACATCCAGAGCGTACTGAGGTGTAGGTGCACTGGGAACAGCCTTCAACCTTCACCTGCTCACTTGTGACTGAAGGTTAGTATGTGCTGCAGGAGGCTGATACTGGAAGGTCAGCAGGTCAGGAGATAGTCAGAACGATGACACATCAGTTTCCATGATATACGTGTTTTATCACACACTTACATCCTTTCTTAAGAGTAGATAACACTAAACTTTATAGATCATAATATATTGTTCATAATAAATAGAAATCTTCACATATTAGATTTTGTCATTGTTTTAGGTCTCAATCATTCAAGAAGAGAACAGTTGTCATGAAACCAAGGACTTCAGGTCTGCTCTTGAAGTTTGTAGTAAATTTACTACAGGTCAAATGGTGACGGTTTAGGCATCTTCTTCGGTGTGCATTCTGTCTAAATTGGACTGATGTCCTCCTGTTTTGTGCCAAAGATACCTGTCGCTGAGTTTGGCTCCATCAGACTTTTTGTGTTTACATCATGTTTGGTGTGAAGTTATCGATATTTGGTAATGTAAGCAGCAACACCCTGGCCATATTCATAGTGAAGGCAACAAAACCCTGGCCGTATTCATAGTGAAGGCAACAAAACCCTGGCCGTATTCATAGTGAAGGCAACAAAACCCTGGCCGTATTCATAGTGAAGGCAACAAAACCCTGGCCGTATTCATAGTGAAGGCAACAAAACCCTGGCCGTATTCATAGTGAAGGCAACAAAACCCTGGCCGTATTCATAGTGAAGGCAACAAAACCCTGGCCGTATTCATAGTGAAGGCAACAAAACCCTGGCCGTATTCATAGTGAAGGCAACAAAACCCTGGCCGTATTTATAGTGAAGGCAACAAAACCCTGGCCGTATTCATAGTGAAGGCAACAAAACCCTGGCCGTATTCATAGTGAAGGCAACAAAACCCTGGCCGTATTCATAGTGAAGGCAACAAAACCCTGGCTACATCATTAGAATCTCTGCTAAGGCAGTGTGGGAGGTGCGATTCAGATTATATGAACATGCTTCTGTGAATCACTTTCTAACAGTGATGAAACAGAAAAGATGAGTGTGTCCTGCCTCACTGGTGGAACCTTCCACAAGCACATATAAAGGCTTGTCTGTTATTTTTCTGGAAACACGGAACGTGGTGTAAGTCAAAAAGGGGGATTGCATCTGGCATAGGTTGTCGCTGAAACCTAAACTTTGGAAATGGCTGCCCCATGTCGGAATGGCGGGGATGCTGCCAGAATGCCGACTGTTGAGGGAAAGCTGAAGCCATCCATGACATGCAGCGTTGTGGAGAGTTTTGTTATTCCGAATAGCCGTGCTTAGACCAAAAACCTTCATAACATAAGAATCAATCTGACACGTCTCCAAAATTTTAGTTCAGGTGGGTAAATAAGTGGATGGAAATGGACTATTTGAAGTTAATTGATTGAGAGCAGATCATCCACGTGGTTGAATCTAAGTTTAACTGCTGTACATATTTTGACTTTGATAAATCGGAGTAGAAAGTAATGCACGAACGAAGTCACGTTACCAGGCTGTTGCCTGTGAAATCGGTGATCCCACGGGTTCCCTTAGCCCTGTTAGTTTTTCAGTTATTATTTCATAACCCCCTGTCAGTGTGCTTATTTATTAGAATACTAGGAAGATGTAAACCTTTGTGCAATCTTTAATTAGAACAATGATCGTCAAGACATTCACCATAAGTACCTTGTCTGGTAATGGTAATTTGTGAACGGAAACCCCTCCGAAGAAATCTGCTACGAGTCAAACACTTTTGATGTTGAGATTCTTCTCTTGTTTGTTTGGAAGTGATTTGCGTGTCTCTTCATTTCACAAAATTTAACTATTTTGTATTTGTTTGTTGAAACGACCGTGAAACTAGTGTTGTATCCATGCCCGTTATCAGTATGTTAATTTGTTGTAGATGTATTGTTGCAACCTATTTTAACCAACTGGATTTCCTTATATATACGAGAAGATCATAGACCCAATCCCAGTCATGACTTCTGTTTGTATGGTACTTAGCACACGTGAATGATTGGAAGTTTAAATGCTGCAGGAAAACCGCTGCTGACTGCAATTGTTGTTGTAGGCCATAGACGTATTGTACTGTTTGTGTGTTTTCGTGTTTAATACCTTGATCGGCTATTTACATTTCCTTTTGAATGATCGGAGGTTTTCCAATTACAGTTCCAAAGACCTTGTCACGCAAACCAGTCTCTACCTCTACGGTTGTCGTGAGCCTCCAATAACGTTTTAATGTTATAACAGGGCAAGTCATAGGGCTTAGATCGCTTTGTATCCAAGATCGTGGGAAAGTTCAGGTATTTGTTAAAGGTGACAACGTTTGGATAAGGAAATATGTGTCACATAATTTGGTCACCTTGTGATTTCTGAAATGCTTGCATCTGGTGTGATCAGTGTTTTAATCAAATATGGCATGTGTAAGTTTTTGTAAATTATTCAAACTAATGAGAGAATAAATTTTGCATATTGAACAGTTTTACTTTCTTTTTCTTCTGAGGGCGGTGCCGTCATGATATTGCTGGAATAGTGCTAAAAGCGGCGTAAAACCAAACTTACTTACTCATTCACTCACTCAGAGGGGCGGTTGGGTAGCCTGTTAAAGCGTCCCTCGTCACGCTGAAGGCCGGGTTCGATTCCTCACATGGCTTCAATGTGAAAAACCCATTTCTGGTGCAAAACACACCCCCACACCCCCCACCCCGTCGGAATATTGCTAAACACGGCGTAAAACCATACTCACTCACTCTTTGTCCCGTGGTGAGTCTGGGACAGAACCGACCCGCAGTCGATGAGCCACGACATACTCATTATCACGTGATTGCGTCGTTTATGGTGGCAGGGGGCATCACAGTGCTTAAACATGTCCTTTTTTGGGCGGTGCCTAAGTGGACATAGAGCTCTGCCTTGAAAGGTCTGTCATACCAAAAGACGCTGAAAGTCGGTGCAAGGGTTTCCCCTTCCTGGCATAAATGGCCTTCTCTGGAATTTTATATTGTTGTTTTTATCTGTTGAAGTCAGTGTATTTCCATTTTGAACATTGTAAATCACTGTCATGTTATGCTTACAAACAAAAGGGAAACAAAACACTTCACTTGCCGTGACTTTCCATTGTTCACAATTATATCCATCGTCAAATATTCGAATATGAACAAAAACAACTCGAGCAACTTGCTACGAATTGGAAACACTGCTTCCATATCATGAATTCTGTGGATTCGTATGGGAAAGGTGATTAACTGAAAGGATGAACATGAAAAGGATGAAGTTGTTTACACCTACAAGAACTCTGATAACATGACCATATATGTAAGCATCACAGCATTTACCGTTTGATACTCACATATGATATCGTTTGCCGGACAAATGCCACGAGACAATTTTAGTATTGTGTGTGTGCAGATCGTGTGTGCGGAGATCAGCAGGTTATACATTACTGGATCCAGGATTATTGGAGAAGGAGGGTGCACATGTATCATGAAGTCCAAAGGTTAGGGACAAATGCTCCACAGGGAAATTTTTCGGGGGTGAGAGAGGGGTTTGGTTGTGGTGTGCACTCCCGCACCCTCTCTAGATCCCCCCTGCACTATAGTTAGTATGTTCTACTTGGATAAATACATCAAACAGTGTCGGACCTAGAGTAAAATAGCAGTCCATGCCAGAATGAATCAGGTCTTTCAACACTGACTGAGTTTAGTTTTACGCCGCTTTTAGCAATTTTCCAGCAATATCACGGCGGGGGACACCAGAAATGGGCTTAACACATTGTGCCCATGTGGGGAATCGAACCCGGGCCTTCGGCGTGACGAGCCAACGCATTCACCACTAGGCTACCCCACCGCCCCCGGGTCTTTCAACAACAAGTTTTACAATGACTAAACTTTGTTAACTTAACAAGGTCACATAAAAATTCCTTCAGCATGCGTAGACCTAGACAAAGTGCTGCGGCGTGAAGCCTTATTACCCAATCAACATCGCCCGAACTGGGTTAAGTGGTGATACCGACTCGGCAACTGACCGTCCAGGTGAAGGACAGCGAGATAACAAAACCCTCGCACTCACGTTGTATAACACAGTAACTGCTGTGTGATTTGTTATTGCACTCATAACATACATACACACATGCATGCACACTCTCACACACACACACTGATATGCGTGCGTGACTGCGTGTGTGTATGTATGTAATGATTGCAATAACAAATACATATGATTCTTTCATGATTCGCTGAATCCATAAATATGTAGGTGCACTGGAACTGCTTTGTCACCTTATATTACGTGAACTATATTTTCACTTTATTTTATCAGCACTTTTCCTTTTTTTGCATGGATTGAGGAATAATTTGTAACATATGTTATATTTGGGATTACACTTTCTTAGTAAAGTACAGATTCTAGTATTTTGGGGGTTGAGTCCCATCCGGGATTCGAACCCACACCCTCATAGTCAAGCACCTACTCGCCAGCACACAAAGTCAGACGCCTAGACCGCTCAGCCACCGCGGCTTCCACAAAAATGGAAGTCGAACAACTGGTAGTCTAGACTGCGGACTATGTGTATCCCTCTGATAAGTGTTAATTGGCACGGCTCTACTAGTATAGTAGAGGGGAAACCCAGTGGAGGTGACCTCCGACCTCTAGAGGAGCCTCCAAACGGACTTCACAACCTACAACTCGCTCCCACTCCACACACACACACACACACACACACACACACACACACACACACACACACACACACACACACACAGCCCCAATTACAGATATGCAGGTGTATGGTTATAGAACACAACAAAGCCAGGAACCAAGCTATCGCGAGAAGCCTATGCCGAGATCCGATCTGGCAACATATCTCTTCGGGAGGCGACGAAGAAGTACCATATATCACAAGCCAGATATATGCGAATCCGAGGCTGTATGGACTCCGAGATACGCACGGACACACCAACAGACCCAAGTTCCGAAACACAAATGGGGCCAAGCTGGACAGAAGTCTTGGAGATCCGGCTAGAGAAGTGTCCCCATCTATTGCTTTCTGACAAAGAGAAACAAATCCTAGAGCAATCGGGACACGCATTCCAGGAGTGGTAGCAGATCCCTAGGCAGTTTCTCGAACTATGTTTGCTGTGCTTTTGCCAATTCGTCGAAAACTGCAAAATAGTACATTTTGTCTGCATGTACCCACCAAGACAATTTCGACCTGCAGCAGGCAAACTCTGAATCGTTCTCCGACTGCCCTGAAACCAAGGGCAGACACAACCAATGCACCGACTGCCTCTCTGCTATATCGGAACTACCTACCCTATTCAAGCCAGACAACTCTACATGCAAGTGCAGCGCCATAAACCACTGTGTTGGCAGCAAGAAATTTGTTCTCCGGAAAAACAAAGATACACTCCCGGAGCGACTCCCACTAGATGTTCCAGAAGAAATCGAGATCCCCGAGTGTATCTCGAACATAGAGCACCTGTATGGCAGCGACTGCATCCTCTGGTGCCTACAATACAAACGCATACTCGACAATTTGGTAGCCAATTGCCCATGCGAGAAAGATTCATGTATCTTCCAGCAGCTAACTGGGAAAGCAGACCCACCACCTGGGCGGGAAAATAGTCGCCATGCCCCATTGCCAAACTACGGCGGGACAAAGGATATAGAAGCGGCAGCACCGCCATGCGACAAACACAGAGAAGCTGCACACGTTCCGGAGGGAATCTATGTATGCAAAAAGTTTGCTGTAGCCAAATACAAAGGGAAGAACAGATTGTTGCTACTCCTCTCTTTGCCGACTGGAGAAACCATTCCGGTATACGGCTACAAGCTACAAGAAACTATTCGAGACAACGGTGGAATAAAAAACCTTCGGTTGGTTGGTGGGTCGTTTCTGTGCAGGCTAGGCAAAGTCTGCCACTTGCCCATTTCAGAAAAGAAAGACGACCGACAAGTAGAGTTTGTGTTTCCCAAATGGGAAGCCCTGCTACCCGACAGGATGTCCATAGAGCACGGGCTCGGGCGTCTTTACGAGGGAAGTATGGAACTCGATCCACCTCCAGAGTATAGAGAAGCCATACAGATACCCGAAATAACAAACACCTGTATCGGGTTCGCCGGAAGGCCACCGCCAGGCGGGTATATCTTCTACACAGACACCGAGATAGCCTGGCCAACAGTAGGCCAAGCAAATATTCCTGTTGGAGAACTCGTACCAGTCTACAGCAACAACCTATCGAGCCTCGTACGGGACCTTGGTGGGTATACGTTCTTGCAGATGGTTGGCAAACCATTCCTCTGTACCTTCGGCGAGACAACTTCCAATGAGGACAGGAAGGCAGTCGGCATTGCCCTCCGCCTAGGCTGGAGTCATATCTGCAGCACTCGAGAAAAATAGCAAACGGCATACGACAGCAATCTCGTATCCGATATCTCCAAGGTAGACTATCTACAAGGACATCTAGGTCGGGCCAAACTTCGTCCTCTAGAAGGACAACCAGTATTTCTAGATGATGTATACGTCTTTGGCTATCTACGTAGGGAAGATTTGAGGAGCATTTTGAGGACACCTATCTTGTACTTTGGTGGAGCTAAATCTATAGTTGGTAGGATTGCCAGAGCTGTTCGAGAATCTCGTGGGGTGGCTCCCGATGGTAGTACTCGTGGCTATATGCATATATCTCTTGTATACCCAGTAGCAAGAAGGGACAATGTTTCTAGTAGTGCTATTCTAGCAACTATTGGGAGGATAGAGATAGATTCAATGTTCCAAACAAAAAATATGTGGAAAAAAAGATATGTAGACGAACCAACTGGGGTATTTGTTGCCAAAATTGATGTTTCGTGTATACTACTCCTCTTCCGGGACTACGTTTGTGTGTGTTGGACTACTTTTTGTGTTCCATGTTGTATGTTGCCGTATGTTGTATGTTATCGTATGCTGCATCTTGCCGTATGATGTTGTATTTTTCTGTATACGGAGAATGGAAGACGAAAAGTGGTCCAATACACAGAAAAATAGTCGAAAAGGGCCTCCACAAGCTTTTTTCCCATTGCTTTAACATTGATGTACCTCCACCAGTTTTTCTGCAGATTGTGTCCACTACTAGTGTTGCTCGCCGTCTTCAGGTGTCTCCCTCTGTCATTCACACAATGAGGGACATGTTCCAGGCCTCTGCTAGAGTATAGGACAGACCTCGCGCTGGAAGACCCAGAAAACATGAAGGGCAGATGACCGACATGTTGTGCTCCAAGCCCTTCGGAACCGATCCACAACTGCTAGTGCCTAGTTGCAACAAGCTGTATGGGAAGTCTGTCTTCCATATGCACTAGGCTGTTGTGTTTGGGCGTTTGAATCAAACATGGTGTTGGTGTGTTTCAGCACCCTTGTTTTTCGTTGTGTTTGACAATGTTTCATTTCACTCAAACTCAACGAATATTGATTCAGTCGCTTCACCGCATACTCTAACATGTCGTTTAAAGTGCCCATAAAGCAGACAAAAAGTTGCATTTATCTTAGAGTATAAATGACCTCACCACGTTTAAGTTATTATATGACTATCAAATTTGAGGGTGTTCCCATACTTTTTGTTTGTAGTATAGTATGTACAGGAAGCCACAGACTTGTTTTTACAAAAGTATACATAGCATGTGCATGAAGCCACAGGAATAATTCTGTGAAATAGTCCCGGCCACACAAATACCGTTTTTAGTTCCTTATCCTATACAACCGGAAGGTGCGTGTGAAGTATTTATTTAGGGTAAAGACACACTGTAAAAGGACATCCCTATACACAATGGACATCCTCTATTTCACTTTCGTGTGATGACTTCATTTCTGGGTTCATGTCATCCTGCCAGCAGACCAGGGAAGAAGACGTAGACTGCTGTAGATTATCCCTGAGGAGACGTAGAATGCTGTAGATTATCCCTGAGGAGACGTAGAATGCTGTAGATTATCCCTGAGGAGACGTAGAATGATGTAGATTATCCCTGAGAAGAAGTAGAATGCTGTAGATTATCCCTGAGGAGACGTAGAATGCTGTAGATTATCCCTGAGGAGACGTAGAATGCTGTAGATTATCCCTGAGGAGACGTAGAATGCTGTAAATTATCCCTGAGGAGACGTAGAATGCTGTAAATTATCCCTGAGGAGACGTAGAATGCTGTCAATTATCCCTGAGAAGACGTACAAAAGATCCTGAACATTGCTTATGAGTGAGTGAGTGAGTGAGTGAGTGGACGAGTGAGTGAGTGAGTGAGTGATCACTGAAGCAGCTGGGAATATCTCAGATTATTGCACAATAAATTACTTATCATTAGTATGATGTGTATGATGGCATAATATATCATAACTGTGACTAAATGAAAAGGATTCTTCTTTAACCTCCTGAATACCTATAAACATCAGTTACCAACTGCATCTCAACATTCCCCCATCACGAGTGTGGTATATGACAGGGGCTATGATCACCGGAATCCTTGCTGTCATGTTAATCAACAGTATTGTGACCTGGACTATGGAGGAGAACATGTCAGATCTATCACTCACAACTCAGACTAGGTTGAAGCGGCCCATAACGAGATGCTGCTCATTATACTGCTCTTCATATGTCTAGATTATAGCATCATAAGATCAAATTAATACCTCCACGCAATGGAATTTAACCTCAATTCTGTACTTTATGAATCTACCTTAGAAATTGGAAAGGTTAACCACACAATTTTGGTATCGGCACATTTACATTTAGATTATCACTCACACCCAACACCTCCATCATATCACGAAGTGTAAAGCGACAAAGCAGTTCCAGTGCACCTACATATTTATCGATTCAGCGAATCATGAAAGAATCATATGTATTTGTTATTGCAATCATTACATTCATTCACACACGCAGTCACGCACGCATATCTGTGTGTATGCGCGCGCGCCCGCGTGTGTGTGCTTGCATGTGTGTATGTATGTTATGAGTGCAATAACAAATCACACAATAGTTACCGTGTTATACAACGTGAGTGCGAGGGTTCTGTTATCTCGCTGTCCTTCACCTGGACGGTCAGTTGCCGAGTCTGTATCACCACTTAACCCAGTTCGGGCGATGTTGATTGGGTAATAAGGCTTCACGCCGCAGCACATAGTCTAGGTCTACGCATGCTGAAGGAATTTTTATATGACCTTGTTAAAGTTAGATAAACAAAGTTTAGTCATTGTAAAACTTGTTGTTGAAAGACCTGATTCATTCTTGCATGAACTGCTATTTTACTCTAGGTCCGACACTGTTTGATGTATTTATCCAAGTAGAACATACTAACTATAGTGCAGGGGGGATCTAGAGGGGGTGCGGGAGTGCACACCACAACCAACCCCCTCTCTCACCCCCGAAAAAATTTCCCTGAGGAGCATTTGCCCCTAACCTTTGGACTTCGTGATACACGTGCACCCTGTAATGTATAACATGCTGATCTCGCACACAGTATCTGCAGACACACAATACAAAAATTGTCGCGTGACATTTGTCCGGCAAACGATATCATATGTGATTATCAAACGGTAAATGCTGTGATGCTTACATATATGGTCATGTTATCAGAGTTCTTGTAGGTGTAAACAACGTCATCCTTTTCATATTCATCCTTTCAGTTAATCACCTTTTCCATATATACGAATCCACAGAATTCATGATATGGAAGCAGTGTTTCCAATTCGTAGCAAGTTGCTCGAGTTGTTTTTGTTCATATTGGAATATTTGACGATGGATATAATTGTGAACAATGGAAAGTCACGGCAAGTGAAGTGTTTTGTTTCCCTTTTGTTTGTAAGCATAACATGACAGTGATTTACAATGTTCAAAATGGAAATACACTGACTTCAACAGATAAAAACAACAACATGGAATTCCAGAGAAGGCCATTAATGCCAAGATGGGGATCGGTTCTGTCCCAGACTGACCACAGGACAAAGAGTGAGTGAGTGAATGCATGAGTATGGTTTTACGCCGTGTTTAGTAATATTCCAGCAATATCATGTCGGGGGCAGCCGAAATGGGCTTCAAACATTGTACCCATTTAGGGAATCGAACCCGGGTCCTCAACGTGACGAGGGACGTTTAAACAGACTACCGAACCGCCCCTCTGAATGAATGAGTGAGTATGGTTTTACGTCGCTCTTCGCATTATTCCAAGAAAATATCACAACGGCGACCGCCCTCAGAAGAAAAATAAAGTAAAACTGTTCAATATGCAAAATTTATTCTCTCATTAGTTTGAATAATTTACAAAAACTTACGCATGCCGTATTTGATAAATACACAGATCACACCAGATGCAAGCATTTCAGAAATCACAGGGTGACCAAATTATTGGACATGTATTTCCATATCCGCCGTCAACAGATACCGGCTCTAAATGTACATGAACAGTGATGGGTATAAATATGTGCATCAATCAGCAGAGAGAAGGTATATCTGTCATAGATAGACAAAATGCTATCTCACTTCAAGTGTTTAGATAGATAATATCATAATCGCAACTAATGTCATGCCTTTGTACCACGTTGTGAAAAGGGATAAGTTTTACATTGATTACACAATGCCATTTAGAAAGTGGTCAAACGTAACATGTTATATTTGGGATTACACTTTCTTAATAAAGTACAAATTCAAGTACATTTTTGAGTTGAGTCCCATTCGCAGAGCGGGCTAGTCGGCTGACTTTGTGTGCTGGCGATTTGCTGCCTGACTCTGAGGGTGTGGGTTCGAATCCCGAATAGGACTCAACCCAAAAAAGTACTAGAATTTGTACTTTACTAAGAAAGTCTAATCCCAAATATAACATGTTATAAGTTTTACATTGTTCCATGAATGTAGTGTTAACATACGATGTCAATATATAATACCTCTCAGTTAAAAAAAATAAGAATCCCACTATTTAAGAAAATGTTTTTAAATTGAAACAGACAAAGTGTCAAGAGAGAGATAAAAGCTTGTCGATAAACAGTATATGAAACAGGTGCTTCCCCAGGTGGAGATAGGGGTGTTATCTCGGACAGATAATGATATCTCATTGTTACAGTATCATGAGTTCTTGGAAGTTGGGACACATAGGAAATTACAGTCCTTTGGTACAGGTTTGTTATTTTCTTCTTTGGACATATAAAGAGCAACAACTAGAAAAAAGGACAATAGAGTGTTAGAATGTTATTGCCAGTGCTCTGTTCTCCATGAAAATCACGGGTTTCCTGACAGTATATGTTGTTGCCAGGGTTTGTACTTCATGAAAATCACAGCTTCCATTACATTATATGTTGTTGCCAAGGTTTGTACTCCATGAAAATCAAGGACCCCCTACCAGTATATGTTATTGTCAGTGGTGTGTACTCAATGAAAATCACTGAACCCATTCCAGTAGTAGTACGCGTAATGGCAGAAAATCCCGTTTGAGATACACCTTCCCCCTCCTCGTGTCCTTTCTGTCCAATTCGGCTCCCACAGCCCACTGAAAAAAAACTAAAATGTAGTATACACGGGCAAAAGTAGCCCAGGAATACAAAAAGTAGTCCAACACACAAAAGCAGTCCTCGCACACACATGCCATGAGTTTGTATCGTATACAGTACACCGTGTGTGTACATTGTGTGCTAGTTGTACGTGTACATTGTGTGACAGTCGTGGCAAATAGTAGCAGTTTGGATACACCCACAAGACTGACTGGCTGAGTTTGGTTTTACACCGCTTTTAGCAATATTCCAGCAACATCACGGCGGGGGACACCAGAAATGGGCTTCACACATCGTACCCATGTGGGGATTCGAACCCGGGTCTTCGGCGTGACCAGCCAACACTTTAACCACTAGGCTACCCCACCGCCCACACACACAAGAAAAAAGTTGCAAAAACATTGGAAACATCGACCAAATATGTATTTTGTCTTCTGTATGATGGACTACTTTTCTGTGTGTTGGACTACTTTTTGTCTTCTTGTATGTTGGACTGCTTTTTATGTTCTGTGTGTTGGACTACTTTGTATTTGTCCTCGTCTTGGGAAACAAGCTCTACTTGTGGATTGTCTTTCTTTTCCGAAATGGGCGAGGAGCAGACTTTGCCTTGCCTACTCAGAAACGGCCTCCCACCAACCGTAGATTTTCTATTCCACCGTTATCTCGAATAGTTTTTTGCATCTTGTAGCCGTATACCGGAATAGGGCCCCTTAAACCATGGTGAACAGAGTAAACATTCGTGACTTCTTCAGACGTTCCTGATAGATGTTATGATAGATGACTGAAGCACTTTTCCAAGCCACTATGGACATATCATCAAACGTGGCAGTTATTTCTGATATTTTTAACATCTTAAAATAACTTAAAGTGCTCAAAGCCAGAGGTTACTGGGGAAGTGGCATTGATCATGGACCTGAATAATCCACTGTGAAGTCGTTGTGTCATTTTGATTATTGAAATACATTAACTCTTTTTCTCAGGTTCATCATCAGACATGTTTGAAAGCAATGTGGTGAGCAGTATATAGGACATATTTCCTACGGAAGCCTATTAGGGCCACGCTATGCTATTATTCAGCATCTTTTATGTTGAAAATTCAACTTGCTATCTTGAAAATTCAACTTACTATCTTGAAAATTCAACATTCTTTCTTGAAAATTCAACTTAGTATCCTGAAATTTCAACTTAGCATCGTGAAAATTCAGCATCCTCTCTTGAAAATTCAACTTACTATCTTAAAAATTCAACTTAACTTTGTTGAACATTCAAGTAAGTATCTTGAAAATTCAACTTAGTATCTTGAAAATTCAAGAAAATTAGTAAAATTAAATGAAATGTCTTTCGTTCATTATGCGCATTTCCAAATTCTCTGTACACGAACTGTGGCCGATGACAATGGAGTAGAGCAGAGACAATGTCATCTCTGTATGTTTTGTAGTAGCGTTAGGATTGGGTTACTTCTGTCTGGCAAGAATTATAGGATTTTTATGTAGCGCAACGTCACAAGAGAAAAGGTATCTTGGAAGAGGCTTTGTTCATTTTGCAACAGCTTTTAGCAATATTCCAGCAACATCACGGCGGGGGACACCAGAAATGGGCTTCACACATCGTACCCATGTGGGGATTCGAACCCGGGTCTTCGGCGTGACCAGCCAACACTTTAACCACTAGGCTACCCCACCGCCCACACACACAAGAAAAAAGTTGCAAAAACATTGGAAACATCGACCAAATATGTATTTTGTCTTCTGTATGATGGACTACTTTTCTGTGTGTTGGACTACTTTTTGTCTTCTTGTATGTTGGACTGCTTTTTATGTTCTGTGTGTTGGACTACTTTGTATTTGTCCTCGTCTTGGGAAACAAGCTCTACTTGTGGATTGTCTTTCTTTTCCGAAATGGGCGAGGAGCAGACTTTGCCTTGCCTACTCAGAAACGGCCTCCCACCAACCGTAGATTTTCTATTCCACCGTTATCTCGAATAGTTTTTTGCATCTTGTAGCCGTATACCGGAATAGGGCCCCTTAAACCATGGTGAACAGAGTAAACATTCGTGACTTCTTCAGACGTTCCTGATAGATGTTATGATAGATGACTGAAGCACTTTTCCAAGCCACTATGGACATATCATCAAACGTGGCAGTTATTTCTGATATTTTTAACATCTTAAAATAACTTAAAGTGCTCAAAGCCAGAGGTTACTGGGGAAGTGGCATTGATCATGGACCTGAATAATCCACTGTGAAGTCGTTGTGTCATTTTGATTATTGAAATACATTAACTCTTTTCTCAGGTTCATCATCAGACATGTTTGAAAGCAATGTGGTGAGCAGTATATAGGACATATTTCCTACGGAAGCCTATTAGGGCCACGCTATGCTATTATTCAGCATCTTTTATGTTGAAAATTCAACTTGCTATCTTGAAAATTCAACATTCTTTCTTGAAAATTCAACTTAGTATCCTGAAATTTCAACTTAGCATCGTGAAAATTCAGCATCCTCTCTTGAAAATTCAACTTACTATCTTAAAAATTCAACTTAACTTTGTTGAACATTCAAGTAAGTATCTTGAAAATTCAACTTAGTATCTTGAAAATTCAAGAAAATTAGTACTTAAATGAAATGTCTTTCGTTCATTATGCGCATTTCCAAATTCTCTGTACACGAACTGTGGCCGATGACAATGGAGTAGAGCAGAGACAATGTCATCTCTGTATGTTTTTGTAGTAGCGTTAGGATTGGGTTACTTCTGTCTGGCAAGAATTATAGGATTTTTATGTAGCCCAACGTCACAAGAGAAAAGGTATCTTGGAAGAGGCTTTGTTCATTTTGCAACAGATACTAAGTTGAATTTTCAAGATAGCAAGTTGAATTTTCAAGATAGCAAGTTGAATGTTCAACATAAAGATAATGAGTAATAGCGTATAGTGGCCCTAATAGGCTTCCGTAATTTCCTACATTTGCCTTTGTTCTTCCACTTATTCATACCACCATGATGAACCACCTTAAAATCTTTCCAAACATGATGTCCCTCAATAATATACTGAGAGAAACAAATAAAGGATCACAGGAAAATTCAAGCCTTCCTTTAATATTTTCCAGTTTTCATCACCAGCTTTGAATAGCGCTGTGGTGATGAAAACTGGAGTATAATCAAGGAACGCTTGAATTTTCCTGTGATTCTTTATTTATTTCTCTCAGTATAGTTTTGCAAATATAATTTACCTCGGTAATAATTTTGCAAACATAATGTGCTATGTTAACATTTTCCAACATTTGTGAGCGTCTCAGTACTGACAACATCTGTTGCCAGGGGCGACTGAGGGAAGATGTCCGACAACAGGGATACCTCTATAAGACGGGACCCAGTCACAAGAGTAAGTGGACATTCCATGAGTTATGTTAACAATACAACGTTCTGTTCATAATGTAAATATATGAATATATGCTCATAATGGTTCATATATGTTCACACATAAAGGAAGGTAACATGGTCATCGTCATGACCACATAACCCCAGTACTACAGTCTCTGCACTGGCTCCCCATCTCTGCAAGAATTACCTTCAAAATCCTCATTCTGACTCATGACTGCCTCTACAATGATAACTTTCCTGACTATCTCAAACATCTCATCTCTGCGTATGTACCTCAGCAAAGTCTCCGATCCTCCTCTGGCTCTCTCCTAACCCAACACAGATCTCCAAACCAACTGTCTGACCGAGCCTTCTCCTGTGCCAGCCCTAAACTGTGGAACTGTCTTCCAAAGGAAATGAGGAACACTTCATCGAAAGAAACTGTTAAATCTCTGCTAAAGACCAATCTATTCACTGCTGCCTTTCTAAAAAGTTATATGAACTATTTCCTTCACCAATACTGTCACCGCGCCACTGAGCATCTCTATGGTGGATATTAGGCGCTTTATAAATACATTATTATTGGGTCTTCAGACGAATGTCTGGAAGACCTACTGTTCTTATCCGAATATTCTTCTTCTGCTATAATTATTATTTGTACGTTTTTTGTACCAGCTCTCCTGACCTAACCTCAGGGTCGATTTTCATGAAACTTTCAGGGATGATAGCCTGTATGCTGAAATTGATACAGAGTGGAAACAATTCCGACTTCCGGCCTCCGGTAAGGGCAGATAACCCAAAACGTAAAAATCTTTGAACCCCAATATCTCCAAAACTAGAAGGGTAAAATTTACCAAATTTTCACTCGATATAGACATCATCATCCTCTATTGATTCAATGCATACATTAAGTCGGGCAGCAGAAGAAATTTTCCGCAATCTTGAAAAAAACTTAATTTGTCGCCGATTTTCACGTTTTGACGGTGCCTGTGTTTGAAAATCGTTTTCTCCAGAACGGCAAATAGTACAATCGCGTTCGATACGCCGTTGGAAAGCCCACACTCCCGACTACACAAATTGCGCACGGAATATCGATATCTTAAATGTTTTTGGAGTTATCGCCCTTGGAAGTTGGTGGATTTTTACTAAGACGCATTTTCATAGGGTTAAAAAAAATGTCACAACTCTGCAAAAACACAATGAATTCCATTTTCCAAATTATCTATCTGTTTTAAAGCCCACACTCCGGACTACTTAGTTTGTTCAATGCATGTCGATATCTTGAATAGTGTCGGAGTTATTGCCCTTGGAAGTTGGTCAATTTTGGCAAAACGCATTTTTATAGTGTTCATAAAATGGCTCTACGACAACACAATGGATTTCATTTACCAAACTGTAGATAATTGAATGGAGAACATTTTTGCTTCTCATTATTGTTATGTAAAAGTCAATAATTACGCCACAATTACTTCACAAATAGAACGGAGCTACGGCCTGTTAAAGAGGGAACTATTTCCTTGGGCATTGGAAAACCAGGAAGTGGTGATTGTTGCTAGATTTTACAGACGCTTCCAAAATGTTTTCGCATTTTGTCAGTGGTGAGATAGCTGAAGGAAGCGTCTGTAAAATCTAGCAGCTTTCACCACTTCCTGGTTTTCCAATGCCCAAAGAGCAATGCGCTTTAAGTAACAACTGGGACTCCAGCAGTTTGTTTATCAGCCTGACTGTGCCAGGGCCGTGCAAACCCTTTCTGCTACATCATCATGATTGCAGGAATCCAGCACATAAACGCACAATATTTTATACATTTAAAACAGAATAAAACTTTACACACAAAACTGCGGCCATGGCAGTCGTACTTTCAAATCATCTTTAAAACCTCTAAAACCCCCGTGGGTTTCCAAATAGTCGCCCATTTGCTACTCCCCAGCAGGCAAGATGTTGTCAGCCCGTGAGTGACAAGACTGTAACGGCTATGGGTGCCTGGCAAGAGCCTGGCGATGTCAAAGGTTAACCTTAGAATTTACTACTAGAATAAACATGTGTCTTATAGCAAATGTCCAACAACCCTTTCAGTACATATTTTGATGACTAAAGAGATTAGTTTGATTAGCATATATGAATCATCAAATTTTACTTATATTCTGAATATACAATCTTCAGCAAAGAGATGTCAGCATCAGATAAGTGTACAACCCTAGCCCTGCACAGCATGGTGTCAGGGGAGTAGAAGAGGGGGGCATTTCCCAGCCTGCCTGAAATATGAAACCCTTAATGAAACATTTCCCCCACTCCAAGGCTTGTTTCTATGGAAACATACCTCCTCTTGCCACCTGACTGACACAATGGAAAATTCAAATGTGGATTTAACAATGAGAATATATTTTCAAAATGTATGTTTTGTAGACTCTCTGCATTCATACTTTTTGCTGTGAGTCTTCATAACATATTTCTTTATACTATGACTTAATATCAGCCTGAACCGGTAAGTCAAGTGTGTGATATTTCATGGAATGTTCTTGAATACTGCATTGCTTTCGGCAAAAGGCATGGAGGCCACACCCTATCTGTGTATAGGTTTGAACCCCGGCCTTTAACCGCACCACAGTAATTTTTGAATGGGTGTTTAACAAATGCACTATATACACCTAAATCTATGGTTGTTTCACAAGTGCTAGGATAGCTAGGATCATGACGATTCCAGAACACTAATCGTTTTGACCGTAGACCCAAGGACAACGGAGCTACGGCCTGTCAAAGAGGGAACTATTGCTCCTCCAGAAAATCTTAGAAGGTACATGACCCCGCGAACCCGGCTGCATTTCACCGATCTGCTCTCGTGTCAAAAACGTGTTCTGGCTGCGTTTTGGGCGGTTTCTAGCCCTTAAATACACTTCAAACACCCGTACCTCCGAGAGTTAAAATGGACCCTCCAGCTGGCGTCCAAAGAAACAGTACAAGTAAAGGCAGCCACGGGGAGTCTATGGGGAAATCTGAAGACCGTCAGTAGTGCCCAGGAGGCAATCCTAGTTATTATTATTATTATTATTATTATTCTCGAAAAATATGTATAATTGTCTGAATTTTCAGGTTGGCATTTCAACGTATGTTTAAAAAAGTATATCTTACCATGAAAGTAATTATTTGTGTTGTTATTTTAAAAAAATGAAAATAAATACAGCATGTTTTCACTATAGTTTATCACTCTGTCAATCTCTGTTGATGATGCTTTTTCTTAGAATGGACACATGATTTGTTATGTACCCTGGCTGGATACACCACATGTGGTCTATTTGTAGGTTTTGACAAGCGTTGGTGTGTCTTAGAGCATGGATCTCTCACCTACTACTTGACAGAAAAGGTGAGATTCTGTTCCACTGTGCAGCAAGATTTGTGAAAATGTAGCAATTCTCTGTCTCATTCAGATCTAATCAGATCTTTTACTCTTATTCAATGCCCCTCAATCAGAGATCTGACAACTCCTCCTTGGAAGGTAACTCCACTTGAGTTCTGAGCAAACTTGATTGGTTTACTTGTCAGATACGAGTTTTCTGGAATTATCCGGCATACTTTGGTAAATACGATCCATACAGAGTCAGTTGCAGATTTAGCCTGGTATCTTGTTTCACAATATATGTCCTGGATTACGAAATTGTAGTCAGAACGACCGAAAACCCACACAATACACCCTCTATATAACCTCTTGCACCGTCACCCTTCTCGATACTGATGGCAAGACACAGAACTTTGTTGGGTATCAACATTAGTTAGCAACCATTATTCTCCATTTGAAACTGCCTGTTTACATTCATTTTTCAGATTTAGGAAGGTGTGTCTGATGTGACCAACTGATGAATATTTGATTTTGATTAAAGAAGGGATTGAAATATGGGGTAAAAGATTTCATTCAGATTGCCAGTTCCATGCCAGCGCTGTTCGGTCTTTCTGATTTCATGACAGTCTTCTGACGATTGCATGAATGCATTTTCCACTTCACTTCTCTGCTTGTTTCTCTTCTCATGTTATATTCTTTATAAAGTTGTTTGCATCCAGCTTGAGGAACGTTACATGCTAGGTTCCTCAATGGCTGGCCATAGTGGTGGCTTGGTCCGTGAAGGCCCAGATCCATTCTCTAAGGTGTCCTGTAAGTTTTATAGGTTACCAGTATCCCATGCCAGTCCTGAAGTTGGACAGTAGGGGGTCAGTGGCCAGTATCAGTGTCTGGTGTACCCTGACAATGTGACGTGTCTTCGTGCTACAACAATATGTCACCGAGCAATGTGTCTTGCGGCATTGTGTCTCTACACAGAGGATTCCTTGTGTGTCGTGGGTCTCTACACAGAGGATGCCCTGTGTGTCGTGTGTCTCTACACAGTGGATGCCCTGTGTGTCGTGTGTCTCTACACAGAGGATTCCTTGTGTGTCGTGGGTCTCCCCACAGTGGATACCCTGAGTATCGTGTGTCTCCACACAGTGGATGCCCTGTGTGTCGCGTGTCTCTACACAGTGGATGCCTTGTGTGTCGTGTGTCTCCACACAGTGGATGCCTTGTGTGTCGTGTGTCTCCACACAGAGGATTCCCTGTGTGTCGCGTGTCTCTACACAGTGGATGCCCTGTGTGTCGCGTGTCTCTACACAGTGGATGCCCTGTGTGTCGCGTGTCTCTACACAGTGGATGCCCTGTGTGTCGTGTGTCTCTACACAGTGGATGCCCTGTGTGTCGTGTGTCTCTACACAGTGGATGCCTTGTGTGTCGTGTGTTTCAGCACCCTTGTTTTTCTGCTGTTTTTGACAATGAATCATTTCACTCAAACTCAACGAACATTGAATCAGTTGCTTCACTGCATGTTCTAACATGTCGTTTGAAGTGCCAATTAAGCACCCAAAAAGTTGTATTTACCTAAGAGTATAAATGACCTCTTCACGTTTAAGTTTATATATGACTATCAAAGTTAAGAGTGTTCCCATAATTTTTTTGGGTAGTATATTTACACTGCACAATTCCCGATTTCTTCTGTGATGACAATTGAAGCGAATAAGATGGTCAATCCTATACGCATTGCAATTGATTCACGCTTTTAGCTTGACTTCAAACTAAGTTTTAGTGGCAACGAATGCTGTTGATAACACCTCGTTGATTCCCTGCATGTGGATAAATCCCATCCTCATCCAATATACTCTGAAAAGTCCTGTACATTTACCACAGATGTACATACTGATGTAGGTATAGAGCTTAGTTTTGGAATTCTCAGTCCGAATTACTTCTTCGAGGGACAGTCTGTTAGGCATGAACTCTCTAACCTTCTTTATCCATTCCGTGTCAGCTTGTGTAACACGGGTATTCAAATCTCTTCTTTTCCAACTTTTTATATGAATTTCAAACAATTTGAGGATTTAACTGATTTATAATTAATCCTTCTTTGCTTACCTTTGTAAAATATAGGTTAACTGATTTTTTATCTATTATTCATGTATTTTCTACTTACAATCATGTCATACATTTTTTGCCTTGTCATTAGTTTTAGCATCTTGCTTAAGTTAAGCCTGCAGATTTAATGGAGCTGTATCTTGTCTTGACAACAAGTGTGTCCTTTAAAACTGTTCACATAATTAGGAGATAAACAGAGAGATATCAGAGGAATCTCCAGTCTACCATAACCGAATTATTAAGATTAAAAAAACTGCATACTGTATTGGAAAATCAGATGTATATAACGTGATTATGTACCTCTGAATGACTTTGTTAACCAATGACAACCCAGTATTTACTGAAGTCATGGTAGAATTCAAATTCAAGAATGGTTGTCATGTCAATCATTTTGATATTGACCCCAATTCGAAACATTTTGTAATTTATTTAGCATCAGCATGTGATCTTCTCATACCCATAAATATTTTTTTTATGTTTATGACGTATGTTTATATATTTTTAGTGTGTTTATCAATATTTGGCTCAGGTTGACCATTTACCTTATGAAAGGCTCCATGATGACAATGTGACTTTACTCCCATAACCTAACTCACTTATGTGGCCAGTTACTCAAGTATTAGTGAGTCATTTAATGTACGTTCCGAGAGGATGTCTTACGTTGTCAGGACCTGAACAACTGAGATGTGCTACAGAGCCTTGTGCTTCATCTATTCAAGAAAATAGTGGTTTGTGTTTCATGTTTGTGAAAGGAGAGATGGTGTTCTGTTACAGAGTACGACGGGCAAGGGCAGCATCAACCGGCAGTGTGTCCACGGCATACAAGAAACTAGTGTGGAGAAGTAGGTATTCTTCTCTACCTTGTGTAGACATGAAGCTGTTCAGATAAGTTCTTGCAGTAGTTTCACTCAAATAAATATCAGCTCGGCTGGCTCGTAAACCTAGCAGCAGTGTGTAAAAAAATCAGAGAGTAAGCAGATGTTGCAGTAGTTGGCCAAAATATATCACGTGGTTCGGCTCTGTCAGTCGGCTCTTTGTCTTCCATTCTGTCCTGAAACTGGGTTGTTGCTCGTGGAATAAAACCAAAACAATATAAATCTATACCAAAGATGCTAATGACTATTGACGGATATAACAAACTGTTTGTTTTGTCCCTAGTTGTATATTTAGTCAAATACATGTAATGAACTAAAGTTATTATGAATTACAAATACTGGTTGTTGCCTGTCATTTCTGTTATAGTTTGACAGGTGAGTGCTAGTTATTCGCAGGCCACCAAGCTAAGGCAGGAATATTGCTCGTTGTAGTGTCAAACAACACTACTGTCGAGGTACAGGGTCCAACTCGGGCGATCAAATGGAGAAAAATTGTATGCAGATAATTAATGACCACTTTTGTTTCAGACAACAATATGCATTTGAAATCAGCACCAACAAGGCCAGTAACCGGTTGTATCTGTTTGCTGCTGAGAACGAAGGAGAGAAGAACAGGTGGATGCAGTCTCTTTCTAAGGTACACTTACGTCCACAGACGTGTTATCAACTCAGGGACGCATGATACCTGTGAAGATCTGGGTTATAATTGGTCTTCAGCTACCCGTACTTGTCGTAAGAGGCACCTAACGGGTTCGGGTGCTCCGGCTCGCTGATTTGGTTGACACATGTCATAGCATCCCAATTGCGTTGATTGATGCTCATGATGTTGATCACAGGTTTGTCTGGTCCAGACTAGACTATTTACAGGTAGCGCCCATATAGCGATTCGAAACGACAAACAAAATGTCCTACTGACATATCTCTGACAGATTAAACTGATGTCGAACATACCTGGTGTCAAGCCTCATTTCGTCTCATTGTCTCACGTCGTAACAAATCTCTGTGGAATGGGGGTATTATATAGAAGTGTGAGAGAAAACAATGTTCTTGCAAAACGACATCAACTTGTGGAATAGGTCTCCTGTGTGGGTTGAGAAGTTATTGATATGGGTGATACTAAACATGAAGCAGGGGGTGATAACAGCACTGAACCTCTTCTAATAGCAGCATTTGACATAGTCGAGTGGTTTAGTTAACTCTCTGTACCCTGGAGATGTTTCAGTTGAACCATGGTCGAGATGAGCATCATTCAATCAACCCTTTTGTCTCATGCAGCTTGTTACTACAGTAATTCACTACACATTTTATCATTGCACTCTAATACGTAACCATTGTCAACATTTCCAACAAGTGCTATAATTCTTTCGAGGTAAGGGGATGTTGTACAGTGTGTATCTTGCCCTTTCAGCTAATCTGCCCGGGCAGCATAATGAAGGATGTTGCGATGATGGAATTCTCTCTTGGAGGAAATTATTATGTCAAAGACAATTTTTCAGAGGTATTGTTCACGTTTCATTCTAGTCTTTATAGAAAGTAGGATACTAGTTCATTGATAATCATCATTAAAATATTGACAATATATTGGCAACATCCATGGTGTAGGTCATGTTCGTGTCATGTTACGACAATGGCGATATGGTAGTGGATGCTGCTTAAGATGTTTGCAACAGTTTTGTGACCTGAAATTGTTTAAATGCCGAATGAAGTTGATAAGTTGCTGCAACTAAAATAATAAACAGCTGACAGACAGCTGGTTCCCAGGTATGCAGTAATGCCATGTTTGTGTTTTCAGGACTGGCGGAAGTCATGGCTCATGCTGAGTTGGAAGTTGCTGTATTACATGGACCAGGTGAGCTAATGATAAACTGTTGTTTTGTATATTGGCCCATGCTGTGCTGGAGGTTGCTGTATTACATGGACCAGGTGAGCTAATGATAAACTGTTGTAGTGTATATTGGCTCATGCTGAGCTGGAGGTTGCTGTATAACGTGTACCAGGTGAGCTAATGATTAACTGTTGTTTTGTATATTGGCTCATGCTGAGCTGGAGGTTGCTGTATTACATGTACCAGGTGAGCTAATGATAAACTGTTGTAGTGTATATTGGCTCATGCTGAGCTGGAGGTTGCTGTATTACATGGACCAGGTGAGCTAATGATAACCTGTTATTGTGTGCATTGGCTCATGTTGAGATAGAGAACCCGTGGTTAGAATCGATCGTCAGCAATGCTTGTCGTAAGAGGAGACTAACGGCTCGCTGACTTAGCTGATAACTGTCATGGTATCCAAATCTATGCTCATGCTGTTGATCTCTGGATTGTCTGATCCAGACTGGATTATTTACAGACGGCTGCCATATAACTGGAATATTGGTGAATGCAGCATTAATGTAAATAATTCCCTGATCTGCAGTTTACAGGTTACATGTGTTATATTCCATCATTCAACTTTATGTCTGCCTATGATCTCACCTGTAGGTGTTGTACATGTTGACTCTACAGAAGGTGATGATGGTGATGAAAGGTCACTAAGACACTGATTACTTGTAGGTATTGTACATGTTGACTCTATAGAAGGTGATGATGGTCATGACAGGGCACTAAGACACTGATGACCTGTAGGTGTTGTACATGTTGACTCTATAGAAGGTGATGATGGTAATGACAGGTCACTAAGACACTGATTACTTGTAGGTGTTGTACATGTTGACTCTATAGAAGGTGATGATGGTAATGACAGGGCACTAAGACACTGATTACCTGTAGGTGTTGTACATGTTGACTCTATAAAAGGTGATGTTGGTAATGACAGGTCACTAAGACACTGATTACCTGTAGGTGTTGTACAATTTGACTCTATAGAAGGTGATGATGGTAATGACAGGGCACTAAGACACTGATTGCCTGTAGGTTTTGTACATGTTGACTCAATAGAAGGTGATGATGGTCATGACAGGGCACTAAGACACTGATTACCTGTAGGTGTTGTACATGTTGACTCTATAGAAGGTGATGATGGTATTGACAGGGCACTAAGACACTGATTACCTGTAGGTGTTGTACATGTTGACTCTATAGAAGGTGATGTTGGTAATGACAGGGCACTGAGACACTGATTACCTGTAGGTGTTGTACAATTTGACTCTATAGAAGGTGATGATGGTAATGACAGGGCACTAAGACACTGATTACCTGTAGGTGTTGTACATGTTGACTCTATAGAGGGTGATGATGGTGATGACAGGGCACTAAGACACTGATCACCTGTAGGTGTTGTACGTGTTGACTCGATAAAAGGTGATGTTGCTAATGACAGGGCACTAAGACACTGATTACCTGTAGGTGTTGTACAATTTGACTCTATAGAAGGTGATGATGGTAATGACAGGGCACTAAGACACGGATTGCCTGTAGGTTCTGTACATGTTGACTCAATAGAAGGTGATGATGGTGATGACAGGGCACTAAGACACTGATTACCTGTAGGTGATGTACATGTTGACTCTATAGAAGGTGATGATGGTATTGACAGGGCACTAAGACACCGATTACCTGTAGGTGTTGTACATGTTGACTCTATAGAAGGTGATGTTGGTAATGACAGGACACTAAGACACTGAGTACCCGTAGGTGTTGTACAATTTGACTCTATAGAAGGTGATGATGGTAATGACAGGGCACTAAGACACTGATTACCTGTAGGTGTTGTACATGTTGACTCTATAGAGGGTGATGATGGTGATGACAGGGCACTAAGACACTGATCACCTGTAGGTGTTGTACGTGTTGACTCGATAAAAGGTGATGTTGCTAATGACAGGGCACTAAGTCACTGATTACCTGTAGGTGTTTTACAATTTGACTCTATAGAAGGTGATGATGGTAATGACAGGGCACTAAGACACAGATTGCCTTTAGGTTTTGTACATGTTGACTCAATAGAAGGTGATGATGGTGATGACAGGGCACTAACACACTAACTGCCTTTAGGTTTTGTACATGTTGACTCAATAGAAGGTGATGATGGTGATGACAGGGCACTAAGATACTGATGACCTGTAGGTGTTGTACATGTTGACCCTATAGAAGGTGATGATGGTGATGACAGGACACTAAGACACTGATGACCTGTATGTGTTGTACATGTTGACTCTATAGAGGGTGATGATGGTAATGACAGGGCACTAAGACACTGATTACTTGTAGGTGTTGTACATGTTGACTCTATGGAAGGTGATGATGGTAATGACAGGGAACTAAGACACTGATTACCTGTAGGTGTTGTACAATTTGACTCTATAGAAGGTGATGATGGTAATGACAGGGCACTAAGACACGGATTGCCTGTAGGTTTTGTACATGTTGACTCAATAGAAGGTGATGATGGTCATGACAGGGCACTAAGTCACTGATTACCTGTAGGTGTTGTACAATTTGACTCTATAGAAGGTGATGATGGTAATGACAGGGCACTAAGACACGGATTGCCTTTAGGTTTTGTACATGTTGACTCAATAGAAGGTGATGATGGTGATGACAGGGCACTAAGACACTGATTACCTGTAGGTGATGTACATGTTGACTCTATAGAAGGTGATGATGGTATTGACAGGGCATTAAGACACCGATCACCTGTAGGTGTTGTACGTGTTGACTCTATAGAAGGTGATGTTGGTAATGACAGGGCACTAAGACACTGATTACCTGTAGGTGTTGTACAATTTGACTCTATAGAAGGTGATGACGGTAATGACAGGGCACTAAGACACTGATTACCTGTAGGTGTTGTACATGTTGACTCTATAGAGGGTGATGATGGTGATGACAGGGCACTAAGACACTGATCACCTGTAGGTGTTGTACGTGTTGACTCTATAAAAGGTGATGTTGCTAATGACAGGGCACTAAGACACTGATTACCTGTAGGTGTTGTACAATTTGACTCTATAGAAGGTGATGATGGTAATGACAGGGCACTAAGACACGGATTGCCTTTAGGTTTTGTACATGTTGACTCAATAGAAGGTGATGATGGTGATGACAGGGCACTAACACACTAACTGCCTTTAGGTTTTGTACATGTTGACTCAATAGAAGGTGATGATGGTGATGACAGGGCACTAAGACACTGATGACCTGTAGGTGTTGTACATGTTGACCCTATAGAAGGTGATGATGGTGATGACAGGACACTAAGACACTGATGACCTGTATGTGTTGTACATGTTGACTCTATAGAGGGTGATGATGGTAATGACAGGGCACTAAGACACTGATTACCTGTAGGTGTTGTACATGTTGACTCTATGGAAGGTGATGATGGTAATGACAGGGAACTAAGACACTGATTACCTGTAGGTGTTGTACAATTTGACTCTATAGAAGGTGATGATGGTAATGACAGGGCACTAAGACACGGATTGCCTGTAGGTTTTGTACATGTTGACTCAATAGAAGGTGATGATGGTGATGACAGGGCACTAAGACACTGATTACCTGTAGGTGTTGTACAATTTGACTCTATAGAAGGTGATGATGGTAATGACAGGGCACTAAGACACGGATTGCCTGTAGGTTATGTACATGTTGACTCAATAGAAGGTGATGATGGTGATGACAGGGCACTAAGACACTGATTACCTGTAGGTGATGTACATGTTGACTCTATAGAAGGTGATGATGGTATTGACAGGGCACTAAGACACCGATTACCTGTAGGTGTTGTACATGTTGACTCTATAGAAGGTGATGTTGGTAATGACAGGGCACTAAGACACTGATTACCTGTAGGTGTTGTACAATTTGACTCTATAGAAGGTGATGACGGTAATGACAGGGCACTAAGACACTGATTACCTGTAGGTGTTGTACATGTTGACTCTATAGAGGGTGATGATGGTGATGACAGGGCACTAAGACACTGATTACCTGTAGGTGTTGTACGTGTTGACTCTATAAAAGGTGATGTTGCTAATGACAGTGCACTAAGACACTGATTACCTGTAGGTGTTTTACAATTTGACTCTATAGAAGGTGATGATGGTAATGACAGGTCACTAAGACACTGATTACCTGTAGGTGCTGTACATGTTGACTCTATAGAGGGTGATGATGGTGATGACAGGGCACTAAGACACTGATCACCTGTAGGTGTTGTACGTGTTGACTCGATAAAAGGTGATGTTGCCAATGACAGGGCACTAAGTCACTGATTACCTGTAGGTGTTTTACAATTTGACTCTATAGAAGGTGATGATGGTAATGACAGGGCACTAAGACACGGATTGCCTTTAGGTTTTGTACATGTTGACTCAATAGAAGGTGATGATGGTGATGACAGGGCACTAACACACTAACTGCCTTTAGGTTTTGTACATGTTGACTCAATAGAAGGTGATGATGGTGATGACAGGGCACTAAGATACTGATGACCTGTAGGTGTTGTACATGTTGACCCTATAGAAGGTGATGATGGTGATGACAGGACACTAAGACACTGATGACCTGTATGTGTTGTACATGTTGACTCTATAGAGGGTGATGATGGTAATGACAGGGCACTAAGACACTGATTACTTGTAGGTGTTGTACATGTTGACTCTATGGAAGGTGATGATGGTAATGACAGGGAACTAAGACACTGATTACCTGTAGGTGTTGTACAATTTGACTCTATAGAAGGTGATGATGGTAATGACAGGGCACTAAGACACGGATTGCCTGTAGGTTTTGTACATGTTGACTCAATAGAAGGTGATGATGGTCATGACAGGGCACTAAGTCACTGATTACCTGTAGGTGTTGTACAATTTGACTCTATAGAAGGTGATGATGGTAATGACAGGGCACTAAGACACGGATTGCCTTTAGGTTTTGTACATGTTGACTCAATAGAAGGTGATGATGGTGATGACAGGGCACTAAGACACTGATTACCTGTAGGTGATGTACATGTTGACTCTATAGAAGGTGATGATGGTATTGACAGGGCACTAAGACACCGATCACCTGTAGGTGTTGTACATGTTGACTCTATAGAAGGTGATGTTGGTAATGACAGGGCACTAAGACACTGATTACCTGTAGGTGTTGTACAATTTGACTCTATAGAAGGTGATGACGGTAATGACAGGGCACTAAGACACTGATTACCTGTAGGTGTTGTACATGTTGACTCTATAGAGGGTGATGATGGTGATGACAGGGCACTAAGACACTGATTACCTGTAGGTGTTGTACGTGTTGACTCTATAAAAGGTGATGTTGCTAATGACAGGGCACTAAGACACTGATTACCTGTAGGTGTTGTACAATTTGACTCTATAGAAGGTGATGATGGTAATGACAGGGCACTAAGACACGGATTGCCTTTAGGTTTTGTACATGTTGACTCAATAGAAGGTGATGATGGTGATGACAGGGCACTAACACACTAACTGCCTTTAGGTTTTGTACATGTTGACTCAATAGAAGGTGATGATGGTGATGACAGGGCACTAAGACACTGATGACCTGTAGGTGTTGTACATGTTGACCCTATAGAAGGTGATGATGGTGATGACAGGACACTAAGACACTGATGACCTGTATGTGTTGTACATGTTGACTCTATAGAGGGTGATGATGGTAATGACAGGGCACTAAGACACTGATTACCTGTAGGTGTTGTACATGTTGACTCTATGGAAAGTGATGATGGTAATGACAGGGGAACTAAGACACTGATTACCTGTAGGTGTTGTACAATTTGACTCTATAGAAGGTGATGATGGTAATGACAGGGCACTAAGACACGGATTGCCTGTAGGTTTTGTACATGTTGACTCAATAGAAGGTGATGATGGTCATGACAGGGCACTAAGACACTGATTACCTGTAGGTGTTGTACAATTTGACTCTATAGAAGGTGATGATGGTAATGACAGGGCACTAAGACACGGATTTGCCTGTAGGTTTTGTACATGTTGACTCAATAGAAGGTGATGATGGTGATGACAGGGCACTAAGACACTGATTACCTGCAGGTGATGTACATGTTGACTCTATAGAAGGTGATGATGGTATTGACAGGGCACTAAGACACCGATTACCTGTAGGTGTTGTACATATTGACTCTATAGAAGGTGATGTTGGTAATGACAGGGCACTAAGACACTGATTACCTGTAGGTGTTGTACAATTTGACTCTATAGAAGGTGATGACGGTAATGACAGGGCACTAAGACACTGATTACCTGTAGGTGTTGTACATGTTGACTCTATAGAGGGTGATGATGGTGATGACAGGGCACTAAGACACTGATTACCTGTAGGTGTTGTACGTGTTGACTCTATAAAAGGTGATGTTGCTAATGACAGTGCACTAAGACACTGATTACCTGTAGGTGTTTTACAATTTGACTCTATAGAAGGTGATGATGGTAATGACAGGGCACTAAGACACTGATTGCCTTTAGGTGTTGTACAATTTGACTCAATAGAAGGTGATGATGGTGATGACAGGGCACTAACACACTAACTGCCTTTAGGTTTTGTAGATGTTGACTCAATAGAAGGTGATGATGGTGATGACAGGGCACTAAGACACTGATTACCTGTAGGTGTTGTACATGTTGACCCTATAGCAGGTGATGATGGTGATGACAGGGCACTAAGACACTGATTACCTGTAGGTGTTGTACATGTTGACCCTATAGCAGGTGATGATGGTGATGACAGGACACTAAGACACTGATTACCTGTAGGTGTTGTACATGTTGACTCTATAGAGGGTGATGATGGTAATGACAGGGCACTAAGACACTGATTACCTGTAGGTGTTGTACATGTTGACTCTATCGAAGGTGATGATGGTAATGACAGGGCACTAAGACACTGATTACCTGTAGGTGTTGTACGTGTTGACTCTATAGAAGGTGATGATAGTAATGGTGCCTCTCATACTTGTCTGACAGGATTCAGTCTGTACAAATTGGTGAACTCCAATCATCTCCCTCAGTACTCAAATGCGGCGTACCCCAGGGTTCCGTGTTGGGACCAGTCCTCTTCACGATGTATACCAAATCCTTGGGTCACCTTATAGCATAGTACCGGGTCATTAGCCACTTCTATGCTGATGATTCGCAATTGCTTGATAAATTGGATCTGTCAGAGACTAACCAAGCCTCCACCATACACAACATGGAGTTGTGCCTCAGTGACGTCAAGTCCTGGATGACAGCAAATATGCTGAAAATGAACGACAGTAAAACAGAGGCAATACTGTTTGGTCCACCTGCTAGGTTGAAAAAGTGTCACTTTCATCATCCTCAGATTGGGGACTCTTCGATCCCTTTCTCCACTGTTGTGAAAAATTGGATAGCAGTCTCTCCATGGAAACTCATATAAATCAGCTGTGCAAAACTATTCACTATCACCTCCGTAACATATCCAGCATTCGCCACCAACTGACCCAAGACAACACCGCTCTGCTTGTTCGCTCCCTCATTCTGTCAAGATTGGACTATTGCAACAGTCTGCTTACACGTGCCTCCAAAACCCAGATAAAGCGCCTACAATCTCTCCAAAATAAAGCTGCCCGTCTTGTTAGCCGTTCTAAGCCGTCCTGTGACGTACAGTTCATTCTGGATTCCTTACACTGGTTACGGATCCATGAAAGAATTGATTTCAAGGTACTCACTCTCGCTTACCAGTGTGTTAACTCCACGGCTCCCTCATACTTGTGTGATCTTCTCACACCATACACTCCTGCTCGTGCCCTCAGATCCAGTAACCAACACCTGCTGGATCCTCCATCATTCAACCTCAAGACATTTGGTGCCCGTTCTTTTGCTTCAGTTGCAACAGCACTATGGAACTCACTTCCACTTAAATTACGTACAGCTCCATCCCTTCAAGTGTTCAAGCGTAACCTCAAAACACACTTTTTCAGTCGATACAAACAGTAACTCTCTCCAAGCTCATATTTACTACAATACTGATTCATATGACTTTTTGATGTGTTTGTTTTTTAAACATTTGTGCGCGCTTTGAGCATGCCCCTTTGTGGTATGGAGTATTGTGCAATATAAGTACCCTTATTATTATTATTATTATGAATGACAGGGCACTAAGACACTGATTACCTGTTGTGTTGTCTTCCAGAATCAGAAGCTGGAGACAGTGGACTTGACAAAAGCCAGCAGTATTAGTAAGTAGGACCATAGTAGAGTCCATGTGATGGTAGATCCACTGACATGATGGGCTGGTGAAGGACGCTCACAGCTACACTCTTGTGGAGTCTAATCAATTCAAACTTTCATCATACGTAAATGTCAGCTTGTATTTGGGTTAAATTCCACCTTGAGTTGAATAGAAATGTATACATAGGTTAATTAGTTATCTCACTGGAGTATGTTTATAAGGAATGTAAGCCAGTAAGTTGTATTATAGCAATGGTGTGTGAGTCCTGATGTTGAATGGTTCTGTTACAGAGTACCAGGAGATGGACAGAGGATGTAGAATGTGTACTGAGACAGGTCAACATTTTGTGATACATGCCCCAAACAAGTACGTGAGAAATCAGCATTTCACCTGTGCTCAGGTACAGCCTCCAAAGTAAACTGTATCAGCATGGAAATGAGGGGATACTGTCACACATATCACTCACCTGTCAACTGTCAGTAGCATCACCCAATACAATAATGCAACACCCTGTTCTATTAACAAACAAACAGAAATCAGTGGCCTAATTGTTTTTCTGTTTCATTGAAACATGGCTGAATTAGAAGGTTAACTGATCCTATCATCTAGAATCAACTCCTGCTATTCATATTAATGCATGATGCCATTGTGTTGCAAGGGTATTGATGAAGCCCTGTCAGCATTAAGGAAATACAGGACTTGAACGAAAACATGTCCTAACAAGCATTGCGTTTACCGGTTGTGATCATTGTCTGATGAAGACCTTCAGCTTGGTACCTGATGTACATGCTCGATGTATAAGTAGGGTGTGTCCTTGTTCCAGGGCCCTGTACATTCAGGCGGATCTAGTGCGGGACACGGAGAAACTATTTGCAGCTTGTGAGAAGGCAATGAAAGTAAGTCAGTTGGACAACTTTTCTGTGTGTTGGACTACTTTTTGTCTTCGTGTATGTTTGACTACTTTTTGTGTTCTGTATGTTCGACTACTTTGTGTTCTGTATGGTTGACTACTTTGTATTTGTGTTCGTCTTGGGAAACATAACTCTACGTGTGGATAGTCTTTCCTTTCCGAAACGGGCGAGTAGCAGGCTTTGCCTAGCCTACACAGAAACGGCAAACCCACTAACCGTAGATTTTCTATTCCATCGTTATCTCGAATAGTTTCTTGTATTTTGTAGCCGTATACCGGAATAAGGCCCCTTTAACCATGGTGAACAGAGTAAACATTCGTGACTTGTTCAGACTTCCCTGACATATATCATGGTACATGACTGTTCATAGACCTTGAGGGCGGTGGGGTAGCCTAGTGGTTAAAGCGTTGGCTCGTCACGCCGAAGACCCGGGTTCGATTCCCCACATGGGCACAATGTGTTAAGCCCATTTCTGGTGTCCCCCGCCGTGATATTGCTGGAATATTGCTAAAAGCGGCGTAAAACTAAACTCAGTCAGTCAGTCAGTCAGTCATAGACCTTGATAATCAACTTTCAGGTCGATGTGTAATTTTGATTATTGAAATACATTGATTCCTTTTCCATACTATTTTTTGCAAATATAATTTACCTCTGTAATAATTTTGCAAACATGATGTGCTATGTTAACATTTTCCAACATTTGTGAGCGTCTCAGTACTGACAACATCTGTTGCCAGGGGCGAATGAGGGAAGATGTCCGACATCAGGGATACCTCTATAAGACGGGACCCAAGCACACAAGTAAGGGGACATTCCACGTGTTATGTTAAAAATACAAAGTTCTGTTCAGATAAAATATGTACAATTGTCTGATTTTCAGGTTGGCATGTTTGAAAAAAAGAATATCTTATCATGAAAGTAATTATATCTGTTGGTATTTTTTTAAAATAAAAATAAATACAGCATGTTTTCACTATAGTTAAAACTCTGCCAAGACTGAAATCTCTTGTTGATGATGCTTTTTCTTAGAATGGGCACATGATTTGTTATGTAACCTGGCTGGATAAATCACATGTGGTGTATTTGTAGCTTTGGACAAGCGTTGGTGTGTGTTAGAGCATGGGGCTCTCACCTACTACTTGACAGAACAGGTGAGATTCTGTTCCACTGTGCAGCACGATTTGTGAAAGCTGAAGTTGGACCTTGTTTCATTATAGGTTAATCACCCTTACAAGGTAGTTATTTAAATAAACTCTGGGAGGATGTAGCCCTCGCAGTGTTTATTTAAATAACTACCGTGGTGAGGGTGATTAAACGGCTTACACCACGAGGGCATACTAGTTTAATACGCGTGTAATGTATTAGGCATGATGAAGATTATCAAAATGAGTACAATTTTATTGTTTTTAAATAGCAATAATTGCCCTAGGGCAGTTAGTCAGTTATGCAAATAAAACACTTCCAAGAACAATGGACAGAACTTTCTCTAGTGGTTTAACATATCTAAGCATGTGAAAATGTAGCAATTCTCTGTCTCATTAAGACCTCATCAGATCTTTTACTCTTATTCAATTCCCCCCTCAATCAGAGATCTGACAACTCTTCCATGGAAGGTAACTCCACTTACCTTAGCAAACTTGGTTGCTTTACTTGTCAAATATCAGTTTTCTTGAATCAGTTTTCTTGAATTCACCTTAGAGTATAAATGACCTCACCACGTTTAAGTTTATGTATGACTATCAAATTTTAGGGTGTTCCCATAATTTTAGTTTGTGGTATATATACACTGCATAATTCTTGATTTCTTGTGCGATGACAATTGAAGTGAATAAGATGGTCAATCCCAGACCATGCATTGCAACTGATTCATGCTTTTTGCTTGAATTGAAACTAGGTTTTAGTGGCAACGAATGCGGTTGATAACACCTGATTGATTCCCTGCATGTGGATAAAACCCATCCTCATCCAATATACTCTGAAAAGACCTGTACATTTACCACAGATGTACATACTGATGTAGGTATAGAGCTTTAGTCTTGAAATTCCAAGTCCGAATGTCCGGCACAGTCTGTCAGGCATGAACTCTCTGACCTTCTTTATCCATTCCGTATCAACTTGTGTAACACAAGTATTCAAATTTTCTCTTCTTTTCCAACGTCTCATATGCATTTCCAAATATTTGAGGATTTAACTGATTTATAATTAATCCTTTTTTCCTTACCTTTGTAAAATACAGGTTAACTGATTTTCCTATGTAACCTTCACCTGAACTGTACGTTCATTTATTACCTACTTACAATTATGTCATTATTGTTTTTGCCTTGTCATTAGCTTTTCCAGTCTTAACATCTTGCTGAAGCCCTGAAGCCTGCAGATTTAATGGAGCTGTATCTTGTCTTGACAACAAGGGTGTCTTTTAAAACTGTTCACATAATTCAAATTCAAGGATGGTTGTCACGTCAGTCATATTGATATTGACCCCAATTCGAAACATTTTGTAATTTGTTTTGCATCAGCATGTGATCTCCTCATACCCATAAATATATTTTACTAAATTTTCAATACTTGTTTTTATATTACTTTGATTATGACGTATGTTTATATATTTTTAGTGTGTTTATCAATATTTGGCTCAGGTTGACCATTTACCTTATGAAAGGCTCCATGATGACAATGTGACTTTACTCCCATAACCTAACTCACTTATGTGGCCAGTTACTCAAGTATTAGTGAGTCATTAAATGTACGTTCCGAGAGGATGTCTTACGTTGTCAGGACCTGAACAACTAAGATGTGCTACAGAGCCTTGTGCTTCATCTGTTTGCTCTGTTGATTCATGTTTGAGATTGGAGAGATGATGTTCTGTTACAGAGTACAACGGCCAAGGGCAGCATCGACCAGCTATGTATCCACGGGATACAAGAAACTAGTGTGGAGACGTAGGTATTCTGCTCTACCTTGTGTAGACATGAAGCTGCTCAGATCAGTTCTTGCTGTACAATGCCACTCAAATAAATATCAGCTCGCCTGGTTCTGTAAACGTAACAGCAGTTTCTAAAACAAATCAGAGAGTAAGCAGATCTTCAGTAGCCTACTCTTGTTGCAGTAGTTGACCAAAGCATATGACGTGGTTCGGCTCTGTCAGTCGGCTCTTTGTCTTTCATTCTGTCCTGAAAGTGGGTTGTTGCTCGTGGAATAAAGAAAAAATATATATATAACGAAGATGCTAGTGACTATTGACGGATATAACAAACTGTTTGTTTTGTCCCTAGTTGTAAAGCTATTATGAATTACAAATACTGGTTGTTGCCTGTCATTTCTGTAGTGGTTTGACAGGTGAGTGCTGGGTATTCGCAGGCCACCAAGCTAAGGCAGGAATATTGCTCACTGCGGTCTCAAACAACACTACTGTCGAGGTACATGGTCTAACTCGGGCAATCAAATGGAGGAAAATTGTAGGCAGATAAATAATTACTACTTTTGTTTCAGACAACAATATGCATTTGAAATCAGCACCAACAAGGCCAGTAACCGGTTGTATCTGTTTGCTGCTGAGAACGAAGGAGAGAAGAACAGGTGGATGCAGTCTCTTTCTAAGGTACACTTACGTTCATAGACGTGTTATCAACTCAGGGACGCATGATACCTGTAAAGACCTGGGTGAAAATTGGTCTTCAGCTACCCTTGCTTGACGTATGGGGCAATTAACGGGATCGGGTGCTCCGGCTCGCTGATTTGGTTGACACATGTCATAGTATCCCAACTGCGTAGATTGATGCTCATGATCTTGATCACTGGTTTGTCTGGTCCAGATTAGACTATTTACAGGTAGCCCCCATATAGCGATTCGAAAAAACTAAGAAAATGTCCTATTGACATATCTCTGATAGATTAAACCGATGTCAAACATACATATATAAATGCGAACATTTCAGCGTCGCGTTGAGTTCTGATCAAAATTCACTTGACATCATTTTTGGGGTCACCTTTTCCCGTAAAAGCCGATAGAGATCAAACATTGATCGGGTGAATCGAATGAAAGACTGGTAGTGCCATATTCACCGGTGGCGTCCGACTGATCCGACTGCACTAGGATTGTAATTCGAGGGTGGCCTGACACTAATCTGACACTTCCAACACTCTCCGAACACCAATCTGACAAATCGTAGGGTACTATTCGTAGGGTAATCGGACACTGACTCAATACTGGTCGGATTTGTCGCCAAAATCGGCAGTTGTGTATAAAAGCGGGCTGCACCTCCTGACGGTACTAGTCATAGATCAACTTCCTCATATGACTGCAGCCCTTGGCTTTGTATTTATGCTGCAGCAACAAACTATGCAAGAAGATGCAATGCAGGGAGAGCCGTGGGGCTCAGCAGCGATGGGAGCCTGAATAGGCCTATCCTGCGTCTCTGCATCTTCAGGAGGAGGAGAGGCATAGCGGAGTCTTCTGGCACTTGAGATTGTTGATGGGTGATGGGTGATGGGAGGTCACTTCTTTGCTTTCTGTCCTCGCACATATCTGTTCTTTCTTGGACCCATCTTCAGGATCTTGATACTTTAGTGTCTGATGAAAATCTGCAGAGTGAATGTCAGATGACCCTCCTTTGTAGTCCATTGGCCGTCAGATGTCACCACTTGCTATGCGATATGCGGCGGATGGCAGTTGAGTTAATGAGTGATTACCCTTCGTTGTCACAACAGATAGCAATTGGGCGGTGCTAAATACAACAGCATACGGCAACATGCAGCCTACGGCAAGAGAAGTACAAAAGTAGTCCAACACACACAAGAGTAGTCCCTGTGAAGGTGCACCACCTCTAGAAGTCTCCAATTCGGTTTCCACAGCCCACTACAGTGCAACTCCAAAATAGTAGTCCAACACATGTCACTGGGGGAACTGCACCCCAATTAGAGATGTGCAGATGTACGTTTATAGAACACAACAATGACACGAACCAAGCTATCGCAAGAAGCCTATGCTGAGATCCGATCGGGTTATTTGTCCCTTCGGGAGGCGAAGAAGTACCACATATCCCAGGCCAAATATACTGAATGTGGGGCAGCTCCAAAACAGACCCCAAGACACAAACAGAGGCAAGGACAGAGACAACTTCTGACATGGCAGAGGCCTTCGAGACCCTGCTAAAGAAGTGCCTCCATCTCTAGTTTTCCAACAAAGAGAAACAAATCCTGGAGCAATCGGGACACACCTTCTTCGAGCCCAGAAACAATGGACAGACACAACCAATGAACAACTGCCTCGCTGCTATATCGGATCTACCTACCCTATTCGAACCAGACAACTCTACTTGCAAGTATGGCGCCATAGACCACTGTGTTGGCAGCAAGAAAAGGCGATGGAAGCCCTTCCATCCAACGAACACCGAAACGCTGCAGACGTTCCAGAGGGAATCTATACGTGCAAAAGGTTTGCCGTAGCCAAATACGAAGGGAAGAACAGACTTTTGCTGCTGCCCTCTATGCCGACTGGAGAAACGATTCCGGTCTTTGGCTACAAGATACGAGGAATGATTTGAGATGCTAGTGGAATAGAAAATCTACGGTTGGTGGGTGAGCCCTTTCTGTGTAGACTTGGCAAAGTCTGCTACTCGCCCATTTCGGAAAGGAAAGATGATCGAGAAGTCGAGATGGTGTTCCCCACAGACACCCGTAGAGATTCGCAAGAAGAAGAAGACCAAGCGGGTATAGCTCCTATCAATAGCTAGTCCCAAAAACAAACAAAGATGCAAACATACATACAAACATATATACGAAAACACACTTCTTTCTACTCCATGTTGAAGGGGTTCCCGGGTTTGGGCATTGCTTTCTTCTCATCGGCCTGTGAGTTGACTGATGTGTGGTAGGCTTGCGAAAGGTAGGTAAACGTTTTGGCCGATTCTAGCATCTGCCCCACCTTTTGCATATCCAGACTAATCTCTTCTTGTACCTCCTCTACGTTTTCTATTTACTTTGCTTCCGATGAGTGACCGATGAGCCAGAAATATCTGTGGAATGGGGGTATTATATAGAAGTGTTAGAGAAAACAATGTTCTTGCAAAACGACATCAACTTGTGGAATAGGTCTCCTGTGTGGGTTGAGAAGTTATTGATATGGGTGATACTAAACATGAAGCAGGGGGTGATAACAGCACTGACCCTCTTCTAACAGCAAACATTTGACATTGTCGAGTGGTTTACTTAACTCTCTGAATATATTATATCCTTTCTAGGTAAGGGGATGTTGTACAGTGTGTATCTTGCCCTTTCAGCTAATCTGCCCACTCAGCATAATGGAACACGTTGGGATGATGGAATTCTCTCTTGGAGGAAACTATTATGTCAAAGATAATTTGTCAGAGGTATTGTTCATGTTTCATTCTAGTCTATATAGAAAGTAGGATACTAGTTCATTGATAATCATCATTAAAATATTGACAACATATTGGCAACATCCATGGTGTAGGTCATGTTCGTTTCATGTGACGACAATGGCGGTATGGTAGTGGATGCTGCTTAAGATGTTTGCAACAGTTTTGTGACCTGAATTTGTTTAAATGCCGAATGAAGTTGATGAGTTGCTGCAACTAAAACAACAAACAGCTGACAGACAGCTGGTTCCCAGGTATGCAGTAATGCCATGTTTGTGTTTTCAGGATTGGCGGAAGTCATGGCTCATGCTGAGCTGGAGGTTGCTGTTCTATATGGACCAGGTGAGCTAATGATAAACTGTTGTAGTGTATATTGGCTCATGCTGAGCTGGAGGTTGCTGTATTACATGGACCAGGTGAGCTAATGATAAACTGTTGTAGTGTATATTGGCTCATGCTGAGCTGGAGGTTGCTGTATTACATGGACCAGGTGAGCTAATGATAAACTGTTGTAGTGTATATTGGCTCATGCTGAGCTGGAGGTTGCTGTACTACATGGACCAGGTGAGCTAATGATAAACTGTTGTAGTGTATATTGGCTCATGCTGAGCTGGAGGTTGCTGTATTACATGGACCAGGTGAGCTAATGATAAACCAGTTGTGGTGTATATTGGCTCATGCTGAGCTGGAGGTTGCTGTATTACATGGACCAGGTGAGCTAATGATAAACTGTTGTTTTGTATATTGGCTCATGCTGAGCTGGAGGTTGCTGTATTACATGGACCAGGTGAGCTAATGATAAACTGTTGTAGTGTATATTGGCTCATGCTGAGCTGGAGGTTGCTGTATTACATGGACCAGGTGAGCTAATGATAAACTGTTGTGGTGTATATTGCCTCATGCTGAGCTGGAGGTTGCTGTATTATGCTGTATTACATGGACCAGGTGAGCTAATGATAAACTGTTGTAGTGTATATTGGCTCATGCTGAGCTGGAGGTTGCTGTATTACATGGACCAGGTGAGCTAATGATAAACGGTTGTTTTGTATATTGGCTCATGCCGAGATAGAGAACCCGTGAAGATCCGGGTTAGAATTGATCTTCCGCAACCTATGCTTGTAGTAAGAGGAGACTAACGTCTCGCTGACTAACGGCTCCCTGATATATGTCATGGTATCCAAATCGATGCTTATGCTGTTGATCACTGGATTGTCTGATCCAGACTCGATTATTTACAGACCGCTGCCATATAACTGGAATATTGGTGAATGCAGGATTTACCAGTGGAAATGATGCAGTTTACAGGTTACATGTGTAATATTCCAACATTCCACTTTGTGATACTGGTCTGCTGGGATAACATATAGAAGGTAATGATGGTAATGACAGGGTACTAAGACACTGACTACCTGTTGTGTTGTCTTCTAGGATCAGATGCTGGAGATGGTGGACTTGAGAAAAGCGATCAGTATTAGTAAGTAGGACCATAGTAGAGTCCATGTGATGGTAGATCCACTGACATGGATGGCTGGTGAAGGACGCTCACAGCTACACTCTTGTGGAGTCTGATCAATTCAAACTTTCATCATACGTAAATGTCAGCTTGTAGTTTGGTTAAATTCGACCTTGAGTTAAATAGAACTGTTTACATAGGTTAATAAGCCAGTAAGTTGTATTATAGCAATGGTGTGTGAGTCCTGATGTTGAATGGTTCTGTTACAGAGTACCAGGAGATGGACAGAGGATGTAGAAAGTGTACTGAGACAGGTCAACATTTTGTGATAAATGCCACAAACAAGTACGTGAGAAATCAGCATTTCACCTGTGCTCAGGTACAGCCTCCAAAGTAAACTGTATCAGCATGGAAATGAGGGGATACTGTCACACACATATCACTCAGTACATCACCCAATACAATAATGCAACATTCCCTGTTCTATTAACAACCAATCAGAAATCAGTGGCCTTTTTGTTTTTCTGTTTCACTGAAACAAGACTGAATTAGAAGGTTAACTGATCCTATGATCTAGAATCAACTCCTGCTATTCATATTAATGCATGATGCCATTGTGTTGCAAGGGTATTGATGAAGCCCTGTCAGCATTAAGGAAATACTGGACTTGAACGAAAACATGTCCTAACAAGCATTGCGTTTACCGGCTGTGATCATTGTCTGATGAAGACCTTCAGCTTGGTACCTGATGTTGTGTGTGCTCGATGTTTAAGTAGTGTGTATCCTTGTTCCAGGGCCCTGCACATTCAGGCGGATCTAGTGCGGGATACGGAGAAACTATTTGCAGCTTGTGAGAAGGCAGCGAAAGTGACTCACGTGGACCACTTTTCTGTGTGTTGGACTACTTTTTGTCTTGGTGTACGTTGGACTACATTGTATTTGTCTTTGTCTTGGGAAACATAAACTCTACCTGTCGATCGTCTTTCCTTTCCGAAACGGGCGAGTAGCAGACACAGAAACGGCCCACCAACCAGCCGTAGATTTTCTATTCCACAGTTGTCTCGAATAGTTTCTTGTATCTTGTAGCCGTGTACCTGAATAGGGCCCCTTAAACTATGGTGAACAGAGTAAATATATCATCACATGTGGCAGTTATTTCTGATATTTTTAACAATTCATTTGACAAAAGTGCTCACAGCCAGTGTTCATGCACCTGAATAATCAACTTTGATGTCGCTGTGTAATTTTGATTATTAAAAAACATTGATTGTTTTTCCCGGGTTCACCATCAGACATGTTTGAAAACAATGAGGTGAGCAGCATATCGGACATATTTCCTACATTTGCCTTTGTTCTTCCACTTATTCATACCACCATGATGCACAACCTTAAACTTTTTCCAGACATGATGTCCCACAATAATATTTTTGCAAACATAATGTACCTTTGTAATAATTTTGCAAACATAATGTGCTATGTTAACATTTTCCAACATTTGTGAGCGTCTCAGTACTGACAACATCTGTTGCCAGGGGCGAATGAGGGAAGATGTCCGACATCAGGGATACCTCTATAAGACGGGACCCAAGCACACAAGTAAGGGGACATTCCACGTGTTATGTTAAAAATACAAAGTTCTGTTCAGGAAAAAATGTATAATTGTCTGAATTTTCAGGCTGGCATGTTTGAAAAAAAGAATATTTTATCATGAAAGTAATTATTTCTGTTGGTATTTTTTTAAAATAAAAATAAATACAGCATGTTTTCACTATAGTTAAAACTCTGCCAAGACTGAAATCTCTTGTTGATGATGCTTTTTCTTAGAATGGGCACATGATTTGTTATGTACCCTGGCTGGATACACCACATGTGGTCTATTTGTAGGTTTTGACAAGCGTTGGTGTGTGTTAGAGCATGGATCTCTCACCTACTACTTGACAGAAAAGGTGAGATTCTGTTCCACTGTGCAGCGAGATTTGTGAAAGCTGAAGTTGGACCTTGTTTCATTATAGGTTAATCACCCTTACAAGGTAGTTATTTAAATAAACTCTGGGAGGATGTAGCCCTCGCAGAGCTTATTTTAATAACTACCGTGGTGAGGGTGATTAAACGGCTTACACCACGAGGGCATACTTGTTTAATACGCGTGTAATGTATTAGGCATGATGAAGATTATCAAAATGAGTACAATTTTATTGTTTTTAAATAGAAATAATTGCCCTAGGGCAGTTAGTCAGTTATGCAAATAAAACACTTCCAAGAACAATGGACAGAACTTTCTCTAGTGGTTTAACATATCTAAGCATGTGCAAATGTAGCAATTCTCTGTCTCATTAAGACCTCATCAGATCTTTTACTCTTATTCAATGCCCCCTCAATCAGAGATCTGACAACTCTTCCATGGAAGGTAACTCCACTTACATTAGCAAACTTGGTTGCTTTACTTGTCAAAATCAGTTTTCTTGAATCAGTTTTCTTGAATTCACCTTAGAGTATAAATGACGTCATCACGTTTAAGTTCATGTATGACTATCAAATTTTAGGGTGTTCCCATAATTTTAGTTTGTGGTATATATACACTGCATAATTCTTGATTTCTTGTGCGATGACAATTGAAGTGAATAAGATGGTCAATTCCAGACCATGCATTGCAATTGATTCATGCCTTTTGCTTGAATTGAAACTAGGTTTTAGTGGCAACGAATGCGGTTGATAACACCTGATTGATTCCCTGCATGTGGATAAAACCCATCCTCATCCAATATACTCTGAAAAGTCCTGTACATTTACCACAGATGTACATACTGATGTAGGTATAGAGCTTAGTCTTGAAATTCCAAGTCCGAATGTCCGGCACAGTCTGTCAGGCATGAACTCTCTGACCTTTATCCATTCCGTATCAACTTGTGTAACACAGGCATTCAAATTTTCTCTTCTTTTCCAACGTCTCATATGGATTTATAAATATTTGAGGATTTAACTGATTTGTAATTAATCCTTCTTTCCTTACCTTTGTAAAATACAGGTTAACTGATTTTCCTATGTAACCTTCACCTGAACTGTACGTTCATTTATTACCTACTTACAATTATGTCATTATTATTTTTGCCTTGTCATTAGCTTTTCCAGTTTTAGCATCTTGCTGAAGCCCTGAAGCCTGCAGATTTAATGGAGCTGTATCTTGTCTTGACAACAAGGGTGTCCTTTAAAACTGTTCATGTAATTCAAATTCAAGGATGGTTGTCATGTCAGTCACATTGATATTGACCCAATTGCAAAATATTTTGTAATTTGTTTTGAATCAGCATGTGATCTTCTCATACCCATAAATATATTTTACTAAATTTTCAATATTTTTTATAATTACTTTGATTATGATGTGGAACATTTATGTATTTTTAGTGTGTTTATCAATATTTGGCTCAGGTTGACCATTTACCAAATGAAAGGGTCCCATGATGACAATGTGGCTTTACTCCATGACGTAACTCACACGTGTGGCCAGTTACTCAAGTATTAGTGAGTCAATTAATGTACGTTCCGAGAGGATGTGTCATGGTGTCAGGATCAGAACAAATGCGCCTTGTGTTTCATGTTTGTGAATGGAGAGATGGTGTTCTGTTACAGAGTACAACGGCCAAGGGCAGCATCGACCAGAAGTGTATCCACGGCATACTAGAAACTAGTGTGGAGAAGTAGGTATTCTGCTCTACCTTGTGTAGACATGAAGCTGCTCAGATCAGTTCGTGCTGTACAATGCCACTCAAATAAATATCAGCTCGCCTGGTTCTGTAAACGTAACAGCAGTTTCTAAAACAAATCAGAGAGTAAGCAGATCTTCAGTAGCCTACTCTTGTTGCAGTAGTTGACCAAAGCATATGACGTGGTTAGGCTCTGTCAGTCGGCTCTTTGTCTTTCATTCTGTCCTGAAAGTGGGTTGTTGCTTGTAGAATTAAAAAACCTATACATAACGAAGATGCTAATGACTATTGACGGATATAACAAACTGTTTGTTTTGTCCCTAGTTGTATATTTAGTCAAATACATAGAATGGACTAAAGTTATTATGAATTACAAATACTGGTTGTTGCCTGTCATTTCTGTTATGGTTTGACATGTGAGTGCTGTGAGTGCTGCTTAGGCAGGAATATTGCTCGTTGTAGTGTCAAACAACACTACTGTCGAGGTACAGGGTCCAACTCTGGCAATCAAATGGAGGAAAATTGTATGCAGATAAATAATTACTACTTTTGTTTCAGACAACAATATGCATTTGAAATCAGCACCAACAAGGCCAGTAACCGGTTGTATCTGTTTGCTGCTGAGAACGAAGGAGAGAAGAACAGGTGGATGCAGTCTCTTTCTAAGGTGCACTTACGTCCATAGACGTGTTATCAACTCAGGGACGCATGATACCTGTGAAGATCTGGGTTATAATTGGTCTTCAGCTACCCGTGCTTGTCGTAAGAGACGACTAATGGGATCGGGTGCTCCGGCTCCCTGATTTGGTTGACACATGTCATAGCATCCCAATTGCGTAGATTGATGCTCATGATGTTGATCACTGGTTTGTCTGGTCCAGATTAGACTATTTACAGGTAGCCCCCATATAGCGATTCTAAACAACAAACAAAACGTCCTACTGACATATCTCTGATAGATTAAACCGATGTCAAATATACCTGGTATCATGCCTCATTTCGTCTCATTGTCTCACATTATCACAAACCTTATAACCCCATTCCTCGGTCGCTCCATCAGCTTAAGTCCCGCCTTCTTGGTAAAGACTCCTCCCGACCTCTCATCTCGTCACATCCTCCTGATGAGCCGCCAGACGTCTTCCTGAATATTTTTCACAAATAAAATAGCCAAAATCCATCATTCAATGGTGGGATCTAGTAACATGCCACATTTTGGCGACACTGACCCCAGACAAGATCCTGGAGTTTCCAGAGTGTCCCTAAACTGTCGAGACTCCAGTGACAACGACGAACCAACTCTCACACATTTCAGACCTTTTGGTGAGGCTGAAGTACGTATGTTGATCAGGAGATCAAACCCCACATCTTGCTCTCTTGACCCGTTGCCTACATCTGTACCTTTAGACCATCTTAATGTTCTTCTCCCAGTACTCACCAGAATCATCAACGCAAGTCTTGAACACGGTGAATTGCCCGAAATCTGCGCTACTAAAACATCTCCTGAAGAAGCCAAACCTTGATTGCAACGTACTTGGTAATTACAGACTTGTATCCAACCTCTCGTATGTTTCAAAACTCATTGAGCGAGCAGTGAATGTGAGGATGTCAGAACATCTCCAGCAACATGACTTGTATGACCATGTTCAGTCAGCCTTTCGTGCTCACCACTGCAGTGAGACTGCTCTTGTTAAAGTCATAAATGATCTACGACTTGGTTTGGACAACAGCAATATTGGTATCTTAACACTCCTCGATTTATGTTCTGCTTTTGATACAATTGATCACGACATGCTCATTCATCGTCTCACGTGTGATTTTCACATTGATGGCACCACTCTCTGTTGGTTCAAGTCCTACCTAACCTCCCGCAGTCAGACTGTGCTCATAGATGGACATCACTCTGCTCCAGTCCATCTCAAACATGGTTTACCACAGGGATCGGTCCTAGGGCCGGTCCTCTTCACTTTGTATGTTAAGAAGTTTGGAAGTGTGATTGCTGAACACAACATAGATCGTCATCAATACGCAGATGACGCACAGCTATAAAAGTGTTTTCCTGCAGACCAAAAACAGTCATGTAGCGCACTAACAGACATGAGTCACTGCTGTGATGACGTTAAATCCTGGATGACCCACAACGAACTTAAGCTCAACAGCAACAAGACAGAGTGCATTCTCCTTGGTCCAAAGAAGCAGAGGTCCAACTGTAGAGTCAACTCACTGGAATTTGACAATTCATGTATCTACTTTGCTGATCAAGTCAAAGACCTGGGCGTGTTCTTAGATTCAATCTTGTCACTTAGCACTTCTCATGTATCTCATCTTGTCAAAACCTGTTTCATGTCACTCCGCAACATTGGACATATTCGCCAATGTCTTACAGTTGAATCTGCCAAGACTCTTGTATTGTCACTTGTAATGAGTAAGCTTGATTATTGTAACTGTTTACTGGCGGGTGCATCAAAGACCCAGATAGCCAAGCTACAGAGAGTGCAGAACCTCGCTGCCGGCATCATGACTCGCTCTGGAAAATATGAACACATTACTCCTATACTGTACACTCTCCACTGGCTTCCAGTCGAGTTCCGGATCAAGTTTAAACTCTTATGCCTTGTTTTCTGCTGTCTCACTGGAACTGCGCCTTCCTATCTATCCAACCTTCTAACCGTGTACACACCTTCCCAATCTCTTCGCTCACAGGATAAAAACTTGCTTGTTGTACCCAAAGTAAAGACAGTGCAGTATGAAAACAGGTCCTTTGTCCACGCAGGATCAATGGCCTGGAACAGTCTCCCACAGAGGCTTAGAGACAGATCTGACTTTCATACCTTTAAATCCAATCTAAAAACACACATGTTCAAGATAGCCTTTGAACTGTAGCTCTTTGCCTTACTTGCATTTTTATTTGTGTGCTTTGAGCATGCATAAGCATGGATATATGCGCATTACAAATATGCTATTATTATTCCACTGACCATCAGAACCTCATCTGAAGCCCATCTGATCCCAGTTTTGCGAAAATATCGGCGTTCCGATGACTTCCGATCAAAATTCACCTGGCGTCCTTTTTGGGGCTGGGTGGGGTGTGACTTTTTTCTGTAAAATCCGATAGCGATCCAACATTGATCGGGTTAATCAAATGAAAGACTGGTAGCGGCCTGATGTCTGTCTGCTATCAGTTACTATTCGTAGTGTAATCGGACTGGTGGATTTGTGGCCAAAATCAGTAGTCAAGTATAAAAGCAGGCTGCACCTCTTGACGGTACTAGTCATCGATCAACGTCCTCGTAACACTGCAGCCCTGGGCTTTGTATTTATGCTGCAGCAACAAACTATGCAACACTATGCAATGCAAGGAGAGCTGTGCGACTCAGCAGTGATGGGGGCCTGAATAGGCCTATCCTCCACCTCTGCATCTTCTGGAGGAGAGGCATAGGGGAGTCTTCTGGCACATGAGATTGTTGATGGGTGATGGGAGATCACTTCTTTGCCTTCTGTCCTCAAACATTTCTGTTCTTTCTTGGACCCGTCTTCAGGATCTTGGTGCTGTAGTGTCTGATGAAAATCTGCAGACTGAGTGTCAGTCGCTTGTTCCTCCTCTTTGCTTTCATTGTCGTTGTCCAGCCTAGACAAGATGTCGACCAACATAGTGGTGGTTTGCTCCACACTAGCCAACAATATCATCATGGTTTGCTCCTCACTGGCCTCGAACTTCCCCAGGTGGTTGTAGAAGTCCTGGATGTTGGGCGACGTTGAATTTGGATCTATCTCGGTGGCAGGCAAGATGGTGTTGGTCGACGGTTCTACAGAAGGCAATAAGGCTGGGCTGGAGGGCGACGTCGCATTTGGAGCTATCTATACTGAAGCGCTAATTTGACCTCGGGCGAGGTTTCTTGCCACCAAAACGAGATTTGCCTCCAGACCAGATCCAAGAAAACAGTGCCCTTTGGGGCATGCTCCCGGCAGCCGAGGTAAAAAAGCATGTCGGTATCGGGTCCACAAGGCTCTACACACTATGGCGAAAGCGCTCCAACACAACCATATTGCCTGCCGCAGAACCATGGACCAACACCCCCTTGCCCACCAGTGACATAGCTCCAAATGTGACGTCGCCCTCCAGTACAACCATGTTAATGCGTATATCAAAGCCCTTGTGTTGTTATTATGTCTGGCTTCCTCAAACCCTATTGTACTGTACAAACATCTCCCCTAACTTGTATATATGCTTCTCTATCGTTATGCTGTTCATCACTTGCTTGATAACGGTGTTCGAACCTACACTGAAACATCGCTCTCATAGTAATAAAGTTGTTCATCCATATATGTTGTTATCCTTCCATACTGCCCAAACTTCTAAATGCCTCTCAAAGAAGTGGATATCCAGATGGTGGGGCAGATGCTAGAATCGGCCCCAAAATTAAGCTTTCGTTTGTCCACACGGCCTGGAAGCACTGCACTCAGACCACATAACGGCCAACCCACCAGCCAACGATAAGAAAGCAAGCGCCCTAATCCCTGCACCCCTTCTACATGGAGAAAGAAAAAAGTGTGTTTTCGTATGTATGTTTGTATGCATCTTTGTATGTTTGTATGTTGTTTTAGACTAGATAGAAGCTATACCTGCTTGGTCGTCTTCTTCTGACGAATCTCCACGGGTGTCTGTTCCTTCCACTCTCTGGGAAACACCAACTCGAACTTCTCATTCTTCTTTCCTTTACGAAATGGGCAATTAACAGACTTTGCCAAGTCTTCACAGAAAAGGGCCCACCAACCATAGATTTTCTATTCCACTGGTGTCTCGAATCGTTTCTCGTATCTTGTAGTCAAAGATCGGAATTGTTTCTCCAGTCGGCATAGAGGGCAGCAGCAACAGACTGTTCTTCCCTTCAGCCTTGTCTACGGCAAACTTATTGCATGTATAGATTGCCTCTGGATTGCTGCCGCTTTTTGGCGTTCTTTGTATGGAGGGGCTGCCTGTCCATCTCCTTTGGCCTGCCATAGTTGGGCAATGGGGTATGCCATCCAGGTGGGGGGGCTGCTCTCCCCGCTAGCTGCTGGATCTTTCTTGCATGGACAATTGTCCACCAATTTGTCGAGGCGGTGTTTGTATCGCAGCCAACAGAGGAGGCAGTCGTCATCGCATGTTCTCAAAACAGCCATCAATTTCAATTTCATCTGGAACCTCGAGTAGGAGTCGCTCCAGGGGTGTATGGCACATCTCTTTGTTTTCCCAGAGAATGCATTTCTTGCTGCCAACGCAGTGGTCTATGGCACCGCACTTGCAAGTAGAGTTGTCTGGTTCGAATAGAGTGGGTAGTTCTGATATAGCAGTGAGGCAGTCCGTGCATTGGTTGTGTCTGCCCTTTGTCTCCAGGCAATCGTCAAGAACGATTTCGAATTTGTCTGCTGCAGGTCGAATTGGTTTGGTGGGTAGAGGTAGACAAAATTGACTATTTTACCGTCTTTTATGAATTGGCGAAAGCACAGAAAATAGAGTTCGAGAAACTGTTGTGAGATCAGGTATGGCTCAGAGAAGGTGTGTCCCAATTGCTCCAGGATTTGTTTCTCTTTGTCGGAAAGCAAGAGAAGCGGGCACTTCTCTAGCAGGGTCTCGAAGGCCTCTGTCATGTCAGAAGTTGTCTCTGTGCATGCCTCTGTTTGTGTCTCAGGGTCTGTATTGGAGCTGCCCCGGATTCGCGTATATCTTGCTTGCGATATATGGTACTTCTTTTTCGCCTCCCGAAGGGACAAACGACTCGTTCGGATCTCGGCATAGGCTTCTCACAATAGTTTGGTTCATGGCATTGTTGTGTTCTATATACATACACCTGCATATCTCTAACTAGGGTGCAGTGCCGCTGGTGGCATGTGTTGGACAACTATTTTGGAGTTGCACTGTAGTCGGCTGTGGAAACCGAATTGGGGGCTTCCAGAGGTGGTGCACCTTTACAGGGACTACTCTTGTGTGTGTTGGACTACTCTTTGCCTTCTGTTGCCGTATGCTGTTGTAGTTTTCTGTATAAGGAGAAATGAAGGATACTTGTTTGCATATATTTTGGTGCTATAGTCGCCAAGGACCCTTGTACTGCGATGGCGATTCTGAAAACTACGAGAACCTTAACTTCCCTGCCAAACGTATATCTTCTACATTTGTTGGTAGGCCTTCCAAACGTTGTAGATTTGTTCTACCGAGATTGCCAGCAAGATACTCGACATTGGCCATATCTGGCACAAGATTGCTTTCTACAGTATTTTCTAGGAGTGGACAGACTTTATGAGACTTCTATGTTGGGAGGAGAAAACTTACATCGGAAAGTGGTTCAAAATACATGGAAACATGGACGTAAGTTCACCTCAGGCTTTTTCCCTATTGCTTTAACATTGGCTGCACCTCTGTCGTTTTTTCTCCCCACTCCTATAATACTGACCTGATAGTCGACAAACACAAATCGGATTCACCGGACTTTGATATATAGAAGTGTAAGTATTATATAAGTGTAAGTGAAAACAATGTTCTTGCAAAACGACATCAACTTGTGGAATAGGTCTCCTGTGTGGGTTGAGAAGTTATTGATATGGGTCATACTAAACATAAAATGGAGTGACAGCACTGACCCTCTTCTAACAACAAACATTTGACATAGTCGAGTGGTTTACTTAACTCTCTGTACCCTGGAGATGTTTCAGTTGTACAAGTTTCAAGACCAGCATCATTCAATCAACCCATTTGTCTGATGCAGCTTGTTACTACAGTAATCCACTACACATTTTATCATTGCATCTCTAATACTTCACCGTTGTCAACATTTCCAACAAGTGCTATAATTCCTTTTGAGATTATACAATGTTGTACAGTGTGTATCTTGCCCTTTCAGCTAATCTGCCCGGGCAGCATAATGAAGGATGTTGGGGTGATGGAATTCTCACTTGGAGGAAACTATTATGTCAAAGACAATTTTTCAGAGGTATTGTTCACGTTTCATTCTAGTCTATATAGAAAGTAGGATACTAGTTCATTGATAATCATCATTAAAATATTGACAACATATTGGCAACATCCATGGTGTAGGTCATGTTCGTTTCATGTGACGACAATGGCGGTATGGTAGTGGATGCTGCTTAAGATGTTTGCAACAGTTTTGTGACCTGAATTTGTTTAAATGCTGAATGAAGTTGATGAGTTGCTGCAACTAAAACAACAAACAGCTGACAGATAGCTGGTTCCCAGGTATGCAGTAATGCCATGTTTGTGTTTTCAGGACTGGCGGAAGTCATGGCTCATGCTGAGCTGGAGGTTGCTGTATTACATGGACCAGGTGAGCTAATGATAAACTGTTGTAGTGTATATTGGCTCATGCTGAGCTGGAGGTTGCTGTATTACATGGACCAGGTGAGCTAATGATAAACTGTTGTAGTGTATATTGGCTCATGCTGAGCTGGAGGTGAGCTGCTGTATTATATTGGACCAGGTGAGCTAATGATGTAAACTGTTGCAGTGTATATTGGCTCATGCTGAGCTGGAGGTTGCTGTATTACATGGACCAGGTGAGCTAATGATAAACCGTTGTTTCGTATATTGGCTCATGCTGTGCGGGAGGTTGCTGTACTACATGAACCAGGTGAGCTGATGATAACCTGTTGTTGTGTGCATTGGCTCATGTTGAGATAGAGAACCCGTGGTTAGAATTGATTTTCAGCAACCCATGCTTGTCGTAAGAGGCGACTAACGGCCCGCTGACTTAGCTGATAAATGTCATGGTATCCAAATCGATGCTCATGCTGTTGATCACTGGATTGTCTGATCCAGAATGGATTATTTTCAGACCGCTGCCATATAACTGGAATATTGGAGAGTGCAGCATTAATGTAGATAATTCCATGACTTACCAGTGGCGCGATGCAGTTTACAGGTTACCTGTGTAATATTCCAACATTCAACTGTGTGATACTGGTCTGCTGGGATAAGTTCATGATGACTCTATAGAAGGTGATTATGCTGATGTTAGTGATAGTGATGATGGTGATAGCATGGCACTAAGACACTGATTACCTGTTGTGTTGTCTTCCAGAATCAGAAGCTGGAGACAGTGGACTTGAGAAAAGCCAGCAGTATTAGTAAGTAGGACCAAAGTAGAGTCCATGTGATGGTAGATCCACTGACATGGTGGGCTGGTGAAGGACGCCCACAGCTACACTCTTGTGAAGTCTAATCAATTCAAACTTTCATCATACGTAAATGTCAGTTTGTATTTGGGTTAAATTCCACCTTGAGTTAATAGAAATGTTTACCTAGGTTGATAGTTATCTCACTGGAGTATGTTAATAAGGAATGTAAGCCAGTAAGTTGTATTATAGCAATGGTGTGTGAGTCCTGATGTTGAATGGTTCTGTTACAGAGTACCAGGAGATGGACAGAGGATGTAGAATGTGTACTGAGACAGGTCAACATTTTGTGATAAATGCCACAAACAGGTAAGTGAGAAATCTGCATTTCACCTGTGCTCAGGTACAGCCTCCAAAGTAAACTGTATCGACATGGAAATGAGGGGATACTGTCACACACATATCACTCACCTGTCACCTGTCAGTACATCACCCAATACAATAATGCAACACTCCCTGTTCTATTAACAACCAATCAGAAATCAGTGGCCTTTTTGTTTTTCTGTTTCACTGAAACAAGACTGAATTAGAAGGTTAACTGATCCTATGATCTATAATCAATTCCTGCTATTCATATTAATGCATGATGCCATTGTCTTGCATGGGTATGTATGAGACTGTTAGCAATAAGGAAATACAGGACTTGAATGAAATAAATGCTCTTTGCAACGGCACTGATGAAGGAAACAATAAGGAAATACAGGACTTGAATGAAAACATGTCCTAACAAGCATTGCGTTTACCGGCTGTGATCATTGTCTGATGAAGACCTTCAGCTTGGTACCTGATGTACTTGCACGAGGTATAAGTAGTGTGTGTCCTTGTTCCAGGGCCCTGTACATTCAGGCTGATCTAGTGCGGGACACGGAGAAACTATTTGCAGCTTGTGAGAAGGCAATGAAGGTGAGTCACTTTAAGATGGGTCACCAGTCTGGTCCAGACGCAGGTGTTTTACAGGCTGTTCGACCAAGCTGGGAGATTGGTGTTTAAACAGCGAAGTAACATAGTCTAGGGTATTGTGCCAATTGTAGTGTTGTTGTTCATGTTGTTGTTCGTGTTGTTGCTCACGTTGTTGTTCATGTTGCTGTTCCTGATGCTGTTCATGGTTGTTCGTGTTGTTGTTCATGTTGTTTATGATGTTTTCGTGTTGTTGTTCATGTTGTTGTTCGTGTTGTTGTTCGTGTTGTTGTTCGTGTTGTTCGTATTGTTGTTCATTTGTTGTTCATGTGTTCATGTTGTTCGTGTTGTTGTTCATGTTGTTGTTCGTGATGTTGTTCATGTTGTTGTTCATGTTGTTCGTGTTGTTGTTCATGTTGTTGTTCGTGTTGTTGTTCATGATGTTGTTCATGTTGTTGTTCGTGTGTTGTTCATGTTGTTGTTCGTGTTGTTGTTCGTGTTGTTCATGTTGTTGTTCGTGTTGTTGTTCATGTTGTTGTTCGTGTTGTTCATGATGTTGTTCATGTTGTTGTTCGTTATGTTGTTCGTGATGTTCGTGTTGTTCATGATGTTGTTCGTGTTGTTGTTCATGATGTTGTTCGTGTTGTTCATGTTGTTCGTGTTGTTGTTCATGATGTTCGTGCTGTTGTTCATGATGTTGTTCATGTTGTTGTTCATGCAGGAGAGTGGCAGGACGCTGCAGGATCAGCAGCTGACGTCCGATGATGTTCCTGTCATCGTCAACAGGTGTATTGATGCCATCACTATGTCAGGTAAGGGACTGGACCTGCAGGTAGAAGTAACTGACTCGGTGTAACTTCTCTGGATTGCACTATACTCACTCCTGGTTGAAATACGCTCATCACGTCTTACTTCTGTCCCATCAGTTTGGATATCTTGAAAATAACTATCATTATTGTCAGAACGCTAATTATACACTCAGAATTCTAAGACGCATATTTTCCACTCAACCTGTACCTGAGATTAATGGGCATTTACTATCCTCATGCTTAGTCTACAATGCTCCTTAATTGTTTTGAAGATTTATTTAATTAAGACTTGTCAACAATCTTGCCTGTGTATCTTTGCTGTTGAAATGTGTGTAGAGACTGTGTAGAGACTGTGTAGAGTTGTCCTGCAGGTCTGAAGTCGAAGGGGCATCTACCGGGAAAGTGCAACAAACTCTCGGGTACAGCTACTGCTGGAGGAGCTGAGGAAAGGTGAGAGTTATACATGTGCTGGTACTTGTTGTTACCATACAGGGGGGCTCGAAGCTAGTATCTTGTCAGACTAGGGTACCCATGTCAAACTAACGCACCTTTACTCAGTTGAGTTGCACTTTAAAATAGGGCTTTGCAATATTACCGGTAAACCGGTATATACCGGTACAGTATCTCGCGATACGATTATCGCGATATGGTTCAGATTCTGCAATATATTGGGTCATCCAGAGTTAGCTCCCTTTGCATTATCTGCTTTTGATTTCCAAGCAAAAAATGTGCTCTAAACGTGCCAAATATACTTTTAATTCTGTTGGTTTCATGTAATAGTTTACAAGTGGGAGTATCTTTATAAGTGGCCAAATATTCTACCAAATGCGTTCCGTTTTGTGGGTTGGAATGGTTTCATATGTGACATTTTGGAGGAATTAAGGGACCGCTCATAATTTATGGCTTGGTGGGTGGGGTGGGGTGTGTGTGTGTGTGTGTGTGTGTGTGATGATGATTTTTATGAAGAAGCATGTACAATGTGAATGACTCCCCTCCTAAATGTACAAAATAAGTGAACACTCCCCCTGCATGTCATGTATAAAATCAATGACCCTCCCCTTCCCATAATTTCTTAGCGTATTTTAAAACATAGTGTTATGTACAAACTTGCTGACACCCACCCCCACCCCACCCCCAAAACGTGTGTGTACAAAACTGCTGACCCCACCCTAGCTCTCCAGAACAAAATAGGTGAACACCCTTAAATTCACTGACCGTGAAACTTATTTTATACTATTACTATACTTTATCATTATGTTCTCAAACCTTTGTTGCAGTCCCTCAATGAAACATTCCACATTAAGGTTCTATATCATTTTATTTATCTGTAATGGCATACAGCCATGCACAATGAGGACCGTCGGGAGCCTGAAAGTATTGTGTAACAGCAACTAAGAAGATAATGTCGCACACACAGAGAGCTATTATGAATTTATGATGTACGCACACTTGGGCAGAAACTCTCCATTTAATATATAACAATATATATTGCAACATCTCTTAAATTATTGCAATATATCGCAATATAATGGAGATAACCTGTAAATCATCTCTTCGTAACCTCATTTTGATGGAATTGTTCCATATACAGTTTAAAGGTTTTCAGCAAGTGACATATTCCTCAAATTCAAAACCACAGTACTGTCTCTACCTTCCGTTGACTGTTCCAGATGCAAGAGGTGTAAAGATGGAAGACTTCACCTGCAATGAAGTGGCAAATGCCCTGAAGCGCTTCTTCCGAGAACTGGACGAGTCAATCTTCGCCAGTGATAGAAAGCATTGGATAGAAATCGCAGGTCCAGCAAATCAAGCAATGCTTTGCAAAACATGTCATCTTTAGCGTATGACTTAGATATACAGTATACTGTGGTTATCATGAACTCACGGGGTCCACTAATTTCAGACAGTGAAGACGTCAGTTCACTGTTCGCATTTTGATTGGAATATCCTGAAAATGTTCGGGACCAACAAACACAGTTTGTTATGTGCTGCAGTTGGTTATTTTGTGTTTATTCCAGACATGGTTTACTGTAGAACTTGTCATTTACAAGACTTAATACAAACAGCATATAATTTGTTGACCTTGTCATCTCACTTGTCCTGTCTGTATTTTGCAGCGGTTAGCGACCAGACACGCAAGTTGAACTGGTACCACTACCTGCTTGACAAACTGCCCATGATCAACTACAACACTCTCAAGAAACTTGTCATGCATCTATACAGGTGAGTCTGGACAAACTGCCTGTGATCAACTACAACACTCTCAAGAAACTTGTCATGCATCTATACAGGTGAGTCTGGACAAACTGCGCATGATCAACTACAACACTCTCAAGAAACTTGTCATGGATCTATACAGGTGAGTCTGGACAAACTGCCTGTGATCAGCTACAACACTATCAAGAAACTTGTCATGCATCTATACAGGTGAGTCTGGACAAACTGCATATGATAAACTACAACACTCTCAAGAAACAACTTGTCATGCATCTATACAGGTGAGTCTGGACAAACTGCATATGATAAACTACAACACTCTCAAGAAACTTGTCATGCATCTATACAGGTGAGTCTGGATAAACTGCCTGTGATCAGCTACAACACTCTCAAGAAACTTGTCATGCATCTATACAGGTGAGTCTGGATAAACTGCCTGTGATCAGCTACAACACTCTTAAGAAACTTGTCATGCATCTATACAGGTGAGTCTGGACAAACTGCATATGGTCAACAACAACACTCTCAAGAAACTTGTCATGCATCTATACAGGTGAGTCTGGACAAACTGCCTGTGATCAACTACAACACTCTCAAGAAACAACTTGTCATGCATCTATACAGGTGAGTCTGGACAAACTGCCTGTGATCAACTTCAACACTCTCAAGAAACGTGTCATGCATCTATACAGGTGAGTCTGGACAAACTGCCCGTGATCAGCTACAACACTCTCAAGAAACTTGTGATGCATTTATACAGGTGAGTCTGGACAAACTGCCCGTGATCAGCTACAACACTCTCAAGAAACTTGTCATGCATCTATACAGGTGAGTCTGGACAAACTGCCTGTGATCATCTACAACACTCTCAAGAAACTTGTGATGCATTTATACAGGTGAGTCTGGATAAACTGCCCCATTGAGATCAGTGTCCCATGTGTTTTCAGTGACATCTATGTGCCTGCTTTTGTGCAGATGTAGATGCCCAAATGCCTGTTTTCCTAATTGTCTGCTCAAGGGTGTCTCAGTGGGGTATATGTTCACATTGTCTGTTCAAGGGTGTCTCAGTGGGTTATATGTTCACATTGTCTGTTCAAGGGTGTCTCAGTGGGATATATGTTCACATTGTATGTTCAAGGTTTGACTCATTGGGATATATGTTCACATTGTCTGTTCAAGGGTGTCTCAGTGGGATATGTTCACATTGTATGTTCAAGGGTGTCTCAGTGGGACATATGTTCACATTGTCTGTTCAAGGGTGTCTCATTGGGATATATGTTCACATTGTATGTTCAAGGATGTCTCAGTGGGGTATATGTTCTCATTGTCTGTTCAAGGATGTCTCATTGGGATACATGTTCACATTGTCTGTTCAAGGGTGTCTCATTGGGATATATGTTCACATTGTCTGTTCAAGGGTGTCTCAGTGGGATATATGTTCACATTGTCTGTTCAAGGGTGTCTCAGTGGGATATATGTTCACATTGTCTGTTCAAGGGTGTCTCAGTGGGATATATGTTCACATTGTCTGTTCAAGGGTGTCTCATTGGGATATATGTTCACATTGTCTGTTCAAGGGTGTCTCAGTGGGATATATGTTCACATTGTCTGTTCAAGGGTGTCTCATTGGGATATATGTTCACATTGTCTGTTCAAGGGTGTCTCAGTGGGATATATGTTCACATTGTCTGTTCAAGGGTGTCTCAGTGGGGTATATGTTCACATTGTCTGATCAAGGGTGTCTCATTGGGATATATGTTCACATTGTCTGTTCAAGGGTGTCTCATTGGGATATATGTTCACATTGTCTGTTCAAGGGTGTCTCATTGGGATATATGTTCACATTGTCTGTTCAAGGGTGTCTCAGTGGGATATATGTTCACATTGTCTGTTCAAGGGTGTCTCATTTGGGATATATGTTCACATTGTCTGTTCAAGGGTGTCTCATTGGGATATATGTTCACATTGTCTGTTCAAGGGTGTCTCAGTGGGATATATGTTCACATTGTCTGTTCAAGGGTGTCTCATTGGGATATATGTTCACATTGTCTGTTCAAGGGTGTCTCAGTGGGATATATGTTCACATTGACTCTGGGGATCAAGGGTGTCTCAGTGGGATATATGTTCACATTGTCTGTTCAAGGGTGTCTCAGTGGGATATATGTTCACATTGTCTGTTCAAGGGTGTTTCAGTGGGGTATATGTTCACTGTTCAAGGGTGTCTCTGTTCACATTGTCTGATCAAGGTGTCTCAGTGGGATATATATTCACATTGTATGTTCAAGGGTGTCTCAGTGGGGTATATGTTCATTGTCTGTTCAAGGGTGTCTCAGTGGGGGATATATGTTCACATTGTCTGATCAAGGGTGTCTCAGTGGGGTATATGTTCACATTGTCTGTTCAAGGGTGTCTCATTGGGATATATGTTCATTGATTGTTCAAGGGTGTCTCAGTGGGATATATGTTCACATTGTATGTTCAAGGGTGTCTCATTGGGATATATGTTCACATTGTCTGATCAAGGGTGTCTCATTGGGATATATGTTCACATTGTCTGTTCAATGGTGTCTCAGTGGGATATATGTTCACATTGTCTGTTCAAGGGTGTCTCAGTGGGATATATGTTCACATTGTCTGTTCAAGGGTGTCTCAGTGGGATATATGTTCACATTGTCTGTTCAAGGGTGTCTCATTGGGATATATGTTCACATTGTATGTTCAAGGGTGTCTCATTGGGATATATGTTCACATTGTCTGATCAAGGGTGTCTCATTGGGATATATGTTCACATTGTCTGCTCAATGGTGTCTCAGTGGGATATATGTTCACATTGTCTGTTCAAGGGTGTCTCATTGGGATATATGTTCACATTGTCTGTTCAAGGGTGTCTCATTGGGATATATGTTCACATTGTCTGATCAAGGGTGTCTCACTGGGGTTTATGTTCTCATGGTCTGTTCCAGAGTGTCTCAGTGGGGTATATGTTCTCACTGTCTGTTCCAGGGTGTCTCGACCGCCTCCGTGGTGTAGTGGTTAGAGCGTCCGCCCGGAGAGCGGAAGGTCGCGGGTTCGATCCCCGACCGCGTCATACCAAAAGACGTTAAAATATGGTACTTGTTGGTCCCTGTCTGGCGCTCGGCATTAATGGGTACAACAAGGACTGGTCGGCTCGGAGTCAGTATAATGTGTCTGAGTGGGGTATTCATGCTTCACTGCGGTATGGTATCTCAGTGGGCTAGCACTATAAAACCAGCTTAAGTCTGGGCTAGTACAAGCAGCCGCACATACACATACACACGCATGCACGTCGTCATATGAGCGAAATATTCTCAAGCACGACGTGAAACCTAATTGCACCTCATCTCCAGGGTGTCTCAGTTGGGTATATGTTCACATTGTCTGTTCAAGGGTGTCTCAGTGGGGTATATGTTCACATTGTCTGATCAAGGGTGTCTCAGTGGGGTATATGTTCACATTGTCTGTTCCAGGGTGTCTCAGTTCAGCAGTGAGAACCGCATGTCACAAGAGAACCTGGCTACATGTTTTGCTCCATCATTGATGAGGACAGACGATATGGTGAGCCAGGGATTCTTCCTCACAGTTTTCATTCCCTAACATAATGTGCTGCAGTTACAAGAAAGACTGAGTTATTGTTTCTTTGTGGATATAGCAGAACACATGTTAAACAATAGATATTTGATTGGTGATAATGGGTTAACAGGGAAGAAAGTACTTTCAGTGTCTGTGTTTGCATCCATTCATAGTTTCATTGGATGTGTTTGCTCTCAAGTCAGGGGATAGTCGTGTCAGTCATGATAGAATACATTTTGTGATATTACATTTTGCATGTAATGCTTTGTGTCCTGACTCACAAGGTGCCTGTCAACTATTGCTATGCGATGTTAATCCTGAATCAGCTTGTACTGACTGTATTCCTCCATCTGTTCAGGAGAATGGGGCTGGCATGGGAGGCGCCTTGGCGCTGGAGATGGGTGTGCTGACTGACATCATCAAGAACCGTGAATTCCTCCTGAGGGTAAGGCAACATCTTCGTCCACTGGTATCGGAGTCAGGAAACTTGGAACATGTTTAGAATGTCTGTGGTGCATGAGTCCTCCGTTAGCTGTACTGGTTGTGAAGGATGCTCAGCAGGATGGGGCAGCAAAGTTCCATGTCCTTGGATGTGGACAATTTGTATAACAAGATATAGAAGTTGGCTGAAATTCTTTTTAGACTTAATTGATTGATTACCTATTAAAAATCAAAAATGAGTTTCTGTAGTCTGAAGATTTGGAAAGTTGTAGTTTGATGTCATGTTAGGTGGACAGAAAACAACAGACAGATATGTATCATTATAGTTCAGAGTATAAGTATACACTCTGGCACAAGATGTTTGTGTTATTGATTGGGTATTTCCAAACAATCCTGGCCAGCTCCTGATGAGGCTCGACTGACTACAGAATACTGTCATTTTCTGTACCTCCATCTTAAAACTGGACATGTTCATCTGTGATTGTAACTGCTGACTACATAACCTTCACATCTTGCACTAATTATCACACTAAAAGCAAATCTTCATTGGTTTCCTCAACTGTTAATTGGTTAAACGCTAGTCCATCAACAGACCACAGAAGATCCGGGTTAGAATTGGTCTTCAGCAACCCATGCTTGTCGCAAGAGGTGACTAATGGGATTGAGTGTTCAGGATCGCTGACTAGGTTGTCACATGTCATCGTATCCCAGTTACGTATATCGATGCTCATGCTGTTGATCACTGGATTGTCTGGTCCACACTCCATAATTTATAGACCGCCGCCATATAGCTGGAATATTGCTGAGTGTTGCGTTATACACCATACAAACAAACTAGTCTATCGGCAGCTGGTCTGACAATTGTAATTCTGTCACCAGTTAGTTTATCAATGTTAAGTCTTTCAGAAGAAAGTACTGTTAGTCTGGCTTGCACCATATGCAAACAACAGACTTTTCCCCGCCAGTAAACATGAATTTGATTGTCAAGATGTCTTCGTTCAAGTGTTCTGTCAGTTGTCAACAGTGTCAACAGTTGTCAGCTGTAAGTCTGTGGACTGTTACTCTGTCAACAATAAGCCTGACATGTGTTATTCTAAAAACTGTTTTTCTGTACATTTTGGATGTGAAGTCAGTCCATATGACCTGATCCGAAAGATTCATTTTCTGTATGTGCAGGTCTAAGAACAAGAACGGCAGAAAGATGACAGAATGGCAATGGCTGGAAATGAAATACGAGAGAAACTGAAGAAACAGGATAGTCAGTAATAGATATTAACACTATTCTGTACAGCTTCATAGTCTGACACAAACCTATAAATGAAAATATTTTTAGTCAAGTCCATAAATTCATTGTACGTAGAAAGCGTTTCAATTAATGTGGTTTAATCATATTTATTCATTTAGTCATGATGGGATTGGCAAACAAGCATAAAAACATGCTTATATCAATGCCGCTCCCTAACAATGATACAATAGTATTAACAATAATGATAGTGACGTACACATGAGCTGGGTGCAAAACATAATGTGAATCTACAAGGAACAATATTGACAATATAATGTGTTACAATTTGCAAACATACGTTGAAGGCAAATAAACTAGAAGCTGTTGTGATCTCAGTATAACAGCAAGGCACGGCATGTACAATAAAACTAGGTTAAGTAAATTGCGAGAATTTCTGGGAAAATATGATGTAGTTATGTACCGATTTGAGTAGTTCCAGATTTACCTGTTCTGATGAGCCCGAATGACCAAATAATATTGATGACAAATTAAATCCTCTACTAAAGAAGTATGCATTTGATCTTATGTCGTTAAATATGGGACAGATGAGGAAGAAATGAAGCGCATCTTCGGTGTGATGCCCGCAGTTACATTCAGGACTATCAGATATATATCTGGAAAACTTATCTCCATTTAGATCGCTACACCCAAGCCAAAGTCGGGACTGGATAATCTGGCAAAATCTTGAACCATGGGAAAGATTAAAGTAGATTTCACTGGTGTTGTGTTCTTTTAGTTTGGGCGTTTACGATATCTGGAGGGAGAGAGTTCCAGATGTTTACCGTGTCAGGGATAAATGAATTGGAGTACAAACTAGTATTGCATTTAATATTTGGTAGGTGAGAATTATTTCTCTAATTATATCCACTTACAGATGATACTTTTTCTGGAACTAAACTCGACAAATAATCTGGAACTAGTTTGTTAACCATTTTATAAAATATGTTTAATTTTTGACGGCGTCTTTTATTTTCAAGTGAAGAAATATTTGTCTCAGAATATAGTTTATTATGACTTGTGCCGAAAACAGCTCCGCGGATAGTTCTGGTAGCGTCTAGATTTAATTTCTCTAGAAGAAGCGTTTGCTCTTTAGCGCAATTATCCCATACCTGACACGCGTAGTCGAATATTAGTAAAATAAACGATTTGTACATTTTCTGCAGCGTTTTCCTGTTGAAGCGATATTTAAAACTTCTTAGGCAGTTTATCATTGGACTGACTTTATTTTGACATTTTCGATTTGACTATGCCACATACAATCTTGTTGAAGAACTATTCCCAAATGTTTGTGAGATGTGACGTCGTTTATGTTAGTGTTATCCATCGTTAAGACTGGTTTGATATTCTGAATGTGTTTACAGGTAAATTGAATAGAGACCGTTTTATTTGGATTAAAATCAACTTGCCATTTTTTAGCCCAGTCTGATATTACAGATAAATCATAATTCAGACATTGTGTTGCTGCATTCGGATCGTTTATTACTACATAGAGCGAAGTGTCATCAGCAAACAGACGTATATTACTGTCAATGTCATCGACAATATCGTTGATATTAACTAAGAATAATAGCGGTCCTAAGACGGAACCTTGTGGGACGCCAGCTGTAACTGGTTTTAATTCGGAACTGAAGCCGTTGATTACGACACGCTGTCTTCTATCGTCGAGGTAACTTTTAAACCATAAAAGTAGTTTGCCACAAATACCGTAAGCTTTCAATTTCTGAATGATTAATCTGTGCCATACTTTATCGAATGCTTTGCTTATTATTTCCTTCTCTTTGTCTAATTCTTTAGCAATAAAATCATAAAGGTAAGTCAATTAGTAAGATGGTGAATCTCCAGGGGTAAACCAGGACTGAAGATTTGTTAGTAAGTTATTGTCTCTGAGATTATTAAATACATATTTGAAAACAAATTTTGCAAATACTTTGGCTAAACAACTAGTTAGTGCTACATGTACAGGTCTGTAGTTGTTACATTCATTTACATGTATATGGTTATCTCCCAATTGACAGATAATAATATTAATAATAAATGGCTATTTCTTATGCGCCATAGTCCATCCAGAGCATGCTCAAACCGCTACATATAAAAAGAGTCACTAGAGTTGAAGAGGAAGATATGACAATTCGTCAAATAGATACCCATTTGAGAGACACCCAATTGACAGACACTGAACTAGAAGGTTAATTAGGGTAACACCTACAGGTATAATGGAGGGCATGTTCTCTATTCGCCCACATCCCATCTCGCCCACAGTTTTAAAACAACATATTGGTTAGGGATTACATAATGATCAACTTGTGTCATACCTATGACTGAAGAATGGACTCTCCTATTTTGAAGATGTGGGCGAATTGAGATGTGGGCAAATGAAGACAAAAGTAATTTACATTTTGTTTTTATTTCTGTAACAAAGTTTCATAATGTTCAGTTCAACTTGATCAGGTGTCCAGCCGGCGTCCAGAAACTGTAGCGGTGATCTTCTGCCAGTTTCCAGTTGCTGCTGCAGTCTGTGCAGGCGGCTGTCAGGTTCTTGTAGAGTCTGGATCTTGGGCGGACAGCTGCTCCATGCTCAATCTGTCTTCTGGCCACTCTGTTTGTTGTCTCGAGCTTCTTCATTGTGATCACAAACTTCGTAAATGTTCGGGTGGTGCTTCTGAACCAGCTTCTTAAATCCAAGGTGGAATCCCTCCAGTGATTGTTTGTTCTTGGCCCAGTGTTTCCATGTTGATTCCAAATGCGAGGTGGGAATCTTGCGTCGTAGTCAACCCATGTAGATGTGATGTAGTCGTTGAACTGGCCGATTCCGTCAACGTCGGGAGACTGGTTCAATACTTCCATCCAGGCATCTTGGATCTGATCCACTGGGAGGAGGGGGAGTGCTGCAGCACGTCGCACGTGGGTGTTGAAGGCACGGTTGTCCTTGTAGGTTTTCACAAGGCCTTTCTCTGAAACCTGCCGCCAAACCGCAGCTTCTTCGTCTAGGTTCTGGGTCTCTTCATTGTAGATTTGCTGGACAGGCTTGATCTCTTCTTGAACGCGTTGTCTAAGTCTGGTGAGAAGTCGACTCTCTTCTTCATTCACTAGTGGAGGATGGTTGTGTTCTGATACTGAAGTGATGTGATCCCCAATGGTGCTGCATCTACCCTTGCACTTGTCGATGATACACTTCCAGTGAGTGGCTACCTGTCTGTCAACGTGCAGTCGATACTTGTGACCTCCGTGTAGAACCTGTTTTCCTCCTCTCTGCGACAACGTGAACTCTGCTTTCTGTAGGTTAGCCATTGCGACTGCCCATACTTTGCAAACTACCATACTTATAGGGTTGCAGTGAGTTACTAAATTGAAAGGAGAGAGAGTTATTTCCGATTAGTAGATACATTAATTAATAATACTCTCTACTTTATTTAGACAAAATTGAAATATACTTTAAATCTTCTCTAAGTTTCCTTCTCCATCCTGTATAACTACCACAACACTGAAACAAGAGCACTTTGTCAAGTAACTCAGAGATGTATGTGATTTTAGACTAATCCCCCCCTTGTCAGGACACCCCATTATGAGAGTAGGGGTGCATTGTCTGACCCTAATTAACCTCTGATGTTTTTGTGGGCCAATTGGGATGTGGGCAATTAGGGATGTGGGCGAATAGAGACTAAGCCTAATGGAGCAGCCCACTGTCTAGCAAGTAGAGCAGGGTGAGCCTGAAACAGGTTCGTCACTGAGAAGTTTGATTGTGGGTAAATAGAACTTTGTTGTGATTAAATGATAAATGATTTCTCTTCTCAAAATTGATTTTACTATCAATTACTATCGAATATAGAAACAGGTTTGTCACTGAGAAAATTGACTGTGTTTATTGATAGACAAAAATCCTCCCAATAATAGCATATGTACAACAGAAGTTAACTGAGAAAACGTTTTGTTGGAGAGATATAGATATGTACATATTTGAAAACATTCTGATTTGCAGTAAATGAGACACCTGCGTTGCCATGTTAGATACGATTGATACCAATCAGTGTTCTAATTTTAACAATACTTTCTAAAGATTGTAACAGTTTGTGTATTTGAGTAGTATACAATGGACATTCAAGGAAGTACTGAAAAACATTCTCACATCCAAGGCCACATTGACACGATGCGTCATAATTTAAATATTTATTCTAAATAAATCGTAATTAAGTGCACTCGTCATATATCTTAATATTGTGTGCAAAACATATAATTTCTTTATTCCATATGATTAATATTTAGGTTCACATTTGCCTTTATTTGATGTATATGATACTGTGTCGCAATTTCTAATAGCTAAGCTAATGTTTTTAATATGTTGATGCCGACTCCCGTTAGACTAGGTTAAACCGAAATGTAATGTAAATAAACTTTTTTTAAATTGCAGCAGCAAAATATCAAATTACTGTCTTTTCGTCCATCTTTCAAAATAAAAAATATAGCTTCAATTTGTTTTTATTTTGACTATTCCATTATAATGTGTAGGTAACAGGTAGTAGATAATCTGTTCACTGAACCGTAAATGTTGTTGCTTTAAGGTGTCTACGAACTGGCTGTCTGCGTAATGGGAGGACACCATTTATATTACCTTTCTTATGAATTGGTATTACAATTACACATTCAATTAATATGTAATATGTCTTGCTTGTTCATTGTCCATTACATGTATTTTTTTATGTAATTGTCGGGAGCGGACAAGTAAAATAAACTGTGCCCAATCCCTGTCAATACTGAATAAAATATGTTCAAACAAACAAACATTGAGTCTGTGAAGCCAAGTGACCGTGTTCGAGCCCCACACCAGGGCAATGTTACGCCGTTGTTGGTGTGTATGCAGTGACATTGTTTGACTACTGCTGAAAGCACCATAAAACCTTCTAGTGAGTGAGTGAGTGAGTGAGTCTACACTGCTTTAAGCAATATTCCAGCAGTATCACCACTCTCCTACCCAGAGATCCACGCGGCAAGCCAGCATAATACCTCTGCCACAGGCCAGAAAAATGTGACGGTTCGTCACATCTTGCACCGTCCATTCAATATAATGTACAGATTTCTTTTACTCTTTTATTTTTGACGAGTCTACAATCTAACTAAACATCTTTAATATAATGAATTAGTTTCACTGAGAAAATATCCAAAAGCATGTAACACTATTTCGATTTGCGTAGCGATCATTTGTTTACATAGGTTGTACGGCTCCACGTGCTGTCATCTAAGCCGACGGAGAGCAAACGATGCAGCCAGTTTGATATCTAAATATGTACTGTCATAGACCTAATATAACTGTCGCAGTTGTGGAAGAATATATATTTAACAATGTAAAACATTATGAAGAGAGCGCCGAAAAGCTTTCGTGAGTCCAGTCTCTTCTTATTATGAATATGCGCGTTTGATTACAAACAAGAGAAAAGTCCGGTCACGTGATATGCAAATTAGCCTGTGGCAGTGATGCGTTAAGTCATCGCGTGCCTGAGTGTGCAGTATCACGGCGGGGAACACCGGAAATGGGCTTCACAGGCCCTCTAATGATACAACATGCCTTAAATAGAACTGTAAACAATTGTGCTAAAATGAGTGCAACCATTCAATTGTATAAAGAAACATTTCAAATGCAAACTGCGTAACTTAAAAACAAGTTGGTTAAGCTTAGATGTCGGGGAGACCAGGGAGATGTCGTGCAAGACGAGTAGAGACGACCTGTCGGCTGAAAGTTCTCAAGTAAATTGGGGCTTGTAAACTTTTCACGGGATTCAAACTGCAGGTAGATAATGAGTTAACACATCTGTTGGTCATATTTTACCCTCGACTTTAATCGTCCCCTGTGTAGACATGAGCAGTGAACTTGGACTCGAAAGCTCTGTGACATCACCATTAATATAGCATTTGCAAAGTAGGATTCGCTCGACAATAGGCGCTCTTGAGGGTGACATAATTTTCAAAATTGACTGACTGACTGAGTTTAGTTTTACGCCGCTTTTAGCAATATTCCAGCAATATCACGGCGGGGGACACCAGAAATGGGCTTAACACATTGTGCCCATGTGGGGAATCGAACCCGGATCTTCGGCGTGACGAGCCAACGCTTTAACCACTAGGCTACCCCACCGCCCCTTCACAATTGAATGGGTCGGAATAAGATAGTGATAACCCACATAACCTACTTTGGAAATAATCGCTTTTGAAAGTTCGGTCATTCATGAAAGATATTAGTGTGGCATTTTTTATAAAATTTTACTATTTTTGAGTTCATTCATGCTTCTGGTGGTGTACAAAAAAGACGGAGTATGTTTCGTTAACAGGAAATTGTGCTTTTATGTGCTCGAAGATACCCACTGTGAACATTTTGTGTTGGTTATCACTTTCATGCCCAAACAAGTTTGTCATACTCCTGCTCAAGGACCGATGTTTGTATTAGTGTTAACACACATCAGCTTCACAGTAATAAAGAAATCGACGACTCTGTCGTTTTAAAGGAAAAAAAATATTATGTGGTAAAACATAACTTTATTCCCAATCAGAAAACACATAACCTTAGGATGACTGTCACTCCTTGGTCATCTTCACGTGTGCACACACCTATACATATATTTGTTATCATTGTTGATGAAATATATGGCCTTGTATTTTGTTTTCGTAGAACAAACTGGTAACTTTTAACCATTACTAAGCAATGATTAACGCACAATCAGATTGATTTTGCACGTTTAGTAGACTTGACAGTTGAAAGAACATTCAAGTAAAATTTGAACAATTTAAAGAATGGAAAAACAATTCATACAACAATACCTTGTTTAACGTCAATGAAAGTTCTTCAGAATGAGTCACCATTCTTTGAAACCTATTCAATATATGCATGGTCTGTTTCACTGTCAGACTCTGGCCTTCCCTGAATCTTGAGACTGGTGTAAAAACCATGATGAACAGGTGGGACGTAGGGAAGAAGTGACAGCACATCATCCATTGTCAGTTTATCCAGTGCCCTAGGACCTATGTACTTGTGGGCTAGCTGTGCATTGGCAATGTCGTTCCTCCGCCTACCACGTTTGTTAACGCTGACCACATCCCATACGTCACTGTTGAAAGAAGAACTAGTTTCTATCAAGCCAAAGTCTTCACCCGACTTCATTCGAATTCGGACAACATTCTTGAAGTTGACTGGGGTTCCATCCACATTCCTGGTCCTCACTGTGAAGTACTCTCTCAGATCACTCAGTTGGAAGAAGTGATTCCTTGACATCTCAAACACCTGGAGCTTCTCTGAAGATTGTGTTATGAGCTCCCTCCACTGTCCAGGTGTGAAAACATACTGTGTCCTGTGTCGTACATGATTTTCAATTATAGAAAACCCCTGTCAGATGGAAGCATGCTATGGCCACTGAGGGGAAACTGATGTTCTACCTTCTCAAATCTCCCACAGGCGATAAAGTAGAGCCATAGAAATTGAATGTTCCAGATTTTGTTCTGGCCTGCACAGCTATCTGAAATAGCTACAAGTGTGCCACCTTGGATGTTATTGCCCTCTATGTATTTCTTCAAGCAGCTCCCAATCTCCTCTGATCCACGGCTAGCTACGGATTCATCCCAGACGTAACGGAGCCCCTTGTCTGAACTGCAGTCATGGACGTTCAAGTTGTATGTCCATAACTTGCGCTTGTAAAAGGCAGGTCCAGTCGACAGTTATGGTGTTGGCAAAGCTTGTTGAAGGTCAAATGTGATTACGTGGTATCCATCTGCATGTAAGGCTCTAGCTCCCTTGGACTGACCAGCTTCTGCTTTCCTGTGATGTAGCTCTAGTTTCTTCTCCAATGCTGCAACCTTTACATCATTTTGCTCCAGCTTCTGCTTTCCTGTGATGTAGCTCTAGTTTCTTCTCCAATGCTGCAACCTTTACATCATCTTGCTCCAGCTTCTGCTTTCCTGTGATGTAGCTCTAGTTTCTTCTCCAATGCTGCAACCTTTACATCATCTTGATCCAGCTTCTGCTTTCCTGTGATGTAGCTCTAGTTTCTTCTCCAATGCTGCAACCTTTACATCATCTTGATCCAGCTTCTGCTTTCCTGTGATGTAGCTCTAGTTTCTTCTCCAATGCTGCAACCTTTACATCATCTTGCTTCTGCCTTCCTGTGATGTAGCTCTAGTTTCTTCTCCAATGCTGCAACCTTTACATCATCTTGATCCAGCTTCTGCCTTCCTGTGATGTAGCTCTAGTTTCTTCTCCAATGCTGCAACCTTTACATCATCTTGCTCCAGCTTATGCTTTCCTGTGATGTAGCTCTAGTTTCTTCTCCTCCAATGCTGCAACCTTTACATCATCTTGATCCAGCTTCTGCCTTCCTGTGATGTAGCTCTAGTTTCTTCTCCAATGCTGCAACCTTTACATCATCTTGCTCCAGCTTATGCTTTCCTGTGATGTAGCTCTAGTTTCTTCTCCAATGCTGCAACCTTTACATCATCTTGATCCAGCTTCTGCCTTCCTGTGATGTAGCTCTAGTTTCTTCTCCAATGCTGCAACCTTTACATCATCTTGTTCCAGCTTTGCCTGAGTAATGTCGATATGCATTTCATCACAGGTTTTGCACGTGTCACTCTTTGGAGTCTTGAAACCAATGTTGAAGTCCTCAACGAAAATACGTCGATACTTGTCACTGGATACAGGCTGGCAGCTATTGCTGACACAATACACATCTCTGTAGTTTCTGTAGCATGCTTCAATGGTGTTTTCAAGACTCATTTATGTCTTGTATGAGTTCATTTTGCGACTGTAGTGGCTTGCGAAGATTGGAATGCTTTGAATGTGTTTCTTGGCATGCTCTATATTGTCCTGTGCATAGGCGTTAGGACGGTTGCTGTGTTTTCCTCGCCTGTCTAACACTGGAGAAGTTTGGCCTTCCCTCACTGTTTTAACGATATTGTCTAGTCGTCCTCTATTACGGTGTAATCCATGAGATGCTAAAAATGCTTGTTTGCATACCTTTACTCGTCCCTCGTTACTCTGAATGGAGTAAATGACAGAACAGTTTCGTTTGTTGCTTTGAGCATATTTTCTTTTCACCAAACCAGCCCCCACACAACCAAACAGATAAGAATTTTGTTTGTCCCGGTCTCCCAAACTCCAAAATCCCTGAAACACCATTTTAATCCTTTCTGCCCGCAGTTTTTCAAAACATTTCAAGGGACATTTACATTGTGGACCTATTAATTTAGCGTCGATGCTAGTACCTGTTGTAGAGGTATATGCTTGATCTTGGTCTCTGTTTTCTTTGTTTAGTTCCCTCTTTCGTCTGTTCCGTTTTCGTTTCCTCGAGGTCTTCTGGGCATCAGTAGTTTTCTAATGGTCCTTGAAATTAAGAAAAGTTACTGATTTGTATGTCACAATCACTCCTGGACGACTTTCACATCATCTGCGGTAATGTCTGGCTCCAAACTTATCAAAATTGACAATGGAGAAGAGTATGATGTTTTCTTAATGTTTTCAATTTGTTCCACTGCAAAGGGGATGCCAGCTGCATCCAAATGAATGAGGCCTGGTGGAATTGGCAATTACTTGGCAAATATTATCTGAACTTGCTTTTGTAAAACTGACATGCAGGAAGTCAAGTTTTAGGCAACATTTAATGTTCAGAAATTCATGGCAAGCAAGATCTTTACACCCATTCAGCATCAATATTCTTAAATCAGACTTATTTCGTAGAAACACCAACGATCTGATAGGAATGTCACACAGATTCAAGGTGTGTATATATTTTGATTTCAGTAGTTTGTATGTTAGAATGTGACTCACACATTTTTGGTGAAACGCAAACTGAGAATATGCAATGTTAAAGTATTTGAATCTGTGAGAATGTTCCATAACTTTAACGAATTGCTTGTCTTCGAATTTTAATATATCCACTGAAAAGTCATCAAAGTTCCTCCACACTGTGCAGTTATGGTTGGCAATGTTGTACAAAGGTTTACAAACACTGAACAACTAACTGAACTAATTCTTCTACTGTCAAAAATGTAAGAATTTGGACAAGAATCGCCTCTGAAAGATCAAGAAGATGAACCTATGAGGAAGAGAAGCACTTATTAAAAAATGGGGATAGAGTTCAACCTTAAAAACTGGTTTGTAATCACTTAATGAGTGAAAGGATACTGAAATTACTTGTCAGATGTATGTGGGTCTAAAATGACATCCCTCAAAATGTGGCATTGTATTTGCACCAAAAATATGATAACCCATATTTTGTTGTATATCTCAGCCCCAATGCTATCCAGAACATACAAACTTGAAAGTAGTGTATTTCTAAGTGCACGTCACCTGTTTAATCATAATAAAAGAATTAACATAAAAGGATTTCCAAATGGGGTGGATAGTGGAATATCAAAACTCATGAACTGATCAGTTTGGCAAGAACATGATAACCCACTAAAAATAATAAAATAATGAAAAAGTAAACATTTTTAATACTTACATGTCCAGAAATATCAGAATCTGGTCCTTGAGAACTGTCTTTATAGTTGGGATCATGGGTGCTGTCATCATCTTCGCTCTGGGCGGAGATTTCTCTTAAAATATCTTCATCAGATAGCATGTGTCCTGCCATGGTTTTGTGGCTTTTCATGGTCTTGCCAAAAGGGCACCACATGCCTGTGCCTTATCCATATACGGGCCTGATGCAACTCTTCACATTGCCAAACTAGGGGAGATAACTCATGCTTATATAGCAATACTGGGCCTTGGAAACCACTAAATATAATTATCTGGAAAAAGCACAATGTGTGGGTTGTCACTATTTTACCCCGACCTATTCAATTATTATCTTTTGTAGACGTATGCAAATATGTGTCAGGAGTCTTGACCTACTTCCTATATAACTGTAGACAGTTGAGTATTAAACATTCTTGGGACATAGATTCATATGTGTGGGCATGAACAACACAAAACTCTGTCTAGCATTTGCAATGTGTGTGAAATGAAAGTCATATATCAACAAGACATATTTGTAGATACTGCGTCTGTGAAGCCAAAACTTACATAAATGTTTACAATTTATGGGTAGGAAACATCCCGGCTACTTATAGAACAATATGTTCCTCCCCTATGATCATGACAGAAACCTGCTCTAGACACAAGATTAAACCATTTTCAGTCGTGGCTTTTGAAAATGTGATTGTGCGAGTTCGAAACTTAATCGAAAGAAGCGCACGTAAAATATACTTTTTTTAGTTGAAAGGACACCCTTCTCATACCTCAATAAGTGATCACCCCGCCGTTTTGGATGTTTGTGTTCAGTATTGACTTTGAAGTCTTCGCCTGGTTGTTGTCGCGATCTCCATCCACAGCAAAATACTGTATAAAGCTATATGTGGCGGCGCTGTGTAAATATTCAAGTGGGGACAAGACAATCCAGTGATTAACAACATGACCATCGATCTACGCAATTGGGATACGATGACATGTGTCAACCAAGTCAGCGAGCCTGACCGCCGGATCCCGTTAATCGCCTTTGACGGCAAGCATGGGTTACTGAAGATCAATTCTGACCAGGATCTTCACGGGTGGATCATACGCAACTACTATGGCGATTCTTACTTTTCTTGTTTTTGAAAATCAACCGATTTCCGGCACATATTTACAGCATTTCCAATATAGTAGGGGCCATATCATTTAGAATACATTTCTTACTACAGTCTTCACGCAAGCACACAGAGTAATCGCCAGCTTTGTGTGTGGCCTATTGAAACATAACCCACTATGACGTCACTCCAAGCATCCTACAACACGTTCCACCTGATGGAACAGGTTTTGTCTTTGATGGCGATGTTGTGAAACGATTCCACTGTTATTTGATTGTTGTTTTGGTTTGATAGTCTGGAACTGGTGAACCCATGTTTCATCCATATTAAGACATCATTGAAAGAAAGATAGAGAATTTCTTGGACTTCAGTCCTGTCCCACAACGAAGCACATGTGATACATGTGGTCTCACCTTAGGGAAGTGAGTTTGTTCAAAATTACCACTGTTCACCCAGCAGAAAATGGGTACCCGGTGGGATAGGTCATGTGACTATAACCTTCTAGTGTCTAACAGGTAGCTTGGGTTATCCGGGGTAATAATAGTCAGATTGTGAGCATGATTATACGTGGATATATGCGCTACAAATATGCTATTATTATCATCATTATTATTAAGTGTTAAGTGTCTGGATCGTCTGGATCAGCCTCAAGCAGATAACCACGATGCATGTTGTGATAGAAGCTTCGTAGTCTGCCTCGCAGTCCCGGAACTACACTATTTCCCCTACTGCCTGGCCCTCCTTGCTATGCTAATGCTCTAAATGAAGTCTAAATGTACTCAGGTACAGGATCTCCCATCTCGTCGGGGCTCCTTTTCAATATTAATGGGTTTATATTTTACTATCAAAATTATATATATTCAGAGACTAAGCGTTGGTCTGGAAGCTTCTGTGCCCTACTGTATGTTGTAATGTCCCCTGTTCCCTGGGAAGTGCCCACACGACATACACCACATCCTGGAGTCTCGCCATTCTTTCTGGTGCTGCTCCCATGACGAGGGGCGACCCTCACACACCTCAACTCTGCTGTTCACGTTTTTACGGTGGCAGTGAAAGGGACAACGCTTCTTTTTAAACTGAAATTTGTTCCACCATTTAAGTTCGTCTGTTTTTCAAAGGTCACAAACCCTCAAAGCTTGTTCTATTATCATTTTTACGACTTGACACAACGAAACGTTTAGCACAGTTAAATCAACAGTTTGTGTCTATGTCAGGACAAAAGATTTCACTATCCCGCTGATCTCTCGTTGTGAAGCTCGAAGCTAATAATCAATCAACTCTGTTATACTAGCATACAAGCATTATCACTATAAGTGCATTACAACAATTCAGCATGCATATGTATCTGTGTCTATTTTAATCCGCTCCGCTCCATAGTTTCATCAGTTTACAAACATCACAATAACTGAATGGCTGTCGAACTGAAATAACAAATCAATTGTAAATTCAGCATTTATAAAATTCTGTACAATCGCCAGCGGCTGAAGGGATGGTGTAAATCCAGCTAGGGTCCATGCAGGTAGCAAAAGTACTGTAAGGACCCTAGTATGGTGATCTACCTTCCGTTGTTGGTGCTCTATGTAGCCCGTTTTTATTTTGTACTGTCTAAACGTAATTGTACTGTCCTTTGATGACAGGAATTACGTTCTAAATTTATTATTGATTTTAATATTGATATAAATTAAATTGTTCTCGTCACGATCGATATGAACTATTGCCGATGTGACGCTAAATATTAACTCACTCACTCACTATAAATTCTGTTTGTTGATACAGTTAAAAAAATAAAACGGACAAAGGACGTATAACTTCTTGTGACTTTAGTTAAACGTCCCAAAACCAAGTAACGCCATCCATAGATTGCCACCGTCCAAACTCTCCTGTTTCTTCCATGCAATCTGCACATGCCTGGACGTGTGTTTGCTACGGATCTAAAGTCCCCACTAGGAGGTACATCACCACCAACGGGCTGTTTACTCAGCAACAATTATCCTGTTGCAAATTGTGTACCGCGTCTGATAGATCTTTCCATTGCAAATAATATGTTTACGTGTCACAAGGTTCTTAGGAAGTTCCAGTCGAGCCTTTCGCAGACACTTTTCGGTGACCTGTGTGTATATCATGGTATATGCTGTATGGTGAGTGGCTGTTACAGTATCTGTCAACTAAGCTATTAACGTGTTGAAAGTGGAGCATGAAAACAACTGCTATCACTGCATACCCAGTTAACATCGTTGATGGACAGGTAAGCTTGTTAAATGTTATTTACAACTTTCCATTCACTCACAAGGAAGTTGCACAGTCTACTACCACAGTGTACCAAGCAGGGTAACATGCTAGAGTGTCACTAACATTTAGTCCAGAAACAAAACTTTCCTTATTTATTATATATGTCTACACCAAGATCCAAATGGGACCCACAAACATCCTTAATTTCCTGAGAAAATCTGGGGAGGTGGGGTAGCCTAGTGGTTAAAGGGTTCGCTTGTCACACCAAAGACCCGGGTTCGATTCCACACATGGGTGCAATGTGTGAAGCCCATTTCTGGTGTCCCCCGCTGTGATATTGCTGGAATATTGCTAAGAGCGGCTAGAATATTGCTAAAAGCAGCGTAAAACCACACTCTCTCACTCTTAGTCTTAGAAAATCTGGTCTTGCCAAATCATTCTAGACTTGAGTAGACCCCTTATGTGATATACTCTTTTGGGTCTTGGCGACAGACGATGTATCAGGTTGACCCACTGGTGAGTGTGTAAATGGAGTTGGACTGAGGAACTTGTTCAAGGGTCGGGGATCTGGTGCTTGTGCTAGTACATTCATCCCAGTTCCTGTGCTGTGTGTAGGGGAAGGGCACTGGGTTTACTGTTTCAGTTTGTGAAATACACTCTGAACATCAGCGGGGCATTGGTCTGATGTTAAAGGTAAAGATGTCCCTGGTGGGACTCAGAGATTTAATATTACCAATACCATTATAAAAAAACAGGAATAGGAAAATTCCTGCAGTGATTTTCAAAGATATAACCTTGATGAGGGATGACTGAAAAGTTCTGAGCCTTATGTTGAAGGATTGTGTAGGTGGCACTGAAATGGGAATCACACATTGTACCCATGTGGATAATATAATCCAGGTCTCCAGGATGACGATCATTAGGCTACCCCATTGCACCTCTGGTGAGAGATGCCATCTGTATTGGATTTCTGGTGGGTGGTAATCCAGTGACAAATTATGTATTTTATATATAGTTTTCTTTTGGGGACGAGGAAGGCATCAAACACTGTTACCACGGTTACATGATCAGTTTTTCAATATATACTACTTTGAAAGGAAACACATATTATTGACACCTGTTGTGACCTTTTCCTTTCTGATATGTAGATAAGTTCAACAGGGTCCCCATTGTGACAGCAGGTAGCAATATAGCTTACTTTGCTTAGATATTCAAACAATACCAACTCTTATCAGGGGTGGTTGTCTCACATGTTGGTAGCCTACCTGGATTGATTGTTACAATCTTTCTAACATGGTTATCAGGTAATGCATGTCATGGAAGAGGAGGTTCACTTTTAAAGGTATGTGCCTAACCTTTTGTGGTTGAGAAGAAATATGTGAAAAATACATTTGGTAATATATATTTATTTGTTAATGAGTGACCACCCCAAATTCGAAATATTTACTTAAGAAATGGTTTAATGTAACACTGTTGCTGTCACCAAGGATAGAATAGGTCCCAGCACCCTGTTGCTGTAACCAAGGATAGAATAGGTCCCAGCACCCTGTTGCTGTCACCAAGGATAGAATAGGTCCCCAGCACCTTGTTGCTGTCACCAAGGATAGAATAGGTCCCAGCACCCTGTTGCTGTCACCAAGGATAGAATAGGTCCCCAGTACCTTGTTGCTGTCACCAAGGATAGAATAGGTCCCAGCACCTTGTTGCTGTCACCAAGGATAGAATAGGTCCCCAGCACCTTGTTGCTGTCACCAAGGATAGAATAGGTCCCCAGTAACTTGTTGCTGTCACCAAGGGTAGAATAGGTCCCCAGCACCTTGTTGCTGTCACCAAGGATAGAATAGGTCCCAGCACCTTGTTGCTGTCACCAAGGATAGAATAGGTCCCAGCACCTTGTTGCTGTCACCAAGGGTAGAATAGGTCCCCAGCACCTTGTTGCTGTCACCAAGGGTAGAATAGGTCCCAGCACCTTGTTGCTGTCACCAAGGATAGAATAGGTCCCCAGCACCTTGTTGCTGTCACCAAGGGTAGAATAGGTCCCCAGCACCCCTGTTGCTGTCTGTCAAGGGTAGAATAGGTCCCCAGTACCTTGTTGCTGTCACCAAGGATAGAATAGAGCACTTAGTTGCTGTCACCAAGGGTAGAATCGGTCCCAGTACCCTGTTGCTGTCACCAAGGATAGAATAGGTCTCCAGCACCTTGTTGCTGTCACCAAGGGTAGAATAGGTCCCCAGCACCTTGTTGCTGTCACCAAGGGTAGAATAGGTCCCAGTACCTTGTTGCTGTCACCAAGGATAGAATAGGTCCCAGCACCTTGTTGCTGTCACCAAGGGTAGAATAGGTCTCCAGCACCTTGTTGCTGTCACCAAGGATAGAATAGGTCCCAGCACCTTGTTGCTGTCACCAAGGGTAGAATAGGTCCCAGTACCTTGTTGCTGTCACCAAGGGTAGAATAAGTCTCCAGCACCTTGTTGCTGTCACCAAGGGTAGAATAGGTCCCCAGCACCTTGTTGCTGTCACCAAGGGTAGAATAGGTCCCCAGCAGCCTTGTTGCTGTAACCAAGGGTAGAATAGGTCCCCAGTACCCTGTTGCTGTAACCAAGGGTAGAATAGGTCCCCAGCACCTTGTTGCTGTCACCAAGGATAGAATAGGTCCCCAGCAGCCTGTTGCTGTCACCAAGGATAGAATAGGTCCCAGCACCCTGTTGCTGTAACCAACGATAGAATAGGTCCCCAGCACCTTGTTGCTGTCACCAAGGGTAGAATAGGTCCCAGCACCCTGTTGCTGTCACCCATTGCTCCTGCTAGTAGCAGGACTTGATGGTTAGACTGCCATAACACAGTTGTATTATACTGGCTGACCTATACCATCACACAACTTGTCAAGTACTGAATGCAACTGGAGCAGCATTCTATTTCTATGGACTATTTGTATTTCAAAAGTAACACCAGGATTTCAGTTTCGATATGGGAATGATGACATTTGTTTCAGACAGCAAGTTTCCCGCTGGCTGGTTCACATCGACAAGGTCCTTAAGTTAAACTGGAGTTGTTCCATTTGCACACTTATATGTAAGGGTCGGCAACTTGACGTCAATTCCCTTGGCAATCAACAACCCATGGAGGGATGGATATACTACAGTTCAGCTTGTTCCTTCTCTGTGGATGATACAAGGATTACAGGGTGGTAATGAGATTAAGTACTCTCTTCCTCACATTGATTTGGTAGTTCTTTTTATACAATTTATATTTTCATCATCATTTTTTCCCTGACTGTTAGTGGGGAACCTTTGTAAACTGTCTCATGTAGTAGGTCAGCTAATGACCTGCTGCGTGTCAGATTTCAGTGTGTGTCATAGTTTATAATATTTATAGTTGACCTGTCCCCAGTATAACTTTGTCCTGTGCTGTGGCTGTTGTTTGAGAGTCAGGGTTGACTGAAGTCAGTCTATTCAGACTGGGAATGGGTGAATGACTCAGACAGTCACGCCACTTCCTACTGGACCAGTTGTGTAGTAATGCCCAAATGTCTATATACTGGCTGCTGTAATCCCCTGTATATTACCGCAATCCATATACGTTGTACACATTGCTTGTGTTGTTGGAGTCAGTAGGGAATACCGTCTCTCTGACTGTGATAAATTGAAATATGTTTCCAGCTCAAGTTGAGGATGATTTGTCTAGATTGTCTTAGCTCCTGAACTGAAGCCTTGTTCTTGACTGGATTGTATTTTGTATTTGATAGATGTTGTTTTTATATGAGACAACTATATATCTGTGACCGTGTATTAGTCAAGTCAGTGTGTGTGTGGATATCGTCCTGGGAGAACCCCTGATTTGAATGGGGAAATGGATGGGGGTGATGGACACAAGTAGTAGATATAATGACAGTCCGAGATCAAGTCCAACAAAAGCCTCTGTAAAGCTTTATTTCACAAATAAAGCTTTTGTCAGGCCCTTCGATCTCGCCCCATTGTATATACTACTTTTGAACCCCCAGTTAACTTCCGGACCCCACGTGACACAATAGTGTCGCTATGACCGCGAACTAGCACTTGACACTATGTCGTGTTGACCTTGAGGAAACAGTTTAATGTGAATCGCCTATGATCTCTTTGGTGTTCGTAATAAAGGCTTGCTGGGCTTTTCGTACCCCCTGTTCTATGTACTTTTTTTCTCGTCTTCGCTGATAGCAGACTTACGAGACTTGGACCGGATTTCTTGTTTCATCTTACGGTACTTGTTGAGTTCAGAGAGGATTGAACGAAATTCCTCCTCTGAGATCTTACTGTCAGTGAGTGCCGTGGAAATACGCTCACTTACCGTGTTCAGCTTTGCTTCGGCTAGAACCCTGATCTCGCCGTGTTTCAACGCTTTACGGTGCAGTCTGCGGGATGCAAACTTAAACACCAACCCTGCCACCCCTACCACCACAGCTGTTATTTCAATGCCTAGCACTATAGGTGCGGCCACGATGGTGGCTAACAACCCAACACCTGCCGCCCCTAGTCCCATGCTGGTTGCCATAAGGGCAGTATCAGTCCCGTCCACGATATTGAAAGCTCTATGGTACTTCTCATATAGTGCTTTCCGCGTGTCGCGGTCTTGTTCTAGTTGGCGTTTTACATCACATAACTGTCTCAAGCGGAACCCGTCTACGGTTTCCAGGGTCTTCGCGACTTCCTCTACGACTGGGTATAGACCCATCCTGTGTGCATATAATATATCTTATGAGATAATTTCTAATTGTGTGCTATTTAATCGTTCCTCAACGTATTTGAGACTTACAAGGTGCAGACTCTCAGGCAGGGAAATAGGTGAGAGGATAATGGGCTCCTCTGCTCTCACACGAACCCCATGGAGGCTTACTAAGGGGTCGAAGCCCGGTTGTACGACAATACGGCAACGTTGGGCCCTGTGTATGGCGTCCCAGTGTATTGTCAACCCGGGTAAAAGTGGTAGTGCTGAACTATAAAGGGTTCCCCCGAAATGGACTTCTATGATGAGTGTGGAGGGTAGGGTCACATATATAAACTTCAATTGGGAATTGGGGGCGTAAAACCTTAATTCATTATTTTTGAGTGAAACTAACATGTTGCTCGTTCGATCCGGGGTTAGCGGGACACCTACATCAGACTCCGGAATGAAAACCCGAGAGAGGTACCGTTATTCCTAATTTCGGAGACATATCCATCTTTGTTTAACGAGATATAAGGTGCGGTGAGGGTCATGTTGATCAACCATTTGGGCTCCCTAAGGACGTCTGCCAGAGGCTGCCGCACGTACACGCCGTTTCTTAAGCGTAGGACGTACGAGGTTTCTTCCTCGCCAGGCTGATCGAATCCCTCTATGCCTCCAACCTCCGAGTGTGATGTTGGGTAGATAATCGGCCATTGCCCCCTGCCTATACACGTTATCTTTTAAGCGTAGGACGTACGGATTCAGCCCTGGCCAGATTCAGTTGATTCAGACAGACTGTCCATGTTCAGCTTAGTGATGCAAGGCAGATAAGTCTCAGTGCTGGAAATAATTCTTCCTACTTGTGCTATTGTCAGTTGTATGTTTGGTAGTTTCATGTGTGGTAGCCATGTTGTAATACCAAATTTGTACCAATATGTGGTGACTAGAGCAAGCACCATGACCGACAAATCCAGCCACGCAGGTGGTGGTGCACGTGGTGGTGCGCGTGGTGGTGCAGTAGGTGGGACTCCACGCCCCCAGCATTGCCACCCAAACTCAGCAGTGGATCATTCCGACAGTCGGAAAAGTTACTTGGACTTGGAGTTACTGTGGTAGCCATGTTGTAATACCAATATGTGGTAGCCATGTTGTAATACCAATATGTGGTAGCCATGTTGTAATACCAATATGTGGTAGCCATGTTGTAATACCAATATGTGGTAGCCATGTTGTAATACCAATATGTGGTAGCCATGTTGTAATACCAATATGTGGTCAGCATATTGTTGTAATACCAATATGTGGTAGCCATGTTGTAATACCAATATGTGGTAGCCATGTTGTAATACCAATATGTGGTAGCCATGTTGTAATACCAATATGTGGTCAGCATATTGTTGTAATACCAATATGTGGTCAGCTTATTGTTGTAATACCAATATGTGGTAGCCATGTTGTAATACCAATATGTGGTCAGCATATTGTTGTAATACCAATATGTGGTAGCCATGTTGTAATACCAATATGTGGTAATATGTATGTGGTCAGCATATTGTTGTAATACCAATATGTGGTAGCCATGTTGTAATACCAATATGTGGTAGCCATGTTGTAATACCAATATGTGGTAGCCATGTTGTAATACCAATATGTGGTCAGCATATTGTTGTAATACCAATATGTGGTAGCCATGTTGTAATACCAATATGTGGTAGCCATGTTGTAATACCAATATGTGGTCAGCATATTGTTGTAATACCAATATGTGGTAGCCATGTTGTAATACCAATATGTGGTAGCCATACCAATATGTGGTAGCCATGTTGTAATACCAATATGTGGTAGCCATGTTGTAATACCAATATGTGGTAGCCATGTTGTAATACCAATATGTGGTAGCCATGTTGTAATACCAATATGTGGTAGCCATGTTGTAATACCAATATGTGGTAGCCATGTTGTAATACCAATATGTGGTCAGCATATTGTTGTAATACCAATATGTGGTCAGCATATTGTTGTAATACCAATATGTGGTAGCCATGTTGTAATACCAATATGTGGTCAGCATATTGTTGTAACTAACAATATAAGTATATCATGGTAATACCACATGCCATGGCAGCCATGTTGTAACAGCTCAATATGTGGTAGCCATGTTGTAATACCAATGTGGCAGTTGTAATATTGTTGTAATGTCAATAACACCACATGTGGTAGCCATGTTGTAATGGCAATATGTGGTAGCCATGTTGTAATACCAATATGTGGTCAGCCATTGTTGTAATACCAATATGTGAATTGTAGCCATGTTGTAACACAACATGTGGTCAGCATATTGTTGTAATACCACCATGTGGTAGCCATGCTGTAACACCAATATGTGGTAGCCATGTTGTAATACCAACATGTGGTAGCCATGTTGTAATAACACCACATGGTCAGCATATTGTTGTAACACCAATATGTAATCAGCTTCATTGTCAACACCAATATGGGTAGCCAAGTTGTAATAATTAACATGTGTCAGCATATTGTTGTAATACTAATGATGTGGTCAGCACCATGTTGTAATAAATCCAATATGTGGTGGTGCATCGCATGTGATGTGATGGATCAGCATATTGTTGTAATACCAATATGTGGTAGCTATGTTGTAATACCAATATGTGGTAGCCATGTTGTAATACCAATATGTGGTAGCCATGTTGTAATACCAATATGTGGTTGTAGCAATATGTGGTAGCCATGTTGTAATACCAATATGTGGTCAGCATATTGTTGTAATACCAATATGTGGTAGCCATGTTGTAATACCAATATGTGGTAGCCATGTTGTAATACCAATATGTGGTAGCCATGTTGTAATACCAATATGTGGTCAGCATATTGTTGTAATACCAATATGTGGTAGCCATATTGTTGTAATACCAATATGTGGTAGCCATGTTGTAATACCAATATGTGGTCAGCATATTGTTGTAATACCAATATGTGGTAGCCATGTTGTAATACCAATATGTGGTAGCCATGTTGTAATACCAATATGTGGTAGCCATGTTGTAATACCAATATGTGGTAGCCATGTTGTAATACCAATATGTGGTAGCCATGTTGTAATACCAATATGTGGTCAGCATATTGTTGTAATACCAATATGTGGTCAGCTTATTGTTGTAATACCAATATGTGTAGCCATGTTGTAATACCAATATGTGGTCAGCATATTGTTGTAATACCAATATGTGGTAGCCATGTTGTAATACCAATATGTGGTAGCCATGTTGTAATACCAATATGTGGTAGCCATGTTGTAATACCAATATGTGGTGCATTGTAATACCAATATGTGTAGTATGTTGTAATGTGGTAGCCATGTTGTAATACCAATATGTGGTAGCCATGTTGTAATACCAATATGTGGTAGTTGTATGTTGTAATACCAATATGTGGTAGCCATGTTGTAATAATATGTGGTATCCATGTTGTAATACCAATATGTAGTAGCCAATACCAATATGTGGTAGCCATGTTGTAATACCAATATGTGGTCAGCACATTTTTGTCAGTGTCATTAAATCGGGAAGGTTGAACAGGGCTAGATCACTTTGCATATTCAAAACCTGTATGGACAATGTAGATTTTATGTGTACATTATGTGGAAGATGTAGGTTCTCTTTTATGTATGATCATAGTCAGTCATACAGACCCTGAAACAAATATATTTCAAGAAAGTCCATGCAAGTCTAGAATATGTGGCAAGTCTAGAATATGTGGCAAGTCTAGATTATGTGGCAAGTCTAGATTATGTGGCAAGTCTAGAATATGTGGCAAGTCTAGATTACCACAGTTCTGAAAATGAAGAAAGTCTTCGGGCTCCTTTTATATTTTAGGAACCATTTTTCTGTAAAATATGTTCATTTCAGAGGGTGGGGTAAAACGGAAACAGGGGACCTTATCAACAATACCTTCATTGTATCATGCTATTCATGGGCCTATGATTACGTGTACAGTTTTAATGGGCTGTAATGGTTTGTGTAATGCCTTGTAAGGTAAACCGTGCTCTGTAACTTGTTTTTCCTCAGTGTGTTTGTGTCAGTGTTTGTTAAATGTCTATACATTGACAACTTTGTGTTGTTTCAGATGCTGTGGAGAGATCTTGATATGTCCTGATGTCATGTGACTAGAGCAAGCACCATGACCGACAAATCCAGCCACACAGGAGGTGGTGCACGTGGTGGTGCGCGTGGTGGTGCAGTAGGTGGGGACTCCAAGCCCCCAGCATTGCCACCCAAACTCAGCAGTGGATCATTCCGACAGTCGGAAAAGTTACTTGGAGGTGACTCTCCACCCAGCAGACCTGTTCCCAAACCACGTAGAAATGTCAAGACAGCAGTGTCACCAACTGCCTCAAACCCAACTGCACGACCCATTCCTAAACCAAGACCTCGGACCATGTCAAATGAGAAAATACTGTCAAATGTTCCTGATGACGCTAAAGTCCGAGCAGGCAGTTTGGATGAGTCTCTGCTGCCCCCAGATGCGGATGAGGCTGCCAGAATGGTGGAAGACATGGTACAGGCTGAGATGAATGCTCTGAAGCCAGTTGACAAGAACCCAATCTATGACTTCGAGGAATTTGTGGGCAACAGACCAGAAAAGCAGATTCTTGGGCAGAGTGTTCTCCAACCTGAAGTTGTGAAGACTGCTGATACAACCACTGCATCATCTGGTGGTCCGGCACCATCTTGTCCTGGACCAGCAGCTGTATCGGATGATCTTTACTGTAATGTTGGCTCTGATGTGTTCGGGCTGCATCGATCTGACCCAGATGGCGCTACAGAACCTAACAACATGTCTGAGGGATTACATGAAAACTTAATTACATCTGAAGCTTCTGTTGTGAACACATATGGAACAGTAGATGAAGAGCAGTTGTTTGGTTCAGGTAGATTGCCACAACAGGGTTTGTCGAAGGAGGCTGATACATTAAGTGCTACGGAAAGTGCAGCCACTTACGAAGATGGGGATGAAGATGAGTCAGCTTATGAACCAGTGTGGATGGGAAGCACCAACACAAAATCTCATCTTCCACCTCCTGGCATCCCAGCAGAGAGACAGTCCCCAGTCAACCCAGAAACCTTCTTGAAATTCATTCCAGGAAAGACTACTGATGTTTCTGCAACTTGTGAGTCCAGTACAGATGAACCAAAGGCCAAGTTGAACATTACAGATCGGTGGGGGGAATATGCTGCCCTTGACCCTCGTGCCTCCATTGTATATGAGCTACCCCCTCCTCTACACCCCCCTCCCCCTCTTCCAGCTGACACACACATTATCTCTAGTGCTCCTCCTGTTCCACCGAGACCTGGTGACAGGTTCTCTGGGGACAAGGCAAGTGCTCCACCCACACCATCAGCTGTGTTCGCCAATCTTGAGACACCGAAAACTGTGCCTCTTGAAGATGACCCTTTCAAATACTCCGACTTTGCCAATGAGTGTTATGAGTTTAACAAAGTTGGGGGTAAACCTGAAGATGGCTGGCAGAAGGCAGCAGTGAAGTCGGGTCAATCAGAAGACATGTATGAATCATTTCTTGACAGTCAGCAAGACAGTTTTGACCCGTTTGGTCTTGGTCTCCAAAGTAGCCAGTCCTCCAGTTCTAGTCAGTGGGCAGCGGCAGCAACAGCACCAGCAGCAGCAGCGAGAACGGAGTCTCCCAGCAGGCTGTCCTTGTCACAAGTGCCTCCGCCACCATTCAAGGATGACATGTACACCAAGGTCAACAAGAGGGCTGTCCCTCAGGAAAACCTCTACTCAGTTGCGCATGACATGGGTAGGTACATTCCTGATACGTGTTAGGGTGGGGGAAGGTGCTGCTGTCATCCATAGCAAACTATTTGCTGTGTAGAGTTACCTTCCTGACGCTAATGCGAAAACATTTGTTGGTTTTGAAGCAGAGTTTCACCCTGAGTAAGTTTCAGGGTGTTTTACCTCCTGTGCAGGTAGATTTTACCAGAATGGTAAATCTTAAAGGCCGACATTTTGTCATACTTCCATAAACCAAAAACATTTTGATGTTAACTTTTTTCTATATGATAACAAAAATTTTCCAGACTGTTTAAATCATGAACACAAAAAGCTGTAGACAACAATGTGAAATCAATAACACAAATCACAACAATGATGCAACACTAGCTCTGCACATTCCATTATCATCCTCTCAGTTGTCATGGAAATATTTTCAATTGAATTATTTGAGTGTTCACACACCAGCAGAGAAATTTGGAGTTATCTCCCTTTGCTCAGAGCGAAATTTTATCAGGCCAATATTTCCATAAACAGATGGCAACACATGAAAACACACTGACAGATGGCTTATGGAGTAATCTCCCTTTGTTCATAGTGATAGTTCATTGATGTCAAGACTGCTTATACATATGAAATCACATACTAAAACATTGTTTGTTTGTTAACTCCTTTTTATTATGCGCTGCTACAATAGGGTGGATTTTTCAGTGGGTTCAATTTTTGTTTGTGTGTGTCTCCTAAACTATCGCATATTCAAAACTTTGTTTTTTAGAATCTCAAAAAATTGTAGATTATTACTGCTTTGGTTTCCTTGGATACAAGTTTGGGGTTTGTTTCATAAAGTACTATCAGCATGATAGCGGCATTGTTTAAACTTTAAGACACAATAAAGGCCACATTTAAAAGACATGTTACTCATATTTACAAGGAACTCTCTCAGGGAGTTTTGCTGTTATGCTTTGTGACATTAAACCTTCTGTTGATACTTGTTCGTGTTTCCACATTGAATCACCGAACATGAAGAACATGAACATGTTGAAAACAAAGAACACAATGAATTTGATGAATGTGACAAAAGAAAACATGATGAATTTAATGAACACGAATGCTCGAATGTAAACATTATGAATGCAGTGAACGCGATGAAAGTAAGGAATGTGAGTAACGTGAAATAATGAATGCAATTTGTGTAACACGGGCCTGATGAACATGATCACAGTGGAGCATCTTTAACGCATAAACATGTCCAATGGAGTTTAAGATTCTTGAAAACCTCAAAATTAAGGGGAAAAAATCTGATTAAACTCTGAAATTGTCAAGATTTTCATTTTATGAAATCAGGAGAGTTGATGCCTACACTGAGATGAATTAGGTGCAAGTTTGATCTGGGAGCACCTGTTGAATGCAGTTTGATCTGGGAACACCTGCTGATTGCAGTTTGATCTGGGAACACCTGCTGATGGTAGTTTGATCTGGGAACACCTGCTGTTTGCAGTGATGACTGTGATCCAGGTGTGGGATATTCATCTGATTACCTCCTGCATGTGTGCTTGTCACAGCAAGACATGTGACTTTCACAGTTGACATGGTAATGGCCAGTATGTCTGAGTCATTGTGAAATTAGGTCTTTGACAAAGAAAGATGTTTCTACTGTATTGCCCAGATGGGAACTAATGGACATATGGGATTCGAGTCAGAAGTTTTCTTAAGTTACGGAGCTAGTTTGGTGATTTGGAATGTTGCAATTCCATGTTTTTGGTGAGTCATTATCTTTTTCAAATTTTGGAGATGTATGTTACTGTTATTCCAGCTGTGATTGTACCACAAATGTTGTACAAGCATTTGTACTGAAAGAGTGTCCAAAACTACTTCTAACTTGTTGATTATGTTGAAAATATTTGCAAAAACTGTTTTGCAGATGCATGTTTATTTGAGAAAACTACTGTAATTTGTACAGACAGGCAAAATGGAGGACAACACTTTGTAATTTTGGACACTCAACATGATGGTGGATGTATGTGCTCTTGTTCTTGAGATGTTGTTTCATAGTTGGCTACCATTTAAACGGATGCTGAGTTGTATGGGATGCCAAAACAGTGAAAGGTGGATTTTGTGTTTCAGATTTCCTGCATTCAATGCCTGGAAGTTTTACTTTCCATGTTTGATATTCTTACATTAGAAGTACTGAAGCTCTTCCTGTTTTGTTTAAAACACTGCTTCAGTATGGGTTTCAATATGTTCGGTGCAGGCATGATGTGAGGCTGGCATGACATGTCATGACAGCAGGGAACATGTGCCTTGACAGAATGCCACAGTTGTGGATGACAGCAGGGAACATGTGCCATGAGAGAATGTCACAGTTGTAGATGAGAGCAGGGAACATGTGCCATGAGAGAATGCCACAGTTGTGGATGACAGCAGGGAACATGTCCCATGACAGAATGCCACAGTTGTAGAAGACAGCAGGGAACATGTCCCATGACAGAATGCCACAGTTGTAGAAGACAGCAGGGAACATGTGTCATGACAGAATGCCACAGTTGTGGATGACAGCAGGGAACATGTCACATGACAGAATGCCACAGTTGTAGATGACAGCAGGGAACATGTCCCATGACAGAATGCCACAGTTGTGGATGACAGCAGGGAACATGTCCCATGACAGAAATGTCAGCCATGTCCCATGACAGAATGCCACAGTTGTAGATGACAGCAGTGTCATGACAGCAGGGAATGTTGTCATGACAGAATGCCACAGTTGTAGATGACAGCAGGAACATGTCCCATGACAGAATGCCACAGTTGTAGATGACAGCAGGGAACATGTCCCATGACAGAATGCCACAGTTGTGGATGACAGCAGGGAACATGTCCCATGACAGAATGCCACAGTTGTAGATGACAGCAGGGAACATGTCCCATGACAGAATGCCACAGTTGTGGATGACAGCAGGGAACATGTCACATGACAGAATGCCACAGTTGTAGATGACAGCAGGAACATGTCCCATGACAGTTGCCACAGTTGTGGATGACAGCAGGGAATGTCATGTGCCACAGTTGTAGATGACAGCAGGGAACATGTCCCATGACAGAATGCCACAGTTGTGGATGACAGCAGGGAACATGTCCCATGACAGGGAAATGCCCACAGTTGTAGATGACAGCAGGGAACATGTCCCATGACAGAATGCCACAGTTGTAGAAGACAGCAGGGAACATGTGTCATGACAGAATACCACAGTTGTGGATGACAGCAGGGAACATGTCACATGACAGAATGCCACAGTTGTAGATGACAGCAGGGAACATGTCCCATGACAGAATGCCACAGTTGTAGATGACAGCAGGGAACATGTCCCATGACAGAATGCCACAGTTGTGGATGACAGCAGGGAACATGTCCCATGACAGAATGCCACAGTTGTAGATGACAGCAGGGAACATGTCCCATGACAGAATGCCACAGTTGTAGATGACAGCAGGGTTGTAGAACATGTCCCATGACAGAATGCCACAGTTGTAGATGACAGCAGGGAACATGTCCCATGACAGAATGCCACAGAATGCAGGGAACATGTCAGACAGAGTGCCACAGTTGTAGATGACAGCAGGGAACATGTCCCATGACAGAATGCCACAGCCAGATGATGACAGTGTGTATGGAAGCAGGGAACATGTCCCATGACAGAATGCCACAGTTGTGGATGACAGTCAGGGAACATGTGTCCCATGACAGCAGGGGACATGTCCCCATGCCACAGTTGTAGATGACAGCAGGGAACATGTCCCATGACAGAATGCCACAGTTGTAGATGACAGCAGGGAACATGTCCCATGACAGAATGCCACAGTTGTGGATGACAGCAGGGAACATGTCCCATGACAGAATGCCACAGTTGTAGATGACAGCAGGGAACATGTCACATGACAGAATGCCATAGTTGTAGATGACAGCAGGGAACATGTCCCATGACAGAATGCCACAGTTGTTGATGACAGCAGGGAACATGTCATGACAGAATGCCACAGTTGTAGATGACAGCAGGGAACATGTCCCATGACAGAATGCCACAGTTGTAGATGACAGCAGGGAACATGTCCCATGACAGAATGCCACAGTTGTGGATGACAGCAGGGAACATGTCCCATGACAGAATGCCACAGTTGTGGATCAAGGAATATCAAATGACATCAGGCAGAGTATCATATGAAGTGTAAATGATAGTTTCCGAGGCTTCAAATCCGTTTTAATGTTGTCTTTCAGTGGGATTTAGAAGTTGTACATAGATGTCCAAGATATTTTTAGGGATTATTTCCCTCACTGGTTTAATGTTGTTTACAGGATGTCAGATTGCACAGACATTTCAAATCAAGAAATACTGGCCTAATTTTTGTAAAATTCAACCGTTTGTCCTTCGACCCCAGAGCCTCAAAGTAAGATCTGATCTGCCTTGATTTGTCCACAGACTGGGATGTTGAATGAAACATGGACAGAGGACATCCTATTAGTGCTTGTGTTCATTGTTTGTTGTATGGGACACCTTGATACTTCGCCATTCATGCAGAAATAGTCCTGTCATCATCTTGAGGACTTGGGAGTAGTGAGTCAGCCATCTTCCCTTCCCTTTCCTGTGGATGTCATCTGGGTCAAAGGTCACCAAGTTAACCATGTGACACGTGACACACAGCAGACATTAACGATTCAGAGCAGACGGACAGTGTCATAGTTTCTGACCAAACATGGACAGTGAGAGTGAGGGTAGAGCATGGCAGGTGGGGCAGGCAATCCTAGGGTACAGTGATGCAAGTATAAAGACATTTCCTTGTCTTTGTGGAGGTCCTGTTTGTCCCACTGATGGGAGTCTTGGTCAGAATAGGTCTCCAGTACTAGGGCTGTGACGGGTTACCCTGTGTAACAGGCCAAACTTTCCCCAGGCCAAACCTTCCCCAGGGAAACTTTGGCCTAAGCCAAACTTGCCCCACTAACATAGGTCTAGGCCAAACTTTCCCCACCCTTGAATCAACTTTAAAGGCTACTTGTTTCAAACCCTTGTTCTTATATCAAAAGGAGGAGATTCTAGCCAAGCTTTCTTCCCCAATTTTGTTTTCATGTTTATGTTCGTCTTGAAAAAGTCAGAAACGGTTTTGTTCCAATATCCTTATATAAGTGAGATTAAAAAGAAAAGCAAGCATAAAAGCAAAGATATTATATCATTACTATTGTTTTACATTATCATTTACTTATTTTTATATTTCAATAATTTACTTATCCCCACTTACTCCAAATTGGCTTATGTCAAAATCATTACCATATTCAAAACTCTAACTAAATACCCAGGTTTTATCCCCTCACTCATGGCTTTAAATATGGCATCCACGTCAACGACATCATCTTAACAGTTAGAAGCAGACGTAAACATCAACACAACAACAAGCCAACACTATATCTATATCAAATGCTGTATCATTTAGCATTCCACTATATTGCCTTATTCTATTTTCAAAAGACAAGATTTGATAAGGGGTATACTTGGCCCATGGATATCTGAATCATATTTCATTCACCAAAAGTGATCATGGATTAGTAAACAAGCTTATGTGAATAATGTTCCATTACATTTATACATAAATGCAACAAATATTAGATCATAAACAGCATCATAAGAGAGCAAGCAACCTGTGTATATTACATGTTATTTACCCATCAAAAATGTGTGATTGAATGTTTACATCTTATGGTGGACAGATGAAGAACTAATGCAATGTGTCTTCATAGGAATGGCGGCAGGAGCAGGATATGTAATATGTAATATGTTATTCTTTCATGATTAAAAGGTTGTATTGTCTTTGAAGATTAAGACATTATTTACAGTCACCTGTTTTGAATATAGTACATGATTAAGATATTAAAAAACTCAAAATTTTAGCCTCCAAGCTGAAGAATATATTGCCATTTCTTACAAATTTGATGTCAGGAATTAACATATCGGGTATCTGGGTAGGATAGGGTAATAGGGAATGGGGTATTCGGGTAGAAAATTTGGATCCTCTGTGAAGAAGACAGTGACTGTTGTATGGGTGGACAGACTGTGAAGGAGACAGTGACTGTTGTATGGGTGGACAGACTGTGAAGGAGACAGTGACTGTTGTATGGGTGGACAGACTGTGAAGGAGACAGTGACTGTTGTATGGGTGGACAGACTGTGAAGGAGACAGTGACTGTTGTATGGGTGGACAGACTGTGAAGGAGACAGTGACTGTTGTATGGGTGGACAGACTGTGAAGGAGACAGTGACTGTTGTATGGGTGGACAGACTGTGAAGGAGACAGTGACTGTTGTATGGGTGGACAGACTGCTTTTTTTCAAGGTCACCACAACTCTTTGACCACTTTTCAAACTCTTGTTAACGCGATATCTCATGCACTAATGTAGCCAATGTCTTCAAATTTGGTGCCAGCCTACATTGGGGGATTACACAGACACCAGTCGATTTGGGTGACCTTGACCTTATCTTTAAGGTCACCACAACACTTTGACCACTTTTCAAACTTACATAAACGTGATATCTCATAAAATGTTGCAGTAACTTGCACCCAGTGTCTTCAATTATCACTAACACTAGTAACAGTAAACACGAAGTCCCATGAACTGTTACTCCCTATGTCAACTATTACTCAATGTTACCACTTGATGCTTGGCATCAATGTCATGTCAAGCATGTTATTTGATGCTTGGCATCAATGTTACTCCCTATGTCAAGCATGTTATTTGATGCTTGGCATCAATGTTACTCCCTATGTCAAGCATGTTATTTGATGCTTGGCATCAATGTTACTCCCTATGTCAAGCATGTTATTTGATGCTTGGCATCAATGTTACTCCCTATGTCAAGCATGTTATTTGATGCTTGGCATCAATGTTACTCCCTATGTCAAGCATGTTATTTGCTTGGCATCAATGTTACTCCCTATGTCAAGCATGTTATTTGATGCTTGGCATCAATGTTACTCCCTATGTCAAGCATGTTATTTGATGCTTGGCATCAATGTTACTCCCTATGTCAAGCATGTTATTTGATGCTTGGCATCAATGTCGCTTTGGGAAATATGCAGCCTTCATGTCATTCTCATCTGAACTTAGTATTAACTTAACAGGTATCAGGGTACGGTAGGGTAAGGTAATGGGGGTGGGGTACCGGCTAAAATTTTGGACACGTCCCAGCCCTAATACACATTGATACTGACAGTGGATGTGTGCATCTGCATCTATACCATCATATCTACTATATTCCTGAAATATCTTCAGAGTGAGGAGAAGATTCTGAGAAGTGACCATGACTAAAAACTACATCACACAAATATTTTATTTGACCAAAAGATAAAAATGAGTAAATAGGTTATATTTCATTCTTCTTTCGCAGTGGGGACTTTGCCATGTTAGTGGCAAACACTTGTTCAGGGTCCGTATTTGTATACTAGTGATAAGCTATGTACAGCTATGTTTGAGGTTCTGGTGATAAGCTATGGTTTGAGGTTCGTTCATGGTCTGCATGTAATTGTGTACTAGTGATAAGCTTGAAGGTGGCCCTCTGTGTCAACATGCAGGATGTACATGACGTCAGGTTTTGTATTCCACACATTGTCCCAGTATATATTGCTGGAGAAGGAAGTTGGTACCTGGTCACCGATGACCAAACAGTTATTGTGGTGTATAGCTAGAGATTCAGCAAATAATGCTGCTTCACCATGGTGGGATTGTAGAGCCTGTGTTATGTTAATCAGAATAAAGTGTATAAATAATTTGATACATTACAGACAAAGTCACCCACTGTAGAATTCACATTTTATGTATTTGGATCAGCGGATGTTTCTGTAAGTTATTTTTGGAATGGCAAACAATGAAATGTATTCAATGTAATCAGCAGCAATTGGGAAGATTATTGAAACCATAAGTGAGTTTCAGCGGTGTGTGCTGGTTGACGAACCTTGTTGAAACTATGACATGTTTTCTATAATAGTGAGTGAGTGAGTGAGTGAGCTAATATTTGATGTCATATTGCCAGTATCTCATTCCTGTTATGACCGGAGCTCATCAAACTCAGTAAATATCTGTACAGTGATATGGAAGGTTGAATACCACAGTGATATGGAAGGTTGCATACCACAGTGAGATGGAAGGTTGAATACCACAGTAAATATCTGTACAGTGATATGGAAGGTTGAATACCACAGTAAATATCTGTACAGTGATATAGAAGGTTGAATACCACAGGTAATATCTGTACAGTGATATGGAAGGTTGAATACCACAGTAAATATCTGTACAGTGATATGGAAGGTTGAATACCACAGTAAATATCTGTACAGTGATATGGAAGGTTGAATACCACAGTAAATATCTGTACAGTGATATAGAAGGTTGAATACCACAGTAAATATCTGTACAGTGATATGGAAGGTTGAATACCACAGTAAATATCTGTACAGTGATATGGAAGGTTGAATACCACAGTAAATATCTGTACAGTGATATAGAAGGTTGAATACCACAGTAAATATCTGTACAGTGATATAGAAGGTTGAATACCACAGTGATATGGAAGGTTGAATACCACAGTAAATATCTGTACAGTGATATGGAAGGTTGAATACCACAGTAAATATCTGTACAGTGATATGGAAGGTTGAATACCACAGTAAATATCTGGAAAATGATATAGAAGGTTGAATACCACAGTAAGTATCTGTACAGTGATATGGAAGGTTGAATACCACAGTAAATATGTACAGTGATATAAAAGGTTGAATACTTCAGTAAATATGTGAACAGTGATATAGAGGGTTGAATAATGACAGTAAATATCTGGAAAATGATATAGAAGGTTGAATACCACAGTAAATATCTGAAAAGTGATATAGAAGGTTGAATACCACAGTAAATATGTGAACAGTGATATAGAAGGTTGAATAATGACAGTAAATATATGGAAAATGATATAGACGGTTGAATACCACAGTAAATACCTGTACAGTGATATGGAAGGTTGAATACTACAGTAATTATGTGAACAGTGATATAGAAGGTTGAATACTACAGTTATTATGTGAACAGTGATATAGAAGGTTGAATAATGACAGTAAATATGTGGAAAATGATATAGAAGGTTGAATACCACAGTAAATACCTGTACAGTGATATGGAAGGTTGAATACCACAGGAAATATCTGTACAGTGATATGGAAGGTTGAATACCACAGGAAATATCTGTACAGTGATATGAAAGGTAGACAACCAAATGATGAACTCCAATATATCATGCGGCACATGTTCATGATATACACACAAACTGACATTTTTCAAGTATGGTTCAAACTCAATGTCTGCCAACAGATATACCAGACATCCTACCTCATATGAATCTATATGATAACAAAGTCCACGCAAAGCAACCAATGCTTATAGCTCATCCTTTTTATACAAAATGCCATAGATAATTGGTGAACTGTAGATTGGCTTGGTCCTACTTTGACCACTTTCCTAAATGGTGTGCATTCACAGCTTTTGGCCATGGGAATGTGCATGAACTAGTCTACCAGTTGTCAGACTTCCATTTTGTGGAACTGGAAGTGGGGTGGCTGGGTGGGTTAGATTGCTGGTAATAAGATTCCTCACCCTGAGAGTATGGGTAAAAAACCAAGTGTGACAGAGCCCCAAAATGTACTAGTATCTGAAGTTTATCAGCTAGGTAAACCAACAGTCCTAGTACAGTGCTTTACAGTAGTACAGATGAGAAGCCATTATTGTAACTGATACGGAAGGTATGCAGGTATGTCGGGGTATTTAGGTGTGAGCTGCTGACTGCATCACGGCTACAGCAAGTGTTGATGGCCCCTGACATAACGTAGTCAGCCTGTGTAATACAAGTACATAGGTAGTTGTTGGCAGTGAGGGGACCAGGGCACCATTCAGACACCCGGCGCAGGTATTTATGTACAAACAGGAAGATATCCTGAGTGTAGTGAAACTTTGTAGTAGGAAGGATGGCATGGTTGTTGTGAACAATTGGTTCGAGTTGAAAGCCAATTGTCAAACAAAATGACATGGTGTAATATAAGTGCATACTTACAACTGGTGTTATCTCGGGAGGGATCATTTATCAGGAATTGACTTGTCAGATTTGAATGTGGATCAGTATGGTTGCTACTCACCTGAATGTTGTCTGCAGCCATTTTGTGGTGACACTGTGCTAATATTACATTGCTGTGAGGAAAGATCTTTTAAGGGAACTACTTTGGTAGTTACCTTGGCAACTTGTTAATGTGCTGGTGGTTTGTGCAAGGAATAAGTCTTTAAACCCTCTGTGAAGCAACTGATTTGTGACCGACTTTAACCAACGAAACTTGTGATTGGGAATAGGACTTCGGAATGGTGGATATTCTCCCACCAATAGCTATGTGAAGGTTGATATTTTCAGTGTTTGTGGATGATCGCCTTCTAGCAAGTCTCACCCATTGTAGCTGATTCTGCTAATGTATGCCAGAGAAGATATATCATCATTGCAACAAGAGTGCGTCTTTAATTGTTGTGATGTGGTGCATCAAAATACTACCATTCAGTGGAAACAGGACTGGAAAACTGTGTGACTTTTCATGATTCCAAAAACAACAGGCAGACAGCCAACATTACAGGTCACATGAACAGCGACGGATCAGTGTCGGTTTCTCTTGTAGGATTTCTATCACTACCTACCTGTGACCAACACGATACGGTTGAAACTTGACTGCCTACCTTCATAGGCTGAGTAACAACATTTGGCGAAGTAACAACATTTAACCAGTGTAACCAATCTATGTTTTATGCAATGGAGTTTTCAGTATACGATGTTATGATTAACTGACATGACAATGCCTGTTATGTGTAGAGATATACAGCGAAGTGTGCAGTTATCAGTTATCAAGTGCGGTGGGATAAGTCGAGAACACAGATGTTGATTGGCTGAAGACTGGTTTCATAATCAGAAAACTTCCCTGATGTCCTATGTATGCATCCAGTTAAAAAAAGATGGACATAGATTATGAAAGTGATGATGACCTCTCCTTCACCTTCGGTATTTATGGCGATGACCAACCCCTCAGCTCCAGTATGCCTACAGGTTGGTATCAGTGTAGGGGACTTCTTACTGCCGGTATGATGATTATGAAACATCACTGCTAACGAATAGTCATTCTTGACTGTCTTCAGAAACAGATTCCATTTGATGTAAAGGGCTAAATCTGTGGAAATTATTATGAAGGGACTACTGAAAATCAGTGATGACATCAGGTGTTCACCGAATGGGTAACACATCCTTCCTACAAGTAGAACCTACCATTTAGACAATTTGCTTTAGACCTTTGGACTTTTAGAAGCTGCCACAAACACACATACATGTGCATGGGTGTCAGGATACAATTACAGTGGGGCGGTGGGGTAGCCTATTGGTTAAAGCATTCGCTCGTCACGCCGAAGACCCGGATTCGATTCCCCACATGGGCACAGTGATATTGCTGGAATATTGCTAAAAGCGGCGTAAAACCATATTCACTCACTCACTCACTCACTACAATTACAGTAATCTGGAACAAGATGTTTAACCCTATTTCAACTCTAGTCTTTTCACCCAGGTGGTGCCCCATGTCACTGCAGGCACTCCCTGCAGGTCTGCTGGGACAAATGTTGGTGTCTTAGTAACGGGCAGTTGTAATAACTGTCTAGAAGTAGGTCCGAGGGTGGTCATTGAAGCAGGATGATATGGTGAACACAGTGTGTTCATATACACAAAGTGTAGATATGGTGAACACAGTGTGTTCATATACACAAAGTGTAGATATGGTGAACACCGTGTGTTCATATACACAAAGTGTAGATATGGTGAACACAGTGTGTTCATATACACAAAGTGTAGATATGGTGAACACCGTGTGTTCATATACACAAAGTGTAGATATGGTGAACACAGTGTGTTCATATACACAGAGTGTAGATATGGTGAACACAGTGAGTTCATATACACAAAGTGTAGATATGGTGAACACAGTGTGTTCATATACACAAAGTGTAGATATGGTGAACACAGTGTGTTCATATACACAGAGTGTAGATATGGTGAACACAGTGTGTTCATATACACAGTGTAGATATGGTGAACACAGTGTGTTCATATACACAGAGTGTAGATATGGTGAACACAGTGTGTTCATATACACAAACTTGCCTATCTGACCTCTTGTGTGACTTCCTTGTTGGAAGGTAGATATTTATCTGTGTGTTGACCTACTATGATGGACAATGTAGCTGTATAACATGATCGTTGTGGTGTAAGTCATGTGACAGCCAACCTGGGTGTACAGCCATAAGCTGACATCAACTGTATATAGCACGCAAGCTTGTTAACAGGTGCTGGAGAATGTTCTGGGTCAAAGTCCCATTGTTTACTTATACAGGAGTACACCCATACTCACCATACTTACTCACTCACTCACTCACTCTACAGGAGTAAATGCCTATGAAGGGCTTGATAGATTATAGTATATTGTAAGCCATCATTATATCACTCAGGAAATGTTTATTTACCACTGTGTAATAAATTTATTTGATGGTACCAGTGTAGTTTTCCACACTATTTACTGTGAGTCTGATCTCCTGAGACATTGAATAACACTCTCATGATGTCTGTAGAGATATTCCCCTGTATGGCAGACTGTGAGAAGAATCAATTAAACAAAAGTTTCCTGTTTAAAATTGAGCATATGTAACATGTAGACGCCATTCATATTCCACATAACACTCCATTCTAAATATTGCATTTTGTGAGAGAGTTTTATCTGTTCCAATGGAGTCATGGGTGTTTAAGACTTCTGCCAATGAAGTACATTCCAGTACACACACATACCAAGGATTGACCACACTGCTTGCACAATTGTGCTTTTAAAGGTGTATTTCCTTACAGTATTCTCATAATACAAATACCTGCAGGTGAACATCAGTACCGTTGTAACATGTCATATTTAGGTTCACACATTCTAGATATTATTTGGGTTTCATCCTGGATTGAACCTACACTCTCATAGTCGCCTGCACACATGGATCATGGATCCATCTCTCCCACTACAGGTACTGTGGATGTTATCACTACTTTCACATGACCTCAGTATTGTTGATGTTATCACTACTTTGAGATGACTTCAGTATTGTGGATGTTATTGCTACTTTGACATGACCTCAGTATTGTTGATGTTATCACTACTTTGACATGACCTCAGTATTGTTGATGTTATCACTACTTTGACATGACCTCAGTATTGTTGATGTTATCACTACTTTGACATGACCTCAGTATTGTTGATGTTATCACTACTTTGACATGACCTCAATATTGTTGATGTTATCACTACTTTGACATGACCTCAGTATTGTTGATGTTATCACTACTTTGACATGACCTCAGTATTGTTGATGTTATCACTACTTTGACATGACCTCACATGACCTCAAGTATTGAATCACTACTTTGTATTGTTGATGTTATCACTACTTTGACATGACCTCAGTATTGTTGATGTTACTACTTTGACATGACACTGACATGACCTCAGTATTGTTGATGTTATCACTACTTTGACATGACCTCAGTATTGTTGATGTTATCACTACTTTGACATGACCTCAGTATTGTTGATGTGTATCACTACTTTGACATGACCTCAGTATTGTTGATGTTATCACTACTGACCTCAGTATTGATGTTATCACTGACATGACCTCAGTATTGTTGATGTTATCACTACTTTGACATGACCTCAGTATTGTTGATGTTATCACTTTTGATGTTGATGTTATCACTACTTTGACCTCAGTGACCTCATGACCTATTGTTGATGTTATCACTACTTTGACATGACCTCAGTATTGTTGATGTTATCACTACTTTGACATGACCTCAATATTGTTGATGTAACACTACTTTGAGATGACCTCAGTATTGTTGATGTTATCACTTGATGTTATCACTACTTTGACATGACCTCAGTATTGTTGATGTTATCACTACTTTGACATGACCTCAGTATTGTTGATGTTATCACTACTTTGACATGACCTCAGTATTGTTGATGTTATCACTACTTTGACATGACCTCAGTATTGTATTGTTGACATGACCTCAGTATTGTTGATGTTATCACTACTTTGACATGACCTCAGTATTGTTGATGTTATCACTACTTTGACATGACCTCAATATTGTTGATGTTATCACTACTTTGACATGACCTCAATATTGTTGATGTTATCACTACTTTGACATGACCTCAATATTGTTGATGTAACACTACTTTGACATGACCTCAGTATTGTTGATGTTATCACTACTTTGACATGACCTCAGTATTGTTGATGTTATCACTACTTTGAGATGACCTCAGTATTGTTGATGTTATCACTACTTTGACATGACCTCAGTATTGTTGATGTTATCACTACTTTGACATGACCTCAGTATTGTTGATGTTATCACTACTTTGACATGACCTCAGTATTGTTGATGTTATCACTACTTTGACATGACCTCAGTATTGTTGATGTTATCACTACTTTGACATGACCTCAATATTGTTGATGTAACACTACTTTGACATGACCTCAGTATTGTTGATGTTATCACTACTTTGACATGACCTCAATATTGTTGATGTAACACTACTCTGAGATGACCTCAATATTGTTGATGTTATCACTTACTTTGAGATGACCTCAATATTGTTGATGTTATCACTACTTTGACATGACCTCAGTATTGTTGATGTTATCATTACTTTGAGATGACCTCAGTATTGCTGATGATTTTGTTGGTTGACAGAGCAAAGCCTGGACAGCAGTGACAGTTCCGATGAACCGTTCAGTACAGACACACTTGGTCGGAACCGGCCATCAGACAGTTCCGGATCAACTTTGCAGGCTGGAAATTCTGGTGGGGCATCAGTGCCTATCATTTCGGGACAATCATCAGTAAGTTAACATTTGTTTTGTCTGAGATCCTTAGAAGCCTTTGACTGGAGATCTTTTGTCTATTTGTACATGGAACCAGTGACCACTTCTGTCACTATTTCTAATAGAGTTACCATTTGATGTTGTGATCTTTAGTCTATAAGTACTCAGAACCAAACCATTTCTGTCACTATTCTGAAAGGTGTGACCATTAGATATTCAGAGCTGAAATAAACTTGTTACCATGTAATCATTGGCCTTTCGCATTAGAATCATGACAGTTGATGTGTGTTTTCAATTTCTAGCAACAACCTAATGATCATAAGATTTTTCAAATGTCAGGACTGAAAGTACAGATTAGTCGTGTTTTACAAGGTGCTACAGTACTGGGTAAATCTGTGTTATCATCATGCTTCTTACCCCAGCTCAACCCATCATCCCTTCCTGACAGCCTGTGTTTGTTGTCAAGTGCCTGTCCTACCACTTTACTCATTTAAAGTGCAGATCTGCTCTTACTACAAGATGGCCAACATAACATGTTTAAGTTTTATGATTCAGAATCACACATAAGTAGGAAGTATGTTGGATGGCATGTGTAATGGTGAGCTATTAGTGGCATTGTTAATAAGTGAATGAGGGTCCATGACCATTTCCTGCTGGTGGTATGAATCAGGAAATACCTTACACAATGGCCTGGTGACTTGTGCACCAGTAACATAGTAACATGGAGCGCTAGGACTGTCCACCTCTCATAATGGATTTACGCAGCAGAATGGTGAGATGTCTCCTGTTTCTTTTGTTATGTGTAGTGTCTCTGGTGAGGAAGTAATGCATAAAGAAATCCTAAGGTATTTGTGTCATGGAGTGTTTAAACCTGGTGGGATTCCGGGGGCTTTATTAGGTACTATACACTGATCTAATGGATACCTTGGCCCTCTAGTCTTACAGTGTAGGGAACAGGACTAGTTTCTGCCTTCATGTTTTCCAGTTTGATGCTGTTCCCAGTTCCTCATGGTTGTTCATCTGTTGTCATTCTAGGAATAGAACAGGTCCCCAGTACCTCATGGTTGTTTCCCTGTTGTCCTTCTAGGAATAGAACAGGTCCCCAGTACCTCATGCTTGTTCATCTGTTGTCCTTCTAGGAATAGAACATGTCCCCAGTACCTCATGCTTGTTCATCTGTTGTCCTTCTAAGAATAGAACAGGTCCCCAGTACCTCATGGTTGTTTCCCTGTTGTCATTCTAGGAATAGAATAGGTCCCCAGTACCTCATGGTTGTTTCCCTGTTGTCATTCTAGTAGAACAGGTCCCCACTATGGTTGTTTCCCTGTTGTCATTCTAGGAACAGAACAGGTCCCCAGTACCTCATGGTTGTTTCCCTGTTGTCATTCTAGGAACAGAACAGGTCCCCAGTACCTCATGCTTGGTTCCCTGTTGTCATTCTAGGAACAGAACAGGTCCCCAGTACCTCATGCTTAGTTCCCTGTTGTCATTCTAGGAACAGAACAGGTCCCCAGTACCTCATGCTTGGTTCCCTGTTGTCATTCTAGGAACAGAATCCCCAGTACCTCATGCTTGTTTCCCTGTTGTCATTCTAGGAACAGAACAGGTCCCCAGTACCTCATGCTTGGTTCCCTGTTGTCATTCTAGGAACAGAATCCCCAGTACCTCATGCTTGGTTCCCTGTTGTCATTCTAGGAACAGAATCCCCAGTACCTCATGCTTGGTTCCCTGTTGTCATTCTAGGAACAGAACAGGTCCCCAGTACCTCATGCTTGGTTCCCTGTTGTCATTCTAGGAACAGAATCCCCAGTACCTCATGCTTGGTTCCCTGTTGTCATTCTAGGAACAGAATCCCCAGTACCTCATGCTTGGTTCCCTGTTGTCATTCTAGGAACAGAATCCCCAGTACCTCATGCTTGGTTCCCTGTTGTCATTCTAGGAACAGAATCCCCAGTACCTCATGCTTGGTTCCCTGTTGTCATTCTAGGAACAGAATCCCCAGTACCTCATGCTTGGTTCCCTGTTGTCATTCTAGGAACAGAATCCCCAGTACCTCATGCTTGGTTCCCTGTTGTCATTCTAGGAACAGAATCCCCAGTACCTCATGCTTGGTTCCCTGTTGTCATTCTAGGAACAGAATCCCCAGTACCTCATGCTTGGTTCCCTGTTGTCATTCTAGGAACAGAATCCCCAGTACCTCATGCTTGGTTCCCTGTTGTCATTCTAGGAACAGAATCCCCAGTACCTCATGCTTGGTTCCCTGTTGTCATTCTAGGAACAGAATCCCCAGTACCTCATGCTTGGTTCCCTGTTGTCATTCTAGGAACAGAATCCCGGTACCTCATGCTTGGTTCCCTGTTGTCATTCTAGGAACAGAATCCCCGGTACCTCATGCTTGGTTCCCTGTTGTCATTCTAGGAACAGAATCCCCGGTACCTCATGCTTGGTTCCCTGTTGTCATTCTAGGAACAGAATCCCCGGTACCTCATGCTTGGTTCCCTGTTGTCATTCTAGGAACAGAACAGGTCCCCAGTACATCATGCTTGTCTCGCTGAAAAAAGAAACTGTTATCAGTGCTTTGACCTTTTAAGTATCATACTTAACCCCACACTTACAACTATCTACATATCTGTATAGTATCTGTGTGTGAGGAGCACCTTATAAGTGTAAGTGAACCCGCTGTGGTGAATCTGGGCATTGTGTGGTCAGCGGGTCTCCACTGATTGGACAGTTCTTTGATTGTTGACTTTGACTAGTTTGAGTGAGGACCAAAACCTGATTTGATAATCACTGTATCGTTAGTTAAAGGAAATACCTTCCTACACCTGTTGTTGCCATCATGAAGCATTATGTACATTTGTTTGTTTTCAGCAAAAGAAGACAGAGAGATACGGCTACCTCTACAAACAAGGAGGGTAAGTACCATAGTGCCACTCACGGACCTGCTTTACTCTGTCATACTTTCGTCTGGTATCTGTTTTGAATTATATGATTTGTAACTGTGCTTGGTGTTATGTTATGGTTTAACAAGTAGATCACACGTACAGACCACACCTGTAGACCATAACAAGTACATCACACCTGTAGACCAACAGAAATAGATGCCACCTGTAGACCAGAAGTAGACAACACCTGTAGACCAGAATAGAGAACACATGTAGACCAGAAGTAGATAACACCTGTAGAGCAGAAGTAGATAACACCTGTAGACCAGAAGTACATAACACCTGTAGAGCAGAAGTAGATAACACCTGTAGACCAGAAGTACATAACACCTGTAGACCAGAAGTAGATAACACCTGTAGACCAGAAGTAGATAACACCTGTAGACCAGAAGTAGATAACACCTGTAGACCAGAAGTAGATAACACCTGTAGACCAGAAGTAGATAACACCTGTAGACCAGAAGTAGACACCACCTGTAAACCAGAAGTAGATAACACCTGTAGACCAGAAGAAGAGATAACACCTGTAGACCAGAAGTACATAACACCTGTAGACCAGAAGTAGATAACACCTGTAGACCAGAAGTAGATAACACCTGTAGACCAGAAGTAGACACCACCTGTAAACCAGAAGTAGATAACACCTGTAGACCAGAAGAAGATAACACCTGTAGACCAGAAGTACATAACACCTGTAGACCAGAAGTAGATAACACCTGTAGACCAGAAGTAGATAACACCTGTAGACCAGAAGTAGATAACACCTGTAGACCAGAAGTAGATAACACCTGTAGACCAGAAGTACATAACACCTGTAGACCAGAAGTAGATAACCCCTGTAGACCACAACAAATAGATCACACTGGTAGACTGTCTGTGTATTTGTAGTGTGTGATGACTAGGGCTGTATTGATGCATCCAACTATCGATGCATTGCAATGGTTGAGTCTCTGATAGCAATTAATCGATGATAGAAACGAAAAACTATTGATGCATCGATGGTAGTAACAAAAAGCTATAGTATGTGTGACTATCGATAGTTTAGTAATTGACTTCCATTGATAAATGCGCAGCGCAAAATACAGGATGTTTGGGTGCAGACTTGCAGCTTCATCGAGTTTATGTTTTAACTGTTTACTTGATCTGGGTTTCAAGTTTCTTGTCACTCATTAAAACAGACTGAAACTGTTTCAACTTGTTTTTATTTCATATAAACTATACATTCATTTGGGAAATGACTTCAAATGAGACAATTCAAGGAGAAAAAAACTACTGCAATAGTATTGCAATAGTGGGTTGCAATAGACTATCGCTATCGCAATAGTTGTTTCTCCCTCAATAGTCACCCCTAGTGATGACTGAAGTTGATCAGTAAGGCTTCATTGTTGCAGGCAGGATAGATCCCAGTTGTTTTAAGCCTGAGACTAGTGGAGTGTACTTCAGTTTAGAAAGCCCAGCTAATACCAGTAACTGTCCCTGACTGTTGAAAATGCCTCTTAAAAGGGAAGTCTAGCTGGTTTTGTATGAAGTGTCATGGCAGACTACTTCTAAACTTGGCTGTGGGGACGCCAATCTAACAGTGAAATGTTTCAGTCACTAGAGAGTGATGACATGTAGAGATTATTAGCCAAGCATTTTCTTAGTTGTAATTATCATTATTCAGTGTAAACATGCTATATTGTGAACGTATCACACAGATTTATCATGTTGTATATCCCTCATATGTGATGTCATCATTATTCAGTGTAAACATGCTATATTGTGAACGTATCACACAGATTTATCATGTTGTATATCCCTCATATGTGATGTCATCATTATTCAGTGTAAACATGCTATATTGTGAACGTATCACACAGATTTATCATGTTGTATATCCCTCATATGTGATGTCATCCATTGTTAAAGGCTTCTCAAAATGTGAAGTTTCACTGTCAAACAACATAACTGGCTATTCGACACCAGTAGACATCTCCAGTCGGAAAACAATTGTAAGATCTTCTATCCCGTGTATAAGGCAAACCCCCTTCAAACCCATCTTGAAGGTACAGGAAACTCACCATAACCGTGGCAATATACATTATTATTTATTCCTGCCATGTGATATCATCCATTCTGTGATATCATCACACTTACTAATTATAGTGTTGAAAATAAGCTGACTCAGCCAGGCCAAATGTTGCACTGACAGTGTTATGATAACTAGTATTCCGTTTCTGGGGTTTGGAATTTTACCTTTCATCTCCAATGGGGTTAAATAACCGACAGTTCCTGACATTTCATGATTACGACGCTAATGTTATGATCACGTTGTTTTGACTTTAGACTTTGTTACTGGAGTCTAGAACATGAGTCAAGTGAAAGTGTGTTTGGTGTGGTGATAACAGTCGTCAAAACTCTGATCATACCCATAATAAAAGTAAGATCTAGTAGGCTACAGGGGCGGATACAACTTTTTGAGAAAGGGGGGGTGCACACTATTGAGAAAAGGAGGGGTGCACACTTCATTTTCACCCGAGTTTCAATGGTCATTTAACAAACTTTCAGCACAAAAGGGGGGTGCCCCCCCCCTGCACACCCCCCCTCTCTAGATCCGCCTATGGGCTAGTAGTCTCAAAATTGTTGGGCACAGACTGATGGAAAAGCTTATGAAATTAACAACCTTCTTAATCTTTCCAAACTTAGTGTGTCTATCCCAGGTTTGTAAAAAACACTTGAAGAGAATTGTCTTATAGTTTGTTGTCTCTGTTTAAGTCAGGAGTAAGTTAGGAGTAAGTCCAGTATGTAACAGACAAGAAGTTTGTGTTACGTCTGCTACCGTGGACTTTTTAGAGACGGCTGTGTGAAGGTCGCCACCAAGCTGACCCACAATTCAGTGGTTGTCGTTGATACATTTAGTCTCCTCAACGTGATATGGTGCAGCACTTATACAGTTTCCTATTTTGGCATGGATTGAGGAAGTAGTGTAAATTAGGCCGGTATACTTAGATATTTTTTGTCTGTCCTGGGTAAGGAGAACTTTACTGTTTTACTGTCTCTCTAGGGGTGAAAATGTATGGATGTCAACTTTTGTAATGTGAGAGACACAACGTTTCAGAGTATATTCTTGCTCCTTCATCACCCTTCATGTGTATCAACCCGTGAAAATCCGGGTTAGAATTGGTTTTCAATTGCGACTAATGAGATCGGGTGGTCAGGCTCGCTGAGTTGATTGACACATGTCATCGTATCTCAATTGCATAGATCGATGCTTATGCTGTTGATCACGGGATTGTCTTGTCCAGAATTGATTATTTACAGACCGACACCATATAGCTGGAATATTGTAGAGTGTTGCATAAAACCAATCAGACTCACTCACTCACTCACCCAAGTGTTTCACATCTAAATGCCATTCATAAACCTTACTACTGTCTCTGAATGTGTTGAAAATGTTTACAATTACATAGATACTATTTATTTATGTTAAGTTTTCATAATTGAAATATTTCTTATTCATATGATTAATAATACCCCACACAGCTTTGGATTTTCTGAATTATTAAAACACAGCCTTACATGACAAACCTATCTTATGTCGTTTAAACATTTAGTTTTGTGACTGGATTGGTAAACATGTTTTGCGACTTATTTATTGATACATTTTGTCAGTGGTACAAAACTCTGTATCGTAACGTTGCACTCACAAAATAGAAGTTACTATCCATAATATTTGTCTTTATTGCACTTCCCAACTTATAAAATGCCTTGCGACTTATGTAAACGACTCTCCCAGTCAGACATGCAATCACATTTAAAACTACAGTCAAGGTAGACATTAACTGTAGATACAAGCAGTGGATATGATGGAGGTGTTGGGTGTGAGTAATGAACTGTATCTATTGATCAGTTTTACATCTTTTTGTCTATGTAAATGTGCCAATACCAAAATTGTGTGATTAACCTTTCTAGTTTCTAAGGTAGTTTCATAAAGTACAGAATTGAGGTTATATTCCATTGCGTAGAGGTATGAATTTGAGTGAGTGAGTGAGTTTAGTTTTATGCCGCTTTTATCAATATACCAGCAATATCACGGTGGGGAACACCAGAAATGGGCTTCACACATTGTACCTATGCGGGGAATCGAACCCGGGTCTTCGGTGTGATGAGGGAACACTTTAACCACTAGGCTACCCCACTGCCCCAGTGAATTTTATCTATGATGCTAGAATTAAGACATGTGAAGAAATAATGAGCAGTATCCTCACGTAGTAAACAGCTGGAACAAGATGAGTGGTAATGGATTTGTCTATATCAGTTATGGGCATCAGGCATTTACTACATCCTAGTCTGAGTTGTGCGTGACATAGTCCAGGTCACAATACTGTTGATACATGACAGAAAGGATTAGTTATACATAGACCCCCTCATACTGTACAACTGTTCCTCCCTTGGTGGAATGTTGGGAGGCAGCTAGTGTGTCAGAGTTGGGATGTTGACAGGTGTTCAGGAGTTCTGGGAAAGTTTTCAGTTATCATACTACCATGCTCATCATGCTCGTCATGCTAATAATGAGAAGTGATACAATGTGCAAACTACTAGATTTTCCCCCATAACAATCTGAGATATCCCAGTTGCTTCAGGTCAGCATCGAGGGTTTGAATCCACGTTATGGTTTAAGTGAGAAGGAAGATTAACGTGGTGGTATGGTCATTGAGTATGGCAGCAGACACTCAGTGAAGATTCCTAGTATTGATGTACTCTGAAGTCATGTGAAATAAGAAAATATAATTATCGTTCATTGGAAAAACACTCACTCACTCACTTATTCACTCATTCACTTTTTCACTCACTCACTCACTTTTTCATTCACACATTCACTTTTTCACTCACTCACTTTTTTACTCACTCAATCACTCAATCACTCAATCACTCAATCAACCACTCACTCACTCACTCACTCACTCACTCACTCACTCACTCACTCACTCACTCACTCATCACTCACTCACTCACTCACTCACTCACTCACTCACTCACTCACTCACTCACTCACTCACTCAATCAATCAACCACTCACTCAATCAACCACCCAATCAACCACCCACTCAACCACTCACTCACTCAATCACCCACCCAATCAACCACTCACTCACTCACACTTAAACAATGTTCAGGATGTGTTTTGTGCATCTGCTGAGAGGGTGACTTGAACCAAGAAATAAAGTCATCACACAAAAGTGAAATAGAGGATTTCCTTTGCATAAACTTTTACAGTGTGTCTTTACATGCACCTTCCGGCTGTATAGGATAAGGAACTAAAAGACAGAAGGTATTTATGTGGCTGGGGCTATTGCACAGAATTACTCCTGGTTGGCCTGAAGTTTAGGTCAGCGGCTGGTAATTGAAGGTTTTTCATTGCCTCTGTTTCCTCTGTGGGAGTGGACGCAAGGAGGTTGGTGTGATCGGTGAGCTGACGGGGTAATCACACAAGGTAAAAAGTGCAGGATTAACTTTCTCAATGATGGTCGTTTTGTGGATATAGAAAGGGGCTTTGCTTAAGGGTTAAGATATTGTGGCAGTGATGTTTTTCTTTTAAAATGTCTTGGCAGTTAAACCAAATGACGTATCCGTATACACCCAGTGATTGGGTGTTCCTTGCATTGTGAGCAAACGGATGGTGTGATTATGATCCTGTGCCTGTAATTGTTTTCTTTTAAAGTGTTTGTAAGTTATACCATACAACATGTACACCATGTGAGTGCATGGTGAGGCCATGTTATAACAGATTGATGGTGGGTGATAATGTCTGATCACTACACACCAAGTGAGTAGACGTTCCGTGCATGGTGAGGCCGTGTTATAACAGATTGATGGTGGGTGATAAGGTCTGATCACTGCAGGAGACTGAACTTGCCCTGGGCCTAGATTTCGAAGCTCTCTTAGCGCTAAGATAGTCGTAGGTTAATGTTAATGTATGGCACTTCGAAAATCTAGGCCCTGGGATCCATGACCCATTATGCTATAATATTTGTGTGTAGAGATTCTATAAACTTTAATTTTTCATGTCAGGGTTGTGACCCCCTATAAGAAATAAACACAATAAATGAAAAAACTTGTTTCTGTTATGAGACTTGTAGCCAGTGTAGAATATGTTTCCCTTCTATGTCTGTTCTGGGTGTAACCTATTAAAGAACCCTGAAAAGTTCAGTTTTATACAGTGGTAGTTGGTCATCTACCTATGTACATATTAGCAGAGATATACATGTTATAGTATGACATACTTCAGTGTATAATGACAATAGATTAGACTGGTGTACGTTGCAGGTTATATATTTCTGAAGTAAAAGTGTGTTTAACGTAGGCGGCACCATATCCAAGGGCATGTTTATCATTATAGCACACTCCAACGTAAAATAAAGTTATCAGTCAATATTGTTACATTTTCAAATGTTACATGTTCAGTTTACAATTTCAGTTTCTTTCCTTCTAATATATCAGCTTAATTGATTCATGGTGTCACATTACAGGTAAACATTGATATTTACTGGTCTATGGTACCTTGATGAGGAGGTCAGTGTCGGAAGGAGGGAGAGATCCAATAAATCATAATTTCAATAAACTGAGTAGAGAAACACCTTAACACCACTTGCCTTCAGAGTACATAACTGAGTTTCTACATTGTTTGTATGCAGTCATTCCCACGGCCATACCACCAAGGTTCCACTTCCTTCTCACATCAGTGTAATGTGCACTGTCAGACTGTCTCAACTTGCTGCATATTACATCACACAGGTGCTGAAGCAACAGGGAATATCCAGGGATTGTTGGATCAGCCGTGAATGTAATGTGCACTGTCAGACTGTCTCAACTTGCTGCATATTACATCACACAGGTGCTGAAGCAACAGGGAATATCTAGGGATTGTTGGATCAGCCGTGAATGTAATGTGCACTGTCAGGCTGTCTCAACTTGCTGCATATTACAATACACAGGTGCTGAAGCAACAGGGAATATCTAGGGATTGTTGGATCAGCCGTGCACTGTAATGTAATGCTGCACTGTGCTGAAGGCTAGGGATTGTTGTCAACTTGCTGCATATTACATCACACAGGTGCTGAAGCAACAGGGAATATCTAGGGATTGTTGGATCAGCCGTGAATGTAATGTGCACTGTCAGACTGTCTCAACTTGCTGCATATTACATCACACAGGTGCTGAAGCAACAGGGAATATCTAGGGTTTGTTGGATCAGTTGCTGAATGTAAGGTGCACTGTCAGGGATTGTTGGATCTGTCTCTCAACTTGCTGCATATTACATCACACAGGTGCTGAAGCAACAGGAATATCTAGGGATTGTTGGATCAGCCGTGAAATGTAATGTGCACTGTCAGGCTGTCTCAACTTGCTGCATATTACATCACACAGGTGCTGAAGCAACAGGGAATATCTAGGGATTGTTGGATCAGCCGTGAATGTAATGTGCACTGTCAGGCTGTCTCAACTTGCTGCATATTACATCACACAGGTGCTGAAGCAACAGGGAATATCTAGGGATTGTTGGATCAGCCGTGAATGTAATGTGCACTGTCAGGCTGTGTCAACTTGCTGCATATTACATCACACAGGTGCTGAAGCAACAGGGAATATCTAGGGATTGTTGGATCAGCCGTGAATGTAATGTGCACTGTCAGGCTGTCTCAACTTGCTGCATATTACATACACACACAGTGCTGAAGCAACAGGGAATATCTAGGGATTGTTGGATCAGCCGTGAATGTAATGTGCACTGTCAGGCTGTCTCAACTTGCTGCATATTTACATCACACAGGTGCTGAAGCAACAGGGAATATCTAGGGATTGTTGGATCAGCCGTGAATGTAATGTGCACTGTCAGGCTGTGTCAACTTGCTGCATATTACATCACACAGGTGCTGAAGCAACAGGGAATATCTAGGGATTGTTGGATCAGCCGTGAATGTAATGTGCACTGTCAGGCTGTCTCAACTTGCTGCATATTACAATACACAGGTGCTGAAGCAACAGGGAATATCTAGGGATTGTTGGATCAGCCGTGAATGTAATGTGCACTGTCAGGCTGTCTCAACTTGCTGCATATTACATCACACAGGTGCTGAAGGGAATATCAACAATGTAATGTGCACTGGGAATATCTAGGGGATTGTTGGATCAGCCGTGAATGTAATGTGCACTGTCAGGCTGTCTCAACTTGCTGCATATTACAATACACAGGTGCTGAAGCAACAGGGAATATCTAGGGATTGTTGGATCAGCCGTGAATGTAATGTGCACTGTCAGGCTGTCTCAACTTGCTGCATATTACAATACACAGGTGCTGAAGCAACAGGGAATATCTAGGGATTGTTGGATCAGCCCGTGAATGTAATGTGCACTGTCACTGTCAGGCTGTCTCAACTTGCTGCATATTACAATACACAGGTGCTGAAGCAACAGGGAATATCTAGGGATTGTTGGATCAGCCGTGAATATTACAACTTGCTGCATATTACATCACACAGGTGCTGAAGCAACAGGGAATATCTAGGGATTGTTGGATCAGCCGTGAATGTAATGTGCACTGTCAGGCTGTGTCAACTTGCTGCATATTACAATACACAGGTGCTGAAGCAACAGGGAATATCTAGGGATTGTTGGATCAGCCGTGAATGTAATGTGCACTGTCAGGCTGTCTCAACTTGCTGCATATTACATCACACAGGTGCTGAAGCAACAGGGAATATCTAGGGATTGTTGGATCAGCCGTGAATGTAATGTGCACTGTCAGGCTGTCTCAACTTGCTGCATATTACATCACACAGGTGCTGAAGCAACAGGGAATATCTAGGGATTGTTGGATCAGCCGTGAATGTAATGTGCACTGTCAGGCTGTCTCAACTTGCTGCATATTACATCACACAGGTGCTGAAGCAACAGGGAATATCTAGGGATTGTTGGATCAGCCGTGAATGTAATGTGCACTGTCAGGCTGTCTCAACTTGCTGCATATTACATCACACAGGTGCTGAAGCAACAGGGAATATCTAGGGATTGTTGGATCAGTTGTGAATGTAATGTGCACTGTCAGGCTGTCTCAACTTGCTGCATATTACATCACACAGGTGCTGAAGCAACAGGGAATATCTAGGGATTGTTGGATCAGCCGTGAATGTAATGTGCACTGTCAGGCTGTCTCAACTTGCTGCATATTACAATACACAGGTGCTGAAGCAACAGGGAATATCTAGGGATTGTTGGATCAGCCGTGAATGTAATGTGCACTGTCAGGCTGTCTCAACTTGCTGCATATTACATCACACAGGTGCTGAAGCAACAGGGAATATCTAGGGATTGTTGGATCAGCCGTGAATGTAATGTGCACTGTCAGGCTTTGTCAACTTGCTGCATATTACATCACACAGGTGCTGAAGCAACAGGGAATATCTAGGGATTGTTGGATCAGCCGTGAATGTAATGTGCACTGTAAGGCTTTGTCAACTTGCTGCATATTACAATACACAGGTGCTGAAGCAACAGGGAATATCTAGGGATTGTTGGATCAGCCGTGAATGTAATGTGCACTGTCAGGCTGTGTCAACTTGCTGCATATTACATCACACAGGTGCTGAAGCAACAGGGAATATCTAGGGATTGTTGGATCAGGAGGTTACTGACCTTGAAGCATACAGGTGTCGTTCACAACCATGTGAAGCTACTTAGTCTCTAGACATCTGAATAGCATGATGCTCGTGTGGTTGATCACTGGAATGTCTGGTCCAGACTTGATTACTTATAGACTTTCGCCATATAGTTTGATTATTGTTGAGTGCGGTGTTAAACAACAAACAAACAACAAAAATAAAACATCATAGAATATAGATGCCATGATGCTGAGTTTTAAAGTACCCAGAGTGCTTGCTATAAGGAACATCGTGTCATATTCTTGGTCGATAATACCATTGTTTTGTCAATTGTTCATTGTCACACTCAGTGATGTTCCAATTATGGAACAACAGCCTCTATATAGTCAAGGATCATAGATTGATGAGCTCTGTTCCACGTTGTTTGTCTGCCTAGCCACGCTGCTGAGCCTGAATACCTCATTCATACAGTAGTGGCTGATGACCAGCATGTGGTGATGGGTCTGATCCAACTGTGTAATATATGTAAATATATAAATAGGTCATTTAGTATCGGAAGTGCATTTTGTGAAGTTGTACGTTCAATTACTGTCGGTCAAGTAGCACAGGAAATGGGAGACGTGAACGTGACAACTGAATACATGAGTGGAATACATCTGTGAATGTTTATATATACACTTCTGGGGTGAGATCATCCAGGAGTTTAATGGCCCTATCCAGATTACTGCACTTGTACGTGTGTGTTTTCGCGTGTTTGTGTGTGTGCATGTGTGCGTGCATGTATGCAGATAGTATATCTACTGGTTAGAGAATGTACCTTTAAATGAATGAATCTCTCCCTCATGCTGTAATGCCTGTATGGAGTTGAGTCGACCTTGGAGATATTTCCATGGTAAGACCACAGTTTAACGTGTGAGAAACCTGTACACATGGGTATGAACTTTCCCTAATTATGTTACTAGGTTGGTCAACACCCCATACATGTACTGGTGATTTACCTGAGTTGTGAACATCAAAGATGTTCATCACTTCATACGCCCCCACTTGAACCTGATGCACGGTGGTAGAACTGGCATGTATTGGTAGTTAAATATTGGTGTTAAACTTCCTTACTCTCAAACCTCATCTACATCTGTCAGTTCTTGTCAGTATATCTCATACTTCCTTACCTTCAAACCTCATCTACATCTGTCAGTTCTTGTCAGTATATCTCATACTTCCTTACCTTCAAACCTCATCTACATCTGTCAGTTCTTGTCAGTATATCTCATACTTCCTTACCTTCAAACCTCATCTACATCTGTCAGTTCTTGTCAGTATATCTCATACTTCCTTACCTTCAAACCTCATCTACATCTGTCAGTTCTTGTCAGTATATCTCATACTTCCTTACCTTCAAACCTCATCTACATCTGTCAGTTCTTGTCAGTATATCTCATACTTCCTTACCTTCAAACCTCATCTACATCTGTCAGTTCTTGTCAGTATATCTCATACTTCCTTACCTTCAAACCTCATCTACATCTGTCAGATCTTGTCAGTATATCTCATACTTCCTTACCTTCAAACCTCATCTACATCTGTCAGTTCTTGTCAGTATATCTCATTCCTTACTTCTGTCAGTATATCTCATACTCAAACCTCATCTACATCTGTCAGTTCTTGTCAGTATATCTCATACTTCCTTACCTTCAAACCTCATCTACATCTGTCAGTTCTTGTCAGTATATCTCATACTTCCTTACCTTCAAACCTCATCTACATCTGTCAGTTCTTGTCAGTATATCTCATACTTCCTTACCTTCAAACCTCATCTACATCTGTCAGTTCTTGTCAGTATATCTCATACTTCCTTACCTTCAAACCTCATCTACATCTGTCAGTTCTTGTCAGTATATCTCATACTTCCTTACCTTCTGTCAGTATATCTCATACTTCCTTACCTTCAAACCTCATCTACATCTGTCAGTTCTTGTCAGTATATCTCATACTTCCTTACCTTCAAACCTCATCTACATCTGTCAGTTCTTGTCAGTATATCTCATACTTCCTTACCTTCTGTCAGTATATCTCATACTTCCTTACCTTCAAACCTCATCTACATCTGTCAGTTCTTGTCAGTATATCTCATACTTCCTTACCTTCAAACCTCATCTACATCTGTCAGATCTTGTCAGTATATCTCATACTTCCTTACCTTCAAACCTCATCTACATCTGTCAGATCTTGTCAGTATATCTCATACTTCCTTACCTTCAAACCTCATCTACATCTGTCAGATCTTGTCAGTATATCTCATACTTCCTTACCTTCAAACCTCATCTACATCTGTCAGATCTTGTCAGTATATCTCATACTTCCTTACCCTCAAACCTCATCTACATCTGTCAGTTCTTGTCAGTATATCTCATATGTACTTTAGGTGTGTGAACTACGATGTAGGAGAACAAATTATTGGAGTGACATTGTTACCAGACAATCCATTTTTGTCGTTGTTGCCAGTAATTACTGATTGCTTTTGTCTTACAGACAGTGGTAGGTTCTAGATGTACATGAGTGAGTGAGTTTAGTTTTACGCCACACTCAGCAATATTCCAGCTATATGGTGGTAAATGTACATGAACAGTGATGGGTATAAATATATGCATCACTCAGCAGAGAGAGGGTATATCTGTCACAGATAGATAATGCTGTCTGACTTCAAGTGTTTAGAGAGATAGTATATTGTTAAAATATAATAGTCACAACTAATGTCATGACTTTGTAGCAAATAGGGTGAAAAGGGATAAGTTTTACATTATGGCATGAATGTAATGTTAGCATACGATGTCAATATATATAATACCAGTGCAGTAACAGTACATGATATTGCTTACACTATATGGTATTGTCTTGACTTTTTGTTGCTGATATTCTCACATTTTCTGTTGAAGATAAGCAAAGGAAGGAAATTTGATGTTTTGTGTTTTTTATCTTACCAATCAGATAACATGAGACAATAAGATAACGCCTTGCCTGTGTTTCCTGTTTCCGCCAAATCCAAAAAGGCATGTCCTGTTTTTAAAATAATGTTTTCTTGTAACAAAATAGTGCATGAAGACTTTGAGTGGTTTAGAAGTAGACAAGAACAGGTTTGTGGCTGGTAGCTTAAAGTATTGGAGAAAGAGTTTGGTTTGGGTCACCAGATGAGGGTAGATATCTGGAAACTCTAGGTTATGTGACAGATAGCTTCTGTTCAGTGAACAGTGTTGGTGGGTGGTAGTCTGTGCACAAGAAACAACTAAAGACACACAGGATGTTTCCTCCAGACTTTAAGGCCAGCATCTGACTGGTGACATATAGTAGCACAGGTGACTGTGGTGACACTTGGTAGCACAGCTGACACATTGTAGCACAGGTGACACATTGTAGCACAGGTGACACATTGTAGCACAGGTGACTGGTGACACATGGTAGCACAGGTGACTGTGGTGACACATTGTAGCACAGGTGACAGGTGACACATGGTAGCACAGGTGACTGTGGTGACACATTGTAGCACAGGTGACTGTGGTGACACATGGTAGCACAGGTGACTGTGGTGAAACATTGTAGCACAGGTGACTGTTGAGAAATGGTAGCACAGGTGACTGTGGTGACACATGATAGCACAGGTGACTGTGGTGACACATGGTAGCACAGGTGACTGTGGTGACACATGGTAGCACAGGTGACTCTGGTGACACATGGTTGCACAGTTGACTGTGGTGAAACATTGTAGCACAGGTGACTGTTGACAAATTGTAGCACTGGTGACACATGGTAGCACATGGTAGCACAGGTGACTGTGGTGACACATGGTAGCACAGGTGACTGTGGTGACACATGGTAGCACAGGTGACTGTGGTGACACATGGTAGCACAGGTGACTGGTGACACATGGTAGCACAGGTGACTGGTGACACATGGTAGCACAGGTGACTCTGGTGTTACATGGTAGCACATGGTGACTCTGGTGAAACATACACATGGTAGCTCAGCTGACTTTTTGCTTTGTTTATTTCAGGGTGAAAGCCAACAGAGGTTGGAGGAGAAGATGGGTTGTGTTCAATGGCCGAGACCTGCGGTACTACGTGAATAACAGGGTGAGTGTTCCGGGTGCCTTGTGATGGACTGTCACCAAGGATACGTCATCAGACATGGATGCTCTGTGAATGGATTTAGCTGTAGGCTATCTTGAATGTTACCATCATGAGTGTTACCATCATGAGTGTTACCTTGGAAACCACAAGATGAACCCTTGCTGTATATGTTGTCTTAGACTGACTGACTGAGTTTAGTTTTACGCCGCTTTTAGCAATATTCCAGCAATATCACGGCGGGGGACACCAGAAATGGGCTTAACACATTGTGCCCATGTGGGGAATCGAACCCGGGTCTTCGGCGTGACGAGCTAACGCTTTAACCACTAGGCTACCCCACCGCCCCTATGTTGTCTTAGATACCTTTTGGATACTATGTAAACTCCAAAAGACATACAGCTTCATAGAGAGGGATGCACATGATACAATATTTACCAACAAAAAGAAATCGCCTTGAGCATGAAACACTAGAAATATTATGTCAGCAAATACATATTGAAGTCCTTCTAGGTAATAATATTTGATGTTTTCTTTAACTTCTATCTCAGTTTTTCTATGACTGGTGGATCTGGGAGATGTGTTAACTGTTTGTTGTTAAAATTCAGTTTTACGCCGCGTTTAGCAATATTCCAGCCATATCGGGATGACATCAGAAATGGGGTTCACATATGTGGGGAATCAAACCCAGGTCTTCAGCCGACGAGCTATCGCTTTAACCACTAGGCTACCCCATCACCCCGTGTTCAAGTGAAGTGATACCATGTTGTTTTGACGGTGTACAAAATATGAAGAGCATTTATTCCAAAACTTGTACCCAAGCTTTGAGTGTACACATTATACTCAAGTTCACATAATAGATAAAAAATACAGATCTCGGAAACTTTATGAATAAGAGAGTGGGCTGTCCTTGTAAGTTTGTAACACTGGGACAGATATAGAGGCTACTCATCTTTACTTCTTCATATGTATCGGGTATATGTATATCAGGTATATGTATATCCGGTATATGTGCATATCAGGTATATGTGTATCAGATATGTATATATATATATGTATATTTCCAGCGCTTTTGAGTGGCAGATGCCAGAAACTAGCGCTATATAAATATTTGTATGTATATGTATGTTGTATGTATGTATATGTATATCAGGTATATGTGTATCAGATATGTGTATATCAGGTATATGTGTATCAGGTATATGTGTATCAGATATGTGTATATCAGGTATATGTGTATCAGGTATATGTGTATATCAGGTATATGTGTATATCAGGTATATGTGTATCAGATATGTGTATATCAGGTATATGTGTAAATCAGGTATATGTGTATAAGGTATATGTGTATATCAGGTATATGTGTATCAGATATGTGTATATCAGGTATATGTGTAAATCAGGTATATGTGTATAAGGTATATGTGTATATCAGGTATATGTGTATCAGATAAGTGTATATCAGATATATGTGTATCAGATACGTCTATATATATGTATATGAGGTATAGGAACACTGTGCAGGTCAGTGTCCACAGTTAGCAGTTGATACTTTGTTAGCGAGCACTGTGTGGTAAAAGATCAGATAAAATCAACACAGCTGTCAATCAACTGAAGACAAGGAAGACCGTGTAACGGTGTAGGACTGTTCCCTACCTACTAGGGTGGGTTAAGTAGTTAAGAGGAAGTGGAGATTGGCATTGTCCTAAAACAGTAATACACTTGACAAGTGCCAGGTGATCACCCCAGATCTAGGAACATAGCCTAAGAAAGGAAGAAGTGTATCTCTGGCAGGGGCTAATGCAGCCATATTTTTGTTGGGTTCTTCTTGACTTATATGTAGGTTAGCACTCCCACCATTCTAGAGTAAATAGTTAGCATCATTCCAGGACATTACTGTAATAACCAGCTCAGATCCATAGATATCGAAAATATGTCCTTAGATAGTAGTGTTACAGAAAGATGTGATAGGTTTACTTGCAGCAGATTTACCCCTGTAAATAGTGTAAAGTTTGTCCTCTAGAATAGAATGTGCCTGAGAATGAATATAAGTATGCATGTATGTAAGCAGCCTGTTGTTTTTCTGTTTTTGAAGTATTAAACCTACACTTGCAGATGATGAACCCTTCATAGATAATTCATAAATGTTAGGGATTCAAATATCAAGTGTCTTACAGTCCTGATGATTTCTTGTAACCTGTTTGTTTGGTGCTTGCAGAGTCAGATCTCCAGGAGAGTTATCCCCCTTTCGTGTATGAAGCAGGTTGACACCGATGTCAAGGTAAGGAACCGCCACAGTCACCTTCCAATGAAAGTCAGTATTGCATTTATTGTTCTGAGGAACGGGGAAGGTTATCAAGGAGGAAAAGGTCACCACATTCTCTTTAATGTTGTAGACCACAAATATTACCTGTCATGAACGTCTTAGTTGAGTAACGTTATGGCTCTTAGTGTGAAAGTTTTCTCTTGTAAACACCATGGGTCTGATTCTTCTCGTTTAGATGAATGACAAAGTTTATTGTGGGTTAAACTTGAATGTTTCTCAAAAAGTGGAAATTATTTTTGCAATCGAATTCTAACTGCCTCCTGCGCATTCATTGATCTGTGCCTCATGTTTTGTTGTGCTTGTTTTTCATAGCTTTACAATGTGATAAACCTTCCATTCATATGTTCTTGCTAGTTTGTTATACTTGATGTCCATTGTTTTAGGTCGGGGATAGAAGCAGGTTTAAGTTCCGGTTAACAACTACGCTCAACGATCGGGTCTTTCTATTTGCCGCTGAAGCTTTGGGTAGGTGCAGATTTTAACTTTGTAGGGAAATAATCCAGTGACAGTTCAGGCTCCTCTGTAAGCCTTGTGTTTGAGGGAAAGAGGTGGTCAGGCCACCTTGCAGGGTCTATAACACTCGACCTACAGAATATCACTCTTGGATGTGACGTGATGTGAAATGAGGTTTTACGTCACACTTAAGAATATTTCGCTCATATGACGACGTGCATGCTTGTGTATGTGCGGCTGCTTGTACTAGCCCAGACTTAACTGGTTTTATGGTGCTAGCCCACTGAGATACCATACCGCAGTGAAGCATGAATACCCCACTCAGACACATTATACTGACTCCGAGCCAACCAGTCCTTGTTGTACCCATTAATGCCGAGCGCCACGCAGGGACCAACAAGAGAATATCCATCACTTCCGACTCTTTCCTTCCAGCTCACCCACTATGACATAAGTGGATCACTGTTGAAGCTTGGTTAAACCGAAGCAATCACACCCAGCATCACGGGTAGACAGCCTTGCTTATATCCAGCTAGTCCTGATTTCAGAGTAGTGAAATATATAGATATGGGGAGAAAGCAAGTAGTCTCCTAGATTTGGAGTTGTCGGGGACTGACAGATTAGTTGGCATGTCTATCTAGTTGCTTATATCATGTCATGGTAAATGTTTGGTATATAATGCAGATGCTAAGTCTGGTCATTTCGGAACTCAGCAGGAGCATGTCTTTAATTAACATATCTCATGCATTGATTGTTCTCTTCCTTCCTGCTACAGAGGACTGTCTGAACTGGGCCCAGACCCTGATGGCGGCCATATCCCTCCACGAGAGGAATGTGAGTGGGGATCACGAATTGCTAAGATAATGTGCTTTGTAGAGATTGATGGGGCAAAAGTGGTCGGATGAAGAAAAACAAAACAGCATAGAAGTTTTATAATATTTCCTGGTTTATGGGAAAACTGCCTTATTTTCTGTGTGTGTCCATCAAGTGTGCACTTAAGAGTTACTTCCCTTCAATTGACAAAGCGATCTCTATTTTTGGTGTTCTTGTGTCATGCTTATTGTGAAAGAGAATCATTTTTCTGTAGTTTTTATAAAAATGTAAAAAAATTGTTCATTGGATCCATATGACAAGAAAAAACAATTCGGTGTATTTAATTTAACAAATGAGTTTGTTTGATTCTCAGACAGTGTGGAAAAGGTAACTTGGTGAAAAGTGAAATTGTTCTGTGAAAAGATATGGATAGGTGATGAGAATACATGTTCTCACATTATCAGTCATGTTACGGTAATTTGATAACCCCGAATTGTACCTGAACCTGTCACCATGATAAAATGTGTGGACTGTCTGTGCTGTACACTTAGTGATGAACTGTTTTGTGTTACAGAACAACCACATGCACAACAGTGATGAAACCTGGATGGTGGACCCTGATAAGGAGGATCTCAGGTAAGGGAGGTGCTTGCTTGGGGAATCAGAGAGTGCTTGATGGGGATCTGGTGTAAGTAAGGAGTGCTTGATGGGATCTGGTGTAAGTAAGGAGTGCTTGATGGGGATCTGGTGTAAGTAAGGAGTGCTTGATGGGGATCTGGTGTAAGTAAGGAGTGCTTGATGGGGATCTGGTGTAAGTAAGGAGTGCTTGATGGGGATCTGGTGTAAGTAAGGAGTGCTTGATGGGGATCTGGTGTAAGTAAGGAGTGCTTGATGGGGATCTGGTGTAAGTAAGGAGTGCTTGATGGGGATCTGGTGTAAGTAAGGAGTGCTTGATGGGGATCTGGTGTAAGTAAGGAGTGCTTGATGGGGATCTGGTGTAAGTAAGGAGTGCTTGATGGGGATCTGGTGTAAGTAAGGAGTGCTTGATGGGGATCTGGTGTAAGTAAGGAGTGCTTGATGGGATCTGGTGTAAGTAAGGAGTGCTTGATGGGGATCTGGTGTAAGCTTGATGGGGATCTCTGGTGTAAGTAAGGAGTGCTTGATGGGTGGGGATCTGGTGTAAGTAAGGAGTGCTTGATGGGGATCTGGTGTAAGTAAGGAGTGCTTGATGGGGATCTGGTGTAAGTAAAGTGTGCTTGATGGGGATCTGGTGTAAGTAAGGTGTGCTTGATGGGGATCTGATGCTAGTTGGTAAGGAGTGCTTAAGTGGTACCTGATTCTCTTTCTGAGGAGTATTTGGGGTCATTGTGTCACTACAGACCAGTAATAGTTACCGGTATGACACTGTCCATTAACCAGGAATGCTTGTGACACTGGTCCATTAACCAGGAATGCTTGTGACACTGGTCCGTGAACCAGGAATGCTTGTGACACTGGTCCATGAACCAGGAATGCTTGTGACACTGGTCCATGAATCAGGAATGCTTGTGACACTGGTCCGTGAACCAGGAATGCTTGTGACACTGGTCCATGAATCAGGAATGCTTGTGACACTGGTCAATGAATCAGGAATGCTTATGACACTGGTCCATGACCCAGGAATGCTTGTGACACTGGTCCATGAACCAGGAATGCTTGTGACACTGGTCCATGACCCAGGAATGCTTGTGACACTGGTCCATGACCCAGGAATGCTTGTGACACTGGTCCATGACCCAGGAATGCTTGTGACACTGGTCCATGACCCAGGAATGCTTGTGACATTGGTCCATGACCCAGGAATGCTTGTGACACTGGTCCGTGAACCAGGAATGCTTGTGACACTGGTCCATGACCCAGGAATGCTTGTGACACTGGTCCATGAATCAGGAATGCTTGTGACACTGGTCCATGAATCAGGAATGCTTGTGACACTGGTCCGTGAACCAGGAATGCTTGTGACACTGGTCAATGAATCAGGAATGCTTATGACACTGGTCCATGACCCAGGAATGCTTGTGACACTGGTCCATGAACCAGGAATGCTTGTGACACTGGTCCATGAATCAGGAATGCTTGTGACACTGGTCCATGAATCAGGAATGCTTGTGACACTGGTCCATGAACCAGGAATGCTTGTGACACTGGTCCATGACCCAGGAATGCTTGTGACACTGGTCCATGAATCAGGAATGCTTGTGACACTGGTCCATGAACCAGGAATGCTTGTGACACTGGTCCATGACCCAGGAATGCTTGTGACATTGGTCCATGACCCAGGAATGCTTGTGACACTGGTCCATGACCAAGGAATGCTTGTGACACTGGTCCATGAATCAGGAATGCTTGTGACACTGGTCCATGAATCAGGAATGCTTGTGACACTGGTCCATGAACCAGGAATGCTTGTGACACTGGTCCATGACCCAGGAATGCTTGTGACACTGGTCCATGAATCAGGAATGCTTGTGACACTGGTCCATGAACCAGGAATGCTTGTGACACTGGTCCATGAACCAGGAATGCTTGTGACACTGGTCCGTGACCCAGGAATGCTTGTGACACTGGTCCATGAACCAGGAATGCTTGTGACACTGGTCCATGAACCAGGAATGCTTGTGACACTGGTCCATGAACCAGGAATCCTTGTGACACTGGTCCTGCTGACTGCCTGGAGAAATTACATTTGTCAAGCCACAGTGTTCCTTTGTCATTGATTTGAAGACAGTAATTGTAGGTAACAGGGCATCTCTGTTTCAGGGCTACATCAAGTTTGAGAATGGCCCAGGTGGCAAGAAGTATTACGTGTCAATAGTAGGCAGTACTCTGTGCTACTACAATAATATAGAGGTAGGTTTCATCTGTTACCTTGGTTACATACTTGTCAAAGTACTTTTTCACTGAATTCTGTTTGAGACCTCAATTGAAACTTTAAAGCTGCAGCAGTATTTGATTCTACCTGGGTTTTCATAAGAGGGCTGTGGTTTAGTGTGCTGAAGACCTGGATTCAGTTTCCCACAATGTATGAAGCCAATATCCGTTAGTTCCAGCTGTGATATTGCTGGAATTTTGCTAAAAGCATCATACTCAACTCACTTTCGTAATAAGGCTTAGTTTCATGAGAAGGCATAGTGCCATTAGAGGGTTTTGTGTCATAGAACATATTGTCATTTGAGGGTTTTGCATCATAGAGGGCATTGTGTCAGTAGATGTGTCCTTTGAGGAACTTATGTCATTCGAGGTCAATGTGTACCTCGCTCATGGCAGGATTGTGGGTTGGGATCTCAGATTCACACTAACCATCATATATAATTTGTCAACAACATGCCTGTGTTTATAGACTTCCCAAGTGTGGGGTACATATTTGCCCTGTGAACTTATTTCCAATTTAAGCATGGTGCCCTACATCCCTGTTGCTGTGATGGTTTTCCCTTTGGCATCCATCTTTAAGGGTTCTTGCTTGTTGCAGGACTACCGGATGTTTTCACCCATACATGAGATCAAGATGGAGCTCGCATCTGTTAAAGACTTGTCCAAGTGTCGTCTGCAGCTTTCTACCCACTATGCATGCTTTGTGTGAGTAGCGGACAGCATATAAGTTGAGATTTGGATCACAGCTCCATGTTTTATCCTGCTAAAGTACTGCAGTGGGATATATTCGAGTACTGAAGTCAAGCTGGTTCTGGTTGTGTGTTTCAGACTGGGGTTTGACAGTCCGGGGGACACCCAGGCGTGGAAGATGGCCATAGAGGAAGCCATAGCCAAGGGTCTGGCTGACGATAGTGTGAGTAGTACTTGCTTGTGTAAACTGAACTAGTCCTTGTAAACTATTATACTGAGAGTTAAACCAAACTAATCATAGTAAATTAAAACATAGATGCAGAGGTACAGATAAGCTGCGTATCTGCGTAAATTCTGCAAATATTTATGTGAAAACTCAATTCCTATTAAGTCTGTTGCGTACAAGTACGCTTGATTTTTGTAAATACTCAATAAATGTGATCTTACTTGTGTACACACAAAAATGTCAATTTTAGCTTGCATACCGAGGATTAGATAAAATAACTGTGGTATACTAAGAGGTTCTATTTCAGGAAATGAATTTGACAACTTGCAGTTTCTCATAATACAGATAAAATATAAATAACAAACACTAACATTTAAACTTTATTATATTTTTAAAATTAATGGAAAATGGCAAAATACCCAATTGAGTTTGTGTGAGGTGAGTACAATTTATTTGGTTACTCAAAGGAAAATTAGGATACCCAATTGAGATGAACACAAGCGAGTACATAACTCGATGACCCAAAAAGTTATCTGTAGCTCTGATAGATATTAACTAAATTGTAGGAAATAGAACCTCTTTGTCTCACTTACTTCAGTACTTTAAACGAAATGTGCTCTTATGCTCACCAATTTGGTGTCACATCGTGTCAGCACACAGAATGGATCTTCTATGTGACCAGGATCGTTTTTTATGTGACCAGGATTGCTTTTATTGCAAACATAGGGATTGTGTATGCACTGATGATTGGCTTCATTCAAGGTCGCTTGGTTTATTTGTGGGGCTGTCGTTTCATGGACAGTGATAAAATAGGGAGATTACAAAACAACGTCTGCAGATGAAGAGTAAATAATCCGCTTAGGTCAGACCATCACTGATGGTGTCAGTATCAGTCATGGCGAAATGGATTACAATGTCAGTGTTCAGAAACGCTGGTATTTAATGTTAGAGCTTATTTGTTTTCTTTGTGAGAAATATTTGATGTAAGCTTGATAACAAATGTACATGGATGTTAAAACACAACAGATAATATAGCGTTAATGTTTGAGTAATAATGTTTCGGAAATTTGCTTAATATTGAACAATTACAAAGACGTCTGCTGACATTATTTTGAGGTGATAACCTGAGCATCTTGTTATGGAGTGGGGCACGCTGAGCTTCTGCCCACCCTGCTCTGATTGTCCCCCTACAGCTGACACAGTGTGGCTCACTCACTCACTCTCTGTCTGCAGGTGCTCATAAAGGTGTATGAGAACGACAGCAACAAGATTTGTGCAGATTGTGAGGATGATAGTAAGTATGAAAGTCAGGGCTGTACACAAGACTGGAGGCCCTGAGTTGTACGGAGGTCTGTTGGTTGTTGGTTGTAAAGACATCTGAAGATCTTGGGTTGTATGGTCATCTTAAGGTTGGGAGCAGGACACATATCTAAAGGTTCTGGGTTGTACAGATGTCTGAAGATCCTGGATTGTTCAGACGTCTGAAGGTTCTGGGTTGTACAGATGTCTGAAGATCCTGGATTGTTCAGACGTCTGAAGGTTCTGGGTTGTACAGATGTCTGAAGATCCTGGATTGTTCAGACGTCTGAAGGTTTTGGGTTGCATACACATCTTAAGATCATGGGCTTTCTGATGTTTGTATTATCTACACATATCTGAAGGTCAGACGCTGTACGCAAACATTCACCTTGTAATAATGTACACCTACTGGAGACACAAAGTAACAGTTTTATCATTATGGGCTCAAAAGTACAGTGTTTATGTTTTGGCGAAATAGGTTCAGAACTGTATTGTGAATTCAATTGGAGAGGCTAGGCAGCTCAAAATGTGAACGCTGTCAACTGAAGGTGACAAGGAGACGCCATCAAAGGAGACACTAATGCTATGATGTCATGATTTCCTTACACACCATTGACCAATCTTTTACAAAACGGTGACTTGTCAATCTTGTAGCTGGATTGTATCACTTGTTATGACAACTAACTATCTATGTTTGCACTGCCTGACAATAAACACTGAGACAAACAGGAGTTATACATATTCCTGTGAGGGAGAAGATGGAAATGTTTTCAAAGGAAAGAGTGGTATCACATGTGGAAACAATATATTATATAGTGGACATGGTGAGTAGTAATAGGGGCGGTGGGGTAGCCTAGTGGTAAAGCGTTGGCTCGTCACGCCGAAGACCCAGGTCCGATTCCCCACATGGGCACAATGTGTGAAGCCCATTTCTGGTGTCCCCCGCCGTGATATTGCTGGAATATTGCTAAAAGCGGCGTAAAACTAAACTCAGTCAGTCAGTCAGTCAGTGGGTAGTAATATATTACAAATGTCTGCTGTATTGTTTTCCCTTACACAAGGTCACATACTGACTGTTGATTGGTTTTGTTCTTACAGATCCCCACTGGGCATCCATCAATCTGGGAGTCGTTGTGTGTAAGAAGTGTGCAGGTTGGTATTCTTTGATTACTCGTCAGGACTGAGGTGGACTCTGAAGAGTGTCCTCAAAATATGGCTTCTTAATGTGTTGAATCACACATCTCCGTAACTCAGGTGTAGGACAGCATAATGTGTGGGACGTTAAGAGTAGGAGAGTATAATGTCTACCAGTGTATGAAATAAGTCCAAAAATCCAGCCAGACATTAGGGCTGGTGACTTCAAAATGTTACCAGCCCAAAATGGATTTAACCAGACCAAATATGGTGATTTTACTGAGATGTATGGAACTTATAAATTTTTTACCAGACCATTGAGCTGGCTAGCTGTAAATTTAGAACGTCCGTCAGAAATCTAGACCGTCTCGGTCAGTTGGACGGACCTTATTTCATACACTGGATCTACTTTGTTTCCCTTTATCCAGAACCAGCGGTAATGTGCTGAGTGTGATGAAACATGTACCATGCAGCCATGCAGCCTTCAGCTCTATTCAATAGTTGATGTGTGTATTTGTTGGTTACGGACTGTCCAAAATGTACATGTGTGTCACTGTGCATTTATTTCAGGAATACATCGGATGTTTGAAGCCAATATCTCCAAGATTCGGTCTCTCCGGATGGACACTAGAGTGTGGATACCAAGTCTGATTGAGGTGAGACCATCAATCTGTGCATCCTGATCCAAGATATCTGTGTACTGGATTAAGAACAAGACTGACTGACTGACTAACTGAGTTTGGTTTTACGACGCTTTTGGCAATATTCCAGCAACATCACGGCGGGGGACACCAGAAATGGGCTTCACACATTGTACCCATGTGGGGATTTGAACCCGGGTCTTCAGCATGTCGAGCCAACGCTTTAACCATTAGGCTACCCCACCTTCCCGATTAAGAACAAGAAGCTGTGATTAAAGAAAATCTTGAAGTGGGAGACCCGGTTCATTTGTTGTCACAGCCAGCTGTGTGGATAATATAAAACATGGCCCCAGGAGGTTTCCATAGCAGAGCAGATTCTAAGTTTCCAGTACTAAGAGTTGTGTTGCGAAGATCAAGGGGTTTCTTTATATGATTTGAGGGGTTATAGCTATCAAAGACTTAAATGTTTCCGATACCATTTACTGCTGCTTCATCTGGCTATGCTGTCAAATTGTTGAGCTGTGATGACAATCTATCCTCCATTTTGAACTATCTTATTTATATACTTGTTAACATTTCAATAAACTCTCAGGATGTAAACTGTGATTTATATGAGTTTTTGTTGGTTTCCAGCTCATGAAAGCAATTGGTAATGCTAATTCCAATGTGTTCTGGGAGTTTGACCTGTTGCCAGAAGACAAGATCGTCCCAGATTCCACCATGGAGGAAAGGAAGACATTCATCACCACTAAATACAAGGACAAGAAGTACTGCCGCCTACATCAGTCCAGCGCCGACACCAGGCTGCTGAATGAGGTGAGTTTGGGTCTGTTTGGGCCAGTTTGGGTATGTTGGGATCAGTTTGGGTGAGTTTGGGTAAGTTGGAGCCAGTTGGGATCATTTGGGATGTCGACATTTAGTGACCTACAGTGACATCACAGAAGTGCTGTTGTATGTCAGTCTTGGGCCTACACCAGCTTCTGATTGAGATGAGTTGAGGTCAGTTGGGATGTAGGCTTGTCTAGTCACATTTTCTGACCTCTGTGACAACAATGAGGTTCTGTTATTGTCAGTCCTGTAGCGACACTAAAGTACTGTCGGAAATAGAAAAAAAATGTATTTTCTCATTTATCTCTACAATTTATGTAGTTGTTATGTGCAAGTGTGAAATATCTGTTAAACTAAGTTCGGCCTAACTACAGTCTCAGTGGTAGGGAGATAGGAAACATAGAAAAAGGACTTTACTGAGGAGAGATGAGTGCAGAAATGAGCAATGCGGTTTTTTTATAAGTCCAAAACGATTTATTTGGAACAGACCATGGCTTTATGCAAATTAGTGTGCGACGATATTGTATTACAAAGGACACTTTTTAAATGCCAAATTTGAAATTAGACGTAGCTTCATTATAAATGATTGCTGACGTAAAAAAAATAACTTTCATGCTAAGACTATTAAGGATGTAGCTACCATGGAGTCTCACTGTCACTATAAAAAGAAACAGATAGGAGGGTTCGTCTCAAAAGCAAAACCTGGACGATGGTTGGGGTCGGGCTGGGAGAGAGATATCAGCTAAGATAAGATAATCCTTTAGGGCAATTATACTGGGGAAGTACATGTCATAACAATTTACAAATAATATCCAGCCCTGTCGATCTTCGCGATCGGATTGTCATGCCACACTATATGTTTTGAGACATTTAATACGATGTGTTTCTATGGTTATCAGGTATCATACTCTTTTACATATTTCAACATAAACTTTATGAAAGAAAGACACATAAGATGTTAATCAATAGATGAGACATAGTCAACATACATGAAGCAGCACAAAATATCTTTGAGATGACCCCTTGTGCCTGTAGGCAGCACATGCATTTCATGCCAGGTGAGTCGACGGTCCGTCGTCATACCTGGCTCAGCGACCTAATTGCCATCTATAGTCTGATCTATTGTTTTCTGCAGCTATTTGTATTTTATCTAAGTTTTGCCTGATTTTATGAGTAAAAATGCTTTTCTGGATATCCTATTACGCATCCCACTGAATGCCAAGTTAGGCCGAAGTGGGTTATTTCGACATATGCTATTTGCAGTTGTGTCAATTTTAGGGATACAGAGTAACAGCCTAAAAACAGTTTTTTTCTATTTCCGACTGTACTTTAGTCTGCTGTTTTGGATAGGACCATCAGTTTGTAGGCATTCCGATTTATTCAAACAAATGACCTACTGTGACCACAATGACCTACTGTGACCACCATGACCTACTGTGACCACCATGACCTACTGTGACCACCATGATCTACTGTGACCACCATGACCTACTGCAGGTTTGTAGCTGTTCAGGTCTTCAGCAGGAGGAGTTGATGTTAGTTATTGACCATTCATCTTTCTGAAAGTCTGTGTTTGTACATCCATACCTCTGAATGTCTTTCCCCATTCGTCCATCAGTCAATCTGTATTTAGCAGCAAACACTCTCAAAGCTATCAAATAAAGATAGAGGTTCAGCAACTGGAGAGTTTAAGGCCTAAAATCATTGATGCTCAACTGTTTTGTTGCAGGAACTGCTCAGGGTATCTGCCACGGATGAACTCATGAACCTGGTGAAGATCGTCTTCTCAGGGGCCGATGTAAGTCCCCCTCTTACTGCTACTTTGTATGTATGACCACGCTTGTATATTTCTGCTTGATGCTGCGGGCTTGCTTCTGAACACTATGTACATACAACACTGCTTGAAACTTTGATACTGACTTACACTGCTTAACCCAGCTTGTAATGATATAACTGAACCCAACATTTATCACATCTTATCCTTGCTGGTAATTATTGTAATCATTGGTATGAGAGTTTGACCAAGCGTATAATCGTTTTTTAACCCAGCTCGAAATCATGACTTAACCCTGCTTGTAATAACACCTTAACCCAGCTTGTAATCAGAGCTTAACCCTCCTTGTAATCACAACTTAACCCAGCTTGTAATAACACCTTAACCCAGCTTGTTATCAGAACTTAACCCAGCTTGTAATAACACCTTAACCCAGTTTGTAATAACACCTTAACCCAGCTTGTAATAACACCTTAACCCAGCTTGTAATAACAACCAACTTACTTGTAATAACACCTTAACCCAGTTTGTAATCAGAACTTAACCCAGCTTGTAATAACACCTTAACCCAGCTTGTAATAACACCTTAACCCAGCTTGTAATAACACCTTAACCCAGCTTGTAATAACACCTTAACCCAGCTTGTAATAACAACCTTAACCCAGCTTGTAATAACACCTTAACCCAGCTTGTAATAACAACTTAACCCAGCTTGTAATAACACCTTAACCAAGCTTGTAATAACACCTTAACCCAGCTTGTAATCAGAACTTAACCCAGCTTGTAATAACACCTTAACCCAGCTTGTAATAATAACTTAACCCAGCTTGTAATAACAACTTAACCCAGCCTGTAATCAGAATTTAACCCAGCTTGTAATAATACCTTAACCCAGCTTTCAATCAGAACTTAACCCAGCTTGTTATCAGAACTTAACCCAGCTTGTAATAATACCTTAACAGATGGTCTTGTTTCTTATAATGCGTTAGATATTGATTATGTTGTCTTTTTCAGATTCACTATCACAAAGTTGGAGAGAACACACAAACAGGTAAGTCAAATTTATACTGAATTCATGAGAATCACTGCATATGTCTTGGTTGTAAAGTCCACTCAGATTCCAGAATCTGTCTCTAGAGAAGCATTATCCTTGATGACTCCGGCACCAGCTATGAAGATATGTTTTTCTGTCAATTACAACATTTGTTTTTAACATTCCAGCCTACCAAATTGCAAAAACGTCAGGGCAGAGGCTGTTAATGGTGAGTGACAATGCTGCAACTTCAGCAACAAAATTCAATGTCTCTGAATTATCAGTGTGTAATCTTCACACTTAAGCCCAGAAACACTAACATTGTACAGCCCATGAAGATCTTGGTTAGATATACTTACATTGTACAGCCCATGAAGATCTTGGTTAGATATACTTACATTGTACAGCCCATGAAGATCTTGGTTAGATATACTTACATTGTACAGCCCATGAAGATCTTGGTTAGATATACTTACATTGTACAGCCCATGAAGATCTTGGTTAGATATACTTACATTGTACAGCCCATGAAGATCTTGGTTAGATATACTTACATTGTATAGTCCATGAAGATCTTGGTTAGATATGCTTACATTGTACAGTCCATGAAGATCTTGGCTAGATATGCTTACATTGTATAGTCCATGAAGATCTTGGTTAGATATGCTTACATTGTACAGTCCATGAAGATCTTGGTTAGATATGCTTACATTGTACAGTCCATGAAGATCTTGGTTAGATATGCTTACATTGTACAGTCCATGAAGATCTTGGTTAGATATACTTACATTGTACAGCCCATGAAGATCTTGGTTAGATATACTTACATTGTATAGTCCATGAAGATCTTGGTTAGATATACTTACATTGTACAGTCCATGAAGATCTTGGTTAGATATACTTACATTGTACAGCCCATGAAGATCTTGGTTAGATATACTTACATTGAACATCCAGTGAAGATCTTGGTTGAGATTTATCTTCAGCAATGCAAGAAACAACTGAACGAATTTGAACATTAGGCTTGTTTGATGGATGTGATCATATCCCAACTGCATGTATAAATGCTCACTATGTCAATTACTTGATTATTTACTGATCACTGTCACACTGTCACAGCAGGACTGCTGCAGAGTGAGGTGTTAAAACACATACAAACAAACGCTATTGAAAACTTTGTCCAGATGATGAATTTGATTGACAGAATCTGTTGTACAGACACAGCTGTCATTGAGAATGCGTCATGTTAACCCTTTCAATGCTGCCTGGTTAGAAAACACATTCAGATTTATAATATAAATAATATAATTTCACATTTGTGATCCTGTAAGCCATTGTATGAAAGGTCCTCCTGGTGTGACCCCTGGTGGGATGTCCTTAGATCTGTGTGTAACAGCAATGAGCAGTAAGTTCTGAATTTACTGATTTGTATGTCACATGTTGATGACTTCAATTTCTGCTTCAGGAGTTCCTGTATCAAAATGGAGGAGATGGTATGTTGTAGGAGTATGGTTGTATTTTATGATATATATTGGGCACAGGTTTATGTCCTTCAGTTGATCGTGATCCGTTGTTTGAGAGTTTTTAATTCCAGAATTGATAGGACAGCACCTGAAACTATGGTGAACAGGGTAAACATTTGTGACCTGCCCTGTTCAGACTTCCTGACATACATCATGCTTACATGACATGCTGAAATACTTTTCTAAGCCACATCTGTAATTATCACCAAATGTGTCATAAATCTCTGGGAGTTATTTCTGATATTTCTAACATCTCATTTGATAAAATAACTAAAAGTGCTTGGCCAGAGGTTATGGAGGAAGTGGTTTTGTTGTAATGTTTATGGACCTGAATAATCAACTTTGATGTTGTTGTGTAATTTTGATTATTGAACTACATTCATTGTTATCCCCAGGTTCATCATCAGATATGTTTGAAAACAACGAGGTGAGCAGTATATCGGACATATTTCCTACATTTGCCTTTCTTCTTCCACTTCGAGTTCATATCACCATGATGCACCGCCTAAATATTTTTCTGTACATAATGTACCATGTTAATATTGATGTTCCAACATGATGTACTGTATTAATATTTTTCCAACATGATGTCCCACAATAATATTTTGCAATATAATTTACAACTATGATATTTTTCCAAACATAATGTGCTATGTTAACATTGTCCAACATTTGTGAGCTAGTCAGTACTGACAACATCTGTTGCCAGGGGCGACTGAGGGAAGATGTCCGACATCAGGGATACCTCTATAAGACGGGACCCAGTCACAAGAGTAAGTGAACATTCCATGAGTTATGTTAAAAATACAATGTTCTGTTCAGATAAAATATGTATAATTGTCTGAATCTTCAGGTTGGCATTTCAACGCATGTGTCAAAACAGAATATCTTCTCATGAAAGTAATGATATCCTTGCTTTCCCAAAAATACAATATATATACGATCTGTTTTCACTATAGTCTACCAAGACTGAAATCTCTTGTTGATGATGCTTTTTCTTAGAATGGACACATGATTTGTTATGTACCCTGCCTGGATGAATCACATGTGGTCTATTTGTAGGTTTTGACAAGCGCTGGTGTGTGTTGGAGCATGGATCTCTCACCTACTACTTGACAGAAAAGGTGAGATTCTGTTCCACTGTGCAGTGAGATTTGTAAAAGCTGAAGTTGCACTTTTCCTTTTTCCTCTAAGCATGTGAGAATGTAGCAGTTTTCTATGCCTCATTAAGACCTAATCAGATCTTTTACTCTTATTCAATGCCCCCTCAATCAGAGATCTGAGAACTCCTCCTTGGAAGGTAACTCCACTTGAGTTCTGAGCAAACGTGGTTTACTTGTAAGATACAAGTTTTCTGGAATTATCCGGCATACTTTGGTAAATACGATCCATACAGAGTCAGTTGCAGTTTTCGCCTGGTATTACATTTTACAATGTATATCCTGGAGTAAGAAATTCTCGTCAGAACAACTGTAAGTCCACTCAATATACCCTGTATAACCTCTTGCACCCTTTTTTTATTCCGATGCCATTCAATGAAGACCCAAAACTTATCAGTGTCTGGTGTACCCTGACAAAGTGACGTGTCTCTGTCCTACAGTAAGATGACATGTGTCACCAAGCAATGTGTCTTGTGTCGTTGTGTCCTGATCACAGTAGGTGTCACAGTATGTGTCATGTGTCTCTACACAGTGGATGCCTTGTGTATCACGTGGATCATCTTGCCCCACAAATGAGAACTGACACCATGATGCTGCTGGAAAACAACTGACTGTTTCTAAACACTCCTTCCTTCCTCTCATGTCCATTTTGTATAACCCTTTTTGTTGTGTTTGTTAATTTGTTAGTGGAATTTATTTATCAAGCTGTCTTTTCTCTCCGCTTTCTAGGCTACTTACTATATTTATCTACAGCATGGTGACTGCTTCAGCTGTTAGTGTTGGGGATCTGACATTAATGAGGAGGCAGGCTGTATACATAGTACCAACATCAGCTTCTGGTCTTAGTCAATAACAAAGAAGGCTTTCAAAATGTACTACCTAGATACTGAACTGATAAAGGGAGAGACAAATTATACATGCAGTATTTCACACTGATCTTAGTACATTACAGTGAGATGTTTGTTTTCCTATTCCTTTGTTTGTGGATCTGATGGCCCACTTGTGTTACATCATCATGCAATTTCTTCGACCACAGACCCGGGGCGGTGGGGTAGTCTAGTGGTTAAAGCGTTGTCTCGTCACGCCGACGACCCGGGTTCGAATCCCCACATGGGTACAATGAGTGAAGCCCATTTCTGGTGTCCCCCGCCGTGATATTGCTGGAATATTTCTAAAAGCGGCGTAAAAGCAAACTCAGTCAGTCGACCCACAGACCCAATGTTTTCTGAAACACTTTAATCTTTGCACCACAAATTTTAAGAAAGGATCGTAACTCAAGGAAATGTTCAATCATGTCAAGGGTCTGTGTGTGTGTTCATATGCTACCATCAGGAGATGGTGTTCATGCTGTCAAGCACTGGTCTGACTATCTGTGGCTTTTCACTCACTTTGAAACTCCATTAAACTGAACCTTTGCTTTGTGGGGCCAGTGTCTTCAAATACATAACCTTTCTGTCTGTGCCACTTTAAAGGAGTGTTTCTTGCAAGGGTACTGTGAGAAGTCAAGATACTGACAATATAATAGGCAAAAGTGGAAGCGGATTTTTAAGGGACTTGAATTCTGGAACTGCCAAATATTCCACTTCTTGTCATGTTATAATGAAACTGTAATACATTGTGAGCCATGATGTATTGTCCACATTGCAGTGTGTACCCACAGCACAGAGCCATGTATGTACTGAGTACACATACCATATTAGGGCGGGGTACACGCAAGTAGCGTAGAATGTACTAACGATTGACTGGGTGCATGATCTTCTGCATGATTATCTCCCTTGCACTGAGCGAGCAACTAACTCTTGGCATGTGTTTTGATTAAACTTTGCACGTGACTCTCCAGTATTTCAAACTAATGAACTTTTGTCATCATCTGTCATTTTAATCTTTGTTCATCTTTTGTGTAGAGATATATATGTGCTGCAAAATTCCTGATTTTTTCTGTGATTGAAATGATTGACAATTGAAATGAATAAGAATGCATTGAAATTGATTCATGCTTTTTGCTTGACTTAGTGGCAATGAATGCTGTTGATAACACCTGATTGATTCCCTGCATGTGGATAAATCCCACCCTCATCCAATATACTCTGAAAAGTTCTGTACATTTACCACAGATGTACATACTGATGTAGGTATAGAGCTTAGTCTTGAAATTCCAAGTCCGAATGTCCGGCACAGTCTGTCAGGCATGAACTCTCTGACCTTCTTTATCCATTCCGTATCAACTTGTGTAACACAAGTATTCAAATTTTCTCTTCTTTTCCAACTTGTTATATGCATTTCCAAATATTTGAGGATTTAACTGATTTATAATTAATCCTTCTTTCCTTACCTTTGTAAAATACAGGTTAACTCATTTTCCTATGTAACCTTCACCTGAACTGTACGTTCATTTATTACCTACTTACAATTATGTCATTATTGTTTTTGCCTTGTCATTAGCTTTTCCAGTTTTAGCATCTTGCCCTGAAGCCTGCAGATTTGATGGAGCTGTATCTTGTCTTGACAACAAGGGTGTCCTTTAAAACTGATCACATAATTCAAATTCAAGGATGGTCGTCATGTCAGTCATATTGATATTGACCCCAGTTCGAATGAAAACATTTTGTAATTTGTTTTGCATCAGCATGTGATCTTCTCATACTGATTTGTGTTACTTTACTAAATTTTCAATAATTTCTATACCACTTTTATTATGATGTGGAACATTTATGTATTTTTAGTGTGTTTATTAATATTTGGCACAGGTTGACCATTTACCAAATGAAAAGTTCCCATGATGATGTGGCTCTACTCCCATGAGTTAACTCCCTTGTGTGGCCAGTTGCTCAAGTATTAGTGAGTCATTTAATGTACATTCAGAAAGCACGTCAGTTGTCTACCCTTGTAATACCTTGATGATGTCAGGATCAGAACAACTGAGTGCTACAAAGCCTTGTGTTTCATCTGTTTGCCCTGTTCAAGGAAAGAGTGGTTTGTGTTTCATCTGTTTGCCCTGTTCAAGGAAATAATGGCCTGTGTTTCATGTTTGTGAATGGAGAGATGGTGTTCTGTTACAGAGTACGACGGCCAAGGACAGCATCGACCGGCAGTGTATCCACGGCATACTAGAAACTAGTGTGGAGAAGTAGGTATTCTACTTTACCTTGTGTAGACATGAAGCTGTTCAGATCAGTTCTTGCAGTAGTTTCACTCAGATAAATAACAGCTTGGCTGGTTCTGCAAACCTAGCAGCAGTGTGTGAAGAAATTCAGAGAGTAAGCAGATCTTCAGTTGCCTATTCTTGTTCCAGTAGTGGACCAAAATATATCACATGGTTCGGCTCTGTCAGTCGGCTGTTTTTGTTTCATTCTGTCTTGAAAGTGGGTTGTGCTTGTAGAAGAAAAAATGTATATAAAACAAAGATGCTAATAACTATTGACGGTAAGAAAGTAAGATACTATATGGATGACAACTTCTTATTATATCCGATGTGACGACTGCACTCTATACTGAAACGTCTATATCCGATGTGACGACTGCACTCTATACTGAAACGTCTATATCCGATGTGACGACTGCACTCTATACTGAAACGTCTATATCCGATGTGACGACTGCACTCTATACTGAAAGGTCTCCTCATATATGTTGTCACCCATAAAGTATCTTACTTTTTTATTATTCACCAAGTTTAGTCTTCCAGTCTAATAGATGAACTATTGACGGATATAACAAACTGTTTGTTTTGTCCCTAGTTGAATATTTAGTCAAATACATAGAATGGACTAAAGTTATTATGAATTACAAATACTGGTTGTTGCCTGTCATTTCTGTTATAGTTTGACAGGTGAGTGCTAGTTATTCGCAGGCCACCAAGCTAAGGCAGGAATATTGCTCGTTGTAGTGTCAAACAACACTACTGTCGAGGTACAGGGTCCAACTCGGGCAATCAAATGGAGGAAAATTGTTTGCAGATAAATAATTACTACTTTTGTTTCAGACAACAATATGCATTTGAAATCAGCACCAACAAGGCCAGTAACCGGTTGTATCTGTTTGCTGCTGAGAACGAAGGAGAGAGGAACATGTGGATGCAGTCTCTTTCTAAGGTACACTTACGTCCATAGACGTGTTATCAACTCAGGGACGCATGATACCTGTAAAGACCTGGGTGAAAATTGGTATTCAGCTACCTGTACTTGTCGTAAGAGACGACTAACGGGTTCGGGTGCTCAGGCTCGCTGAGTTGGTTGACACATGTCATAGCATCCCAATTGCGTAGATTGGTGCTCATGATGTTGATCACTGGTTTGTCTCGTCCAGACTAGACTATTTACAGGTAGTGCCCATAGAGCGATTCGAAACAACAAACAAAATGCCCTACTGACATATGTCTGACAGATTAAACCGATTTCAAACATACCTGGTGTCAAGCCTCATTTCGTCTCATTGTCTCACGTTGTAACAAACCATATAAAAGTGTGAGTGAAAAAAATATTTTTGCAAAACGACATCAACTTGTGGAATAGGTCTCCTGTGTGGGTTGAGAAGTTATTGATATGGGTGATACCAAACATGAAGTGGAGGGTGATAACAGCACTGACCCTAGTCGAGTGGTTTACTTAACTCTGTGTACCCTGGAGATGTTTCAGTTGAATCATGTTCGTGATCAGCATCATTCAATCGACCCATTTGTCTGATGTAGCTTGTTACTATCGTAATTCACTACACATTTTATCATTGCATCTCTAATACTTCACAGTTGTCAACATTTCCAACAAGTGCTATAATTCCTTTTGAGATTAAACAATGTTGTACAGTGTGTTTCTTGCCCTTTCAGCTCATCTGCCCAGTCACAATAATGGAACATGTTGGAATGATGGAATTCTCGCTTGGAGGAAACTATTACATCAAAGACAATGTTTCAGAGGTATAGACTATGTTTCGTTCTTGTGTTTAAAGAAAGTAGGATACTTGTTCATTGATCATCATCATTAGAATAATTACAATATTTTGGCAACATACATGTTGACGGTCATGTTCGTTTCATGTGACGCCAATATGGCAGGTGATGTTGCTTATAATGTTTGCAACAGTTTTGTGACCTGAAATTGTTTAAATGCCGAATGAAGTTGATGAGTTGCTGCAGCCAAAACAACAAACAGCTGACAGACAGCTGGTTCCCAGGTATGCAGTAATGCCATGTTTGTGTTTTCAGGACTGGCGGAGGTCATGGCTCATGCTGAGCTGGAGGTTGCTGTATTACATGGACCAGGTGAGCTGATGATAGACTGTTGTAGTGTATATTGGCTCATGCTGAGCTGGAGGTTGCTGTATTACATGGACCAGGTGAGCTGATGATAGACTGTTGTAGTGTATATTGGCTCATGCTGAGCTGGAGGTTGCTGTATTACATGGACCAGGTGAGCTAATGATAAACTGTTGTAGTGTATATTGGCTCATGCTGAGCTGGAGGTTGCTGTATTACATGGACCAGGTGAGCTGATGATAGACTGTTGTAGTGTATATTGGCTCATGCTGAGCTGGAGGTTGCTGTATTACATGGACCAGGTGAGCTGATGATAGACTGTTGTAGTGTATATTGGCTCATGCTGAGCTGGAGGTTGCTGTATTACATGGACCAGGTGAGCTGATGATAGACTGTTGTAGTGTATATTGGCTCATGCTGAGCTGGAGGTTGCTGTATTACATGGACCAGGTGAGCTAATGATAAACTGTTGTAGTGTATATTGGCTCATGCTGAGCTGGAGGTTGCTGTATTACATGGACCAGGTGAGCTGATGATAGACTGTTGTAGTGTATATTGGCTCATGTTGAGCTGGAGGTTGCTGTATTACATGGACCAGGTGAGCTGATGATAGACTGTTGTAGTGTATATTGGCTCATGCTGAGCTGGAGGTTGCTGTATTACATGGACCAGGTGAGCTGATGATAGACTGTTGTAGTGTATATTGGCTCATGTTGAGCTGGAGGTTGCTGTATTACATGGACCAGGTGAGCTGATGATAGACTGTTGTAGTGTATATTGGCTCATGCTGAGCTGGAGGTTGCTGTATTACATGGACCAGGTGAGCTGACTGTTGTGTTTGCTGAGCAATGCAGAGTTTAAGGGAAATAATACTATTAAATGGATCAGGTTGGCTAATAAGGTACTGCTGTATAAGAATACCTGCTTTGAGGGGCATCTTAGAAGTTGGGAAGTACGATATAGACAAGCTTTATAGATGACATCTTCTTTAGTTTGTGAGTGCGACGTTTCGATACAGGTTCTTTTACTGTTGTCAGACAGAAACAATGGTAGTAGAACCTGTATGGAAATGTCTCACTCAAATAAAGAAGTAGTTATCCTTATAGTTTGTTTGGTATTTGTATATTTCATACCCAGAAAAATTCACATTTGAAACATATCCTTTACACCTTCATTTCCAAGGTACATTCTCTGGACACATGTCATCATATCCCATTTGCGTAGATCGATGCTCATGATGTTGATCACTGGTTTGTCTGGTTCAGACAAATTATATACAAAATTGATGAGTGTGGCATAAACAACAAATGAAAAACTGTAGATAATTCCAGGACATACCAGTGGCAGTGGTGTAGTTTACAGGTTACATGTGTAATATTCCAACTTTATACTGTGTGATACTGATCTGCTGGGATAACACCTCAGGGTGTTGAACTAGCTGAATGGAGAAGGTGATAAATGATGATGACAGCCTACTTAGACACTGACTACCTGTTGTGTTGTCTTCCAGAATCAGAAGTTGGAGACAGTGGACATGAGAAAAGCCAGCAGTATTAGTAAGTAGGACCATAGTAGAGCCCATGTGATGGTAGATCCACTGACATTTCCGCATGGTGGGCTGGTGAAGGACGCTCACTGCTACACTCTTGTGGAGTCTGATCAATTCAAGTTTGTATTTTGTTTAAATTCCACCTTGAGTTAAATAGAAATGTTTATCTCACTGGAGTATGTTTATAAGGAATGTAAGCCAGTAAGTTGTATTATAGCAATGGTGTGTCAGTCCTGATGTTGAATGGTTCTGTTACAGAGTACCAGGAGATGGACAGAGGATGTAGAAAGTGTACTGAGACAGGTCAACATTTTGTGATAAATGCCCCGAACAGGTATGTGTCACCTGTCAGTAGCAGCACCCAGTGCAATAATGCAACACACCTTGTTCTGATGTCAGCCAATCAGGAATCAGTAGTCTTTGAGTGGGTGTCGTCTAATGGTTTTCTGTTTAGTTGAAACATATTGCAGTTTACTGGTCCCCCAGTCATAAATTGTGAATGGTCCCTTAATGAATAATTACATTGTGTTGTAAGGGTATGTAGGAGACTCTGTCAGCAATAAGAAAGTTCAGGATTTAAATGTCCTAACAAGCATTGAGCTTAACATTGTCTGATGAAGACCTTCAGTTTGGTACCTGATGTACATGCACGATGTATAAGTAGTGTGTGTCATTGTTCCAGGGCCCTGTACATTCAGGCGGATCTAGTGCGGGACACGGAGAAAGTATTTGCAGCTTGTGAGAAGGCAATGAAGGTGAGTCACTTTAAGATGGGTCACCAGTCTGGTCCAGACGCAGGTGTTTTACATGCTGTTCAACCAAGCTGGAATATTGTAGAGTGCAGTTTTAATTACGAAGTAACATAGTCCAGAGTATTGTGCCAATTGAAGTGGTGTTGTTCTAAATGTTGTTCATGTTGTTGTTCATGTTGTTTATGATGTTGTTCATGATGTTGTTCATGTTGTTGTTGATGTTGTTTGTGTTCTTCATGATGTTGTTCATGATATTGTTCATGTTGTTCATGATGTTGGTCATGATGTTTGTGTTGTTCGTGTTCATGATGTTGTTCATGATGTTCATGTTGTTTGTGTTGTTCATCATATTGTTCGTGTTGTTCATGTTGTTGTTCGTGTTGTTCATGATTTTCATGATGTTGTTTGTGTTGTTCATGATGTTGTTCATGATGTTGTTCATCATGTTGTTCATGATGTTGTTCGTGTTGTTCATGTTGTTCGTGTTCATGTTGTTCATGATGTTCATGTTGTTTGTGTTCATCATATTGTTCGTGTTGTTTATGTTGTTCGTGTTGTTCATGATTTTCATGATGTCGTTTGTGTTGTTCATGATGTTCATGTTGTTCATCATGTTGTTCATGAGGTTGTTCATGTTGTTCATGATGTTGTTCATCATGTTCATGATGTTCATCATGTTGTTCATGTTGTTTTTCGTGTTGTTCATGTTCATCATTTTGTTCATGTTCATGATGCTGTTCATGATGTTCATGATGTTGTTCATGATGTTCGTGTTGTTCATGTTGTTTATGATGTTGTTCATGATGTTGTTGTTCATGCAGGAGAGTGGCAGGACACTGCAGGATCAGCAGCTGACGTCCGATGATGTTCCTGTCATCGTCAACAGGTGTATTGATACCATCACTATGTCAGGTAAGGGGCTGGACCTGCAGGTAGAAGTAACTGACTCGGTGTAGCTTCTCTGGATTGCACTATACTCACTCCTGGTTGAAATACGCTCATCGTGTCTTACTTCTGTGCCTTCAGTTTGGACCTCTTTAAGATAATGTATTATCATAACCCGAATCATATTCTCAGTCTTCTATCTAACTTTTAAAACTTCTGTCTATGATTTGTACATAAGAAGGCATGTTTTCCACTACACTTGTACCTAAGATTAATGGGCATTTACTATCCTCATGCCACAATGCTCCTTAATTGTTTAGAGATTTATTCAGTAAAGACTTGTCTACAATCTGGCCTGTGTATCTTTGATGTTGAAATGTGTGTAGAGACTGTGTAGAGACTGTGTAGAGTTGTCCTGCAGGTTTGAAGTCAACAGGGATATACCGGGAAAGTGCAACAAACTCGCGGGTACAGCTACTGCTTGAGGAGCTGAGGAAAGGTGAGAGTTATACAAGTGCTGGTACTGCCTGAAGCTAGTATCTTGTCAGACTAGGGTAACCATGTTAAACTAATGCACCTGTAATCACATGACCAGTGTATCAGTTATGCTCAGTACGGTCCCGCAAGCAGACAGTTTCACGTTTGAAATTTGGTGAATAAATTCGCAATTTAACCTTCAATTGTTTGTAATGACTGGGCATAGTGATGTAAGTTTACCTAAACTTAACTCATTTGGGTTGCACTTGAAAAGCAGTCATTTCACCTATCATCTTCAAACAAATTCGGGCGGTGGGGTAGCTTAGTGGTTAAAGCGTTGTCTCGTCACGCCAAAGACCCGGGTTCGATTCCCCACATGGGCACAATGTGTGAAGCCCATTTCTGGTGTCCCCCGCCGTGATATTGCTGGAATATTGCTAAAAGCGGCGTAAAACTAAACTCAGTCAGTTAGTCAGTCAAACAAATTCAGTTGTGGTAAAATTATTTCTATGTAACCTCATTTTGATGGAATTGTTCCACATACAGTTAAAAGGTTTTCAGCAAGTGACATATTCCTCAAATTCAAAACCACAGTACTGTCTGTACCTTCCGTTGACTGTTCCAGATGCAAGAGGTGTAAAGATGGAAGACTTCACCTGCAATGAAGTGGCAAATGCCCTGAAGCGCTTCTTCCGAGGACTGGAGGACTCACTCTTCACCAGTGACAACTACAGCCAATGGATAGGAATCGCAGGTACACACAGTGTTTGTAGTCAGATGCAGATTGTGATCATAGAGGTCTTTTTTTGTATGCAGCACTTTGGTGACATTATGAAAGATAAACATGACACACAACTGTGTTGTGTCATCGGTCATCCACAGCAGTAGCTTCCCAGCTTGACATTTGTTATCACAACATGGAACAGGATGTCTCTCATTTAGGAAAATATAATCACACCCTTTCAAACTGTTTTGAACAAGTGATTGTCAAGGATCTCCATAAATATCTGTGATACTATACGACAGAGTTATCAGTACCGGTACATGTGATCAGTTCAGAGCAATGTTACAAATTAATGTTATCGGTTTCTATACTTGCTGGGAAAACCTTCAGCTACCACATCTTACCTGTTGCATGGGGAAGGTCTGAAACAAGGCAAATAAGAATGTGAATCATGTTATGATGCTGTTATGGTAAACACGTTGGTTTGTTCATTGTAATGCAATCAAGCTGTAATCAAAGATTATGTATCATTGTACAATAACTGCTATGTTCTTATTTATCTGATTTTAACATTGGTACACATTTCTTTTACTATCTGGATATATTTATAGACAGTGAGTATGAGCTTGGGTTTTATCTGGCTTGGAGTGATAACTGTTGCTGTGCTTTTCTTGTTTTGGGACAAAATGTGTTTTGCTCTTGTTAATATTTTGTTAATAATTATTGATCCTGGTTTATGTTCCAATAGAAACATGGTAGGAATGTGAAGTGTGATCCAGCAGCCACCATATTGGTGAGTGATCATTCTGGAATGGTCACCACAGGGGAGACAACTTGGATTGCCAACCTTGTTTTGTCCTTATCCTGACTCATGCTCTTTTGCTTGTCTTCTTCTTCTTGCTAACATAGTGGAACACTTGTATCTCCCTAATTGAAGCCCCTTCAATTTAAAATCACTAATTAGTATTCACCACGAAGTTACCTCCCTTCCACAAGCTGGAACGAGGGCTTCACCTCTACCCATGTGCCTCACTCTTCTCCTTCTTCGCCCAGTGAGCTGGACGTGAGAGCTTCTGTGTCTCCCGACACACTATATCCTTTGAATTATATTTAGTTAGTTACCTCGTATAGACATCTATAGAGGTTTAGCTAGTATCCTTCAACGATTATATATTGATATTTAGTCGCTTTTCTACAGTTTATTCACGGGCCGTGTTTGTTTCAGTGGATTACGCTTGATGAAAATTCTGTACTATTGCAGATTACGCTTTGTATGCTGCTGCTGATCCACCTTTATATGATGTACGGCCATGTTCATTATATTCACATTGCAGTTGCGTACTAATTTATCCAATTCTACCTTTTATTAATATTTACTTTGGCGCTTGGCACGCATTAAGCAGATAGGTCGCTGCGATGCAGAGTCTAGTATGACTGATACACCGAACCCTCGCCAGTCTACTGCTGTTGGTCGACTTCTCCCGTGGTGTTCCGCTAGAGTGGTGGAGAGGTGTGGACGAGTCCGCCATCTCCAAGAAGCATCCTGCTTCCCCAGACATCCCATCGCCGCAGCAGAAGACTAGAGGGTTTTCTACTACATCTCAACAGCCGAGATCGTTCCCATCGCAGTTTTGGGCCTGTATGATGATCAGCCGATCATCATACCTGATGTACATCAAAAGATTGACCGATGTCGGCACAGATCAGCATGCAGCCTGATGTACCAACGCTGATATTCGATGATCGTCCTGAGGGTCCCATCATTACCAACACTCAACGCAGACGCCGCGACACCCAGGGCAGCGTCGACCTCTGAGGGAAAATCAACGAAGTCTACTAGGACTTTCTCAACCGAGATTGTTCCAGCCGATGACCTGGACCTCTACGATGATCAGCTGATCATCATCCCCGACGTACGCCACAAGAAACGACCGGTGACAGCTACAACGACATCAGCAGAGATCACCATGCAGCCTGATGCCTCTACACTGATGTCGGACGATTTTCCTGTGGACCCCTCCATTAACACCGCAGATAAGGCACCGACGACCTCGTCGCAGACCATCCCTGAGGACCTGATGCGGCAAATTATGACCATGATGGAGGACCACTACAGACTGCATAAGCAGGGACCGAGTTTTTCGCTGAAGGCTCCAACGTGACAGCACCCCCAGAGGCACCCCCGCCAACGTAGCAGCCAGGACGATGTCACCTTCGCTGGCGGAAGTCACGGACCACCTTGACGGCGACCTAGATGTACAGCCTTCGCTAAGGCGCTGGCGGAAAGGACCTAGATGTACAGCCTTCGCGGAAAGGACCTAGATGTACAGCCTTCGCGGGCGGAAGGACTAGATAGATACAGCCTTCGCTGGCGGACTTCGCTGGCTGGCAGGATAGATCATCACCATATGCGTTTCATCCCTAGATGTGGACTCGACCATCAGACATCACGGAAGCCTTCGCTGAAGGTCATATCGCCGCTCCCCGACCGACGCAGAGGAAGCTTCGCTAAGGCATGCCGCCGAAGGACACCTGAATCCAGATCATCATCATCTAGAAGGACATCGAGGGACTATACAAGAGCTTCACTAAAACTATCAACGCTCCCTCACAAGTCTCCTCGAAGAAGATCAACCCATAGACAAGTTGATCATCGATATCAAGTATAAGAACTACAATCGTGATATTGGTTCTGTTGAATCCATGACGACGATGTTCGCTGGCCTAAATAGATCTAGAACGATCAATTAGACACTTATCACCAGACTTCGTGAATACTCCACTTCTGAAAATGATAAGATGATCCATGCGCCCTACTTAGGCAAGCGCTTCACCGATCCCACATCCTGTTAAACACAGAGGCTGTTCGCTAAGCAAGCCATATATATATATTTATATATATATATATATATACTAATCGGGCTTTGATTCGATACCTTCGCGATGGTCGCGAAGGCTAAGTGGCTCCAAGTCTACTTCACCCAGAAGATCTAGAAGGGATACTTCGAGAACTTCGCGAAGTCTCCGGCGTTCACCGAGGAAGTCTCCTCCAAGGTTTCTATATACTAGCCACTCGTCATATATAGCTACTCGTCAGTCCGTTCAAGACGTCGCATAAGTTGATTATCAACTGTATGCCAGATGCCGTCTATAAGCCTACGCGAAGATAATTGTTCAGGCTATTTACAACACAGAACGTCGCTGTATTATTTAGTCAACGACATTTCATAGATCTTCACAGAAATCAACTATTCCGTGATAAATTGCTAATATGCAATCCCGACGACGATACGATTATCTACATGCGACCATTACGCATATCTGCAGACAATTCAATATCGAAATTGAACAGCAGCCTTGTTACAGCGAGTATAACTCTTAATCGTCAAAGTTTCTGAGAAGAAATATGGACAACAAGTTCAATGTTAATTCTACAATTATGACGATACATTCATGTATACAGTCTACAAGCTCACAACTTGCAAGTTGTTTGTACCCTTATATAGAAGGAAGTCGGAATTATATTCAAAACTGAAATTACTTTCACGACAACCAGGAAAATAACCTACCCAGCATAAAATTACAGAGCGAGATATTTCGCGCCGGAGGTTTCAAGCTACGTTACCATTAACCCTCAAACACGTGGTCACCGGATAACTTCGAAGCTACGGTGAAGACCGACGCTTATGCTAATATCAACGACGACACAAGAATTTATTCAAGGTGGGTTTTTTCCGCTACACCGTGACATCACAGCTGGTATTATACAGAATCAAAATGCCTTGTTCTGATTGGACCATGCGAGGGACAACGACTCCACGCAGAGGTCGATCTCAATTCACAGTTCAAGACTTACGCCACAAGTGACAACTATATATCAGTGAACGAGCAAGCCTCATTACAGTCCAGTTAACCTGAACATTCATGATTAGACTGCCTTCTTCATTAGAGACCTCCCCTGTCAAGTTAAGACGAGGGATCGGCAGTCAGGCGATTTTACATAAAGTTCAACGAGGACAGACACACCTGGTTGTGCACCTACATCGCCAAGGACTTCGCAGAGCTTAATTACCTAGACGAAAGATACAAGTGGATCTAAATCCACAGCGCTTCAGACTACAGCTGAATTTCATCAAGCTTAATTAACACAACTAGATGGTTAGTAAACCTACTAAGCTTCTGTTTGGAGAATAAAACGGAAGTTTCACGCCCAACCTGGGATATGAATATAGTGTTCCAACACCTCACAAGTGAGGTTTATGAATACTTGATGACATACTTGGACCCCATGATACGATGATTCTATCAATGATGGCCAGCAAGAGCACTGTAAATTTATCTCCACCGAACCAAACAGGAGGAAAAAAAAATGCAACAGATTATTTCCTCTATCATCAACTTACGCAGAGTGAAGTCTCATGTACTATATCTCCGCTTGGATCAGAACTGTCATACTACGCAGCATATGCGATGGACCTATTCCGACCCTCCATGAGCTTAATACTCATGATATTAGAGCTTAACTTCTACAATTGTTCTACACAAATGTGATTGAAATAATGGAGGGTTTATTTCTGAACTGATATGGTGGTTGCAAACCATTATCTGAGAGATATCACCACCGAGGACGCCTCAGGTATACACCAATTCGATCCCATGGTCCTCGCACAACAGCTGACAGTTCTCGGAGAAGATAAGTCAATCTAACAGATTTTTACTTATCTTATAACAATACTAAATAGCTTCATGCTATATATAATTTACTTAAGTTCCTTTTATCATCACAGTACTATGATTATTACATCATACAATATATAAGTTAACAACTCTACAGAGTTTGTTATTATATATATTTACCTTAAGTTATTCATATCTTAAGAGTAATACTATGGTAACATGATAATTGCATTAGCTAACAAACTCTACAGAGTTTTTGGCTATTTTATAATGAGCTTAAGTTAATTAAGCTAACAAACTCTACGGAGTTTTACTATTATATAGGTAATTTAAGCTAATTATACCTTAAGCATAGTACTATACTCATATTATTAAAATATATTAGCTAACAAACTCTAAGGAGTTTTGCTATTATATAGGTAGCTTAAGCTTATTCATATCTTAAGCTTAGTACTATGTTTATATCATATAAGTAGATTAGCTAACAAACTCTAAAGAGTTTTTGCTATTTGGCTTAAGTGTCATCATATTTCTAAGCAATATGGTTATATTATAACATGTATTAGCTAACAAACTCTACAGAGTTTTAGCTATTATATATGTAACTTAAGCTTATTCATATCTTAAGCGCAGTACTATGTTTATATCATATAGGTATATTAGCTATCAAAACTCTAAAAGAGGTTTTTGCTATTATATATTTCGCTTAAGTTTCATCATATTTTAAGCTTTATGGTTACATTATAACATGTATTAGCTAACAAACTCTACGGAGTTCTTGCTATTATATATGTAGCTTAAGTTTTCCTTCATAAGCTCAATACTAGGTTTATATCATATAAGTATTTTAGCTAACAAACTCTAAAGGGTTGTTTTCGCTATTATACAATTAGCTTAAGTTTCATCATATCTTAAGCAGTATGTTTACATTATAGCAGATAGCTAACAAAACCTCGACGGAGTTTTGTTATTATATATATATAGCTTAAGTTTAAATATCTTAAGCTCAGTACTATGTTTTTAACATAAAAAAGTATATTAGTTAATAAACTCTAAGGAGTTTATTTTGCTATATACATTTAGCTTAAGTCTAATCTTATCTTAAGCTAGTACTATGGTTACATTATAAACATATTAGCTAATAAACTCTACAGAGTTTTTTGGCTATTATATATGTAGCTTAAGTTAATTATATCTTAAGCACAATACTATACTCATATTGTAAAATATATTAGCTAACAAACTCTACGGAGTTTTGCTATTATATATGTAGCTTAAGTTCATTATATCTTAAGCACACTACTATACTCATATTGTAAAATATATTAGCTAACAAACTCTACGGAGTTTTGCTATTATATATGTAGCTTAAGTTAATTATATCTTAAGCACACTACTATACTCATATTGTAAAAATATATTAGCTAACAAAACCCTACAGAGTTTTGCTATATATATGTAGCTTAAGCAATTATATCTTAAGCTCAGTACTATACTAATATTATAAAAATATATTAGCTAACAAACTCTACAGAGTTTGGCTATTATATATGTAGCTTAAGTTAATTATAGCTTAAGCACAGTACTATACTCATATTATAAAAATATATTAGCTAACAAACTCTACAGAGTTTTTGCTATTATATATGTAGCTAAAGATTATTCATATCTTAAGCTCAGCATTATATCTATATCATATAAGTATATTAACTAACAAACTCTAAAGAGTTTGCTATTATATAATTAGCTTAAGTTTAATCATATCTTAAGCTTAGTACTATGTTTATATCTTAAAGTATTTTAGCTAACAAACTCTAAGGAGTTTATACTAGCATATTAACAAGCTTAAGTGTATTAGTCTTAAGCATTGTATTAATGTTATATATACTTTATCATAATAAGTACATGGTAATAACCTTTATATGGCAGCTGATAAGTTAGCAGCAGGAATTCATCAGTTCAGTGCCTTTATGAAGTTCCCATAGGGTTATTACAATCATCACAGTTCAAATCACTAATTATTAAAAATCCAAAGTATTAGATATTCCCACCTCCGCTCTGTAGGATTCTACAAGCAAGAGCATGAGTCAGGATAAGGAAAAATATGTAATTTTTGGAATAAAATTGATATTTTATACTTATCCTGACTCATGAGGTCAGCCCTCCCATCCTCCCCACATAACACTTTGGATTTCCTGTAAATTCAAATGTTGGGCTCAGTATATGAGGAGAGAGTGAGGCACATGGGTAGAGGTGGGCTCTCGCTCCCCAGCTTGTGGAAGGGAGGTAACTCGTGGTGAATACTAATTAGTGATTTTAAATTGAAGGGAGCTTCAATTAGGGAGATACAAGTGTTCCACTATGTTCGCAAGAAGAAGAAGAAGAAGACAAGCAAAAGAGCATGAGTCAGGATAAGTATAAAATATCAATTTTATTCCAAAAATTACATTGTTACAAAGTTCTCCCGAACCAGCTACAAAGAAACTTCTCCCCAACCAGCTTCATATGTTACAAAGAAACTTCTCCCCAACCAGCTTCATATGTTACAAAGAAACTTCTCCCCGAACCAGCTTCATATGTTACAAAGAAACTTCTCCCCAAACCAGCTTCATATGTTACAAAGAAACTTCTCCCCAAACCAGCTTCATATGTTACAAAGAAACTTCTCCCCGAACCAGCTTCATATGTTACAAAGAAACTTCTCCCAAACCAGCTTCATATGTTACAAAGCTTCAAAAGAAACTTCTCCCCGAACCAGCTTCATATGTTACAAAGAAACTTCTCCCCGAACCAGCTTCATATGTTACAAAGAAACTTCTCCCCAACCAGCTTCATATGTTACAAAGAAACTTCTCCCAAACCAGCTTCATATGTTACAAAGAAACTTCTCCCAACCAGCTTCCCTTCTATGTTACAACCAGCTTCATATGTTACAAAGAAACTTCTCCCAAAACCAGCTTCATATGTTACACCAGCTTCATATGTTACAAAGAAACTTCTCCCCAACCAGCTTCATATGTTACAAAGAAACTTCTCCCAAACCAGCTTCATATGTTACAAAGAAACTTCTCCCAAACCAGAAACTCATATGTTACAAAGAAACTTCTCCCCAACCAGCTTCATATGTTACAAAGAAACCAGCTTCTCCTTCTCCCAACCAAAAGAAACTTCAGCTTTCATATGTTACAAAGAAACTTCTCCCCGAACCAGCCAGAAACTTCATATGTTACAAAGAAACTTCTCCCAAAACCAGCTTCATACCAAAGCTTCATATGTTACAAAGAAACTTCTCCCAAACCAACCAGCTTCATATGTTACAAAGAAACTTCTCCCCGAACCAGCTTCATATGTTACAAAGAAACTTCTCCCAGAACCAGCTTCATATGTTACAAGGAAACTTCTCCCAAAACCAGCTTCATATGTTACAAAGAAACTTCTCCCTGAACCATCTAGTTTCATGACAAGTGTCATTAGTGTCCATAGCTAACTCTGTGTGTAAGCTGTGTTTTTTAGGCTTCATATGTTACAAAGAAACTGCTCCCAGAGAGTTGATAAAGACATTTCTCAATGGACACATTAGTGTCCATAGCTAACTCTGTGTGAGTCCAGCTGATGGATGCTATCACAAAGTACATTTGTTGGACAACCGTCACTGAAAGTCTGAAACCTTCTACATAAAACACTCTGGAGACATGTTTAATGGTTGATGCGTGATACTTAAGCTCATTACTTTAGCCAATGCATGAGGCAACTAGTGGGATTGGGTGGTTAGACCTGCTGACTTGCTGGGTCATGTCTTCTTATACTGTTTGTGTAGACCTGTGAAGATCCGGGCTAGAATTGATCTTCAGTAACGCATGCTTACCATAAGAGGCGACTAATGAGATTGGGTGGTCAGGCTCGCTGACTTGGTTGCTGTTGATCACGGGATTGTCTGGTCCAGACTTGATTATTTACAGACCGCTGCCATATAGCTGGAATATTGCTGAGTGCAGCGTAAAAATAAACTCACTCACTCACTCACTTACTCACTGTTTGTGTAAATCATTGCTTGCGATTGTAATCACTGGATTGCCTGATCTACACTCAGCTATATCCAGCCCACTGTCATGTTGTTGAGTGAGTTGTTAGACATCAATAACACAAACAAGCAAACTTCTGTTTACAGTAACATGTGTTTTGTTTGTACTTCTGTGAGGGTTGGTTCTGTGTGAGAAATTAACTGCATGACCTGAAATTATTCCACCTTTATATTATTAGTTACATTTTTTGGATGATCTTTGTGATTGTTAATACTATTTTTCATTCCATCAAAGATTGTTAATTAAAAATGGATTTACTGTGTTGCCTTACAACGAATGTTACTTTAACTGACTGACTGAGTTTAGCTTTACCCCGCTTTTAGCAATATTCCAGCAATGTCACGGCGGGGGATAACAGAAATGGGCTTCACACAATGTACCCATGTGGGGAATCAAACCCAGGTTTTCAGCGTGACAAGCGTTCGCTTAAACCACAAGCCTACCCCAGCGCCCCTGTTACTTTAACACTGACATGCAATAGGTTTAATGTTGTGGTGGATGGCAACCCTGAAGCCTGTGTTTGGTATCACTGACAAAAAAGAGAATAATTAATAGGTATAATCACTGCTATCATTCACCAGTTTGTTGAACTGGGAGACCTGATGACATCCAGGCCATTGTGATGAAGTGGTAATATTAGTGATGGCAATGTAAAGCTTTCACTCACCCACAACTGAACCAGATTACCTATGTCTCTTCCCTAATGATATCTCACTAACACTGAAAGTAGCAAGTTTTCTATTCCTGATTGGGTTTGTAACCATGTACATCTGGTGTGTGATGGTGACCTCTTGGACAGCCTTCTCTGGGATCTGTGAATATGCATGGTGAAATTACAGTTGTTTTGAGAACAGAATATTTTCTTCAAGTGATGGTGTTGAACAAAACTTAGCTGTAGCCCTTGGCATGAAATATTGAGAATACTAGTGTAGGGAGATAGCTGTATGTGTACACAGTCAAGGGGACCACTGATTTAAGTTTGTTAGACTGCAGTTCACTGTTCGTGATTTGACTGGAATATACTGAAAGTGGTCGGGACCAAGAAACACAGTTTGTTATATCTCTAAGTTTATTATTTATGTTTGTTCTGGACATAGATTACTGATAACCCTGTGAGTTGCAAGACTGAATGTAAACAGCATTATAGAGCTTGTCGTCTCACTTGTCATGTGTGTATTTTGCAGCGGTTAGCGACCAGACACACAAGTTGAACTGGTACTACTACTTGCTGGACAAACTTCCCATGATAAACTACAACACTCTCAAGAAACTTGTCATGCATCTATACAGGTGAGTCTGGACGAACTGCCTGTGATCAACCATGTGTCTTCAGTGACATCTATGCCTGATTTTGAGGAGGTATAGGTACCCAACTGTCTGTGTTCCTAACTGTCTGTTCCAGGGTGTCATTTATGTATATGTTCACATTGTCTGATCAAGGTTGTCTCAGTGGGGTGTATGTTCACATTGTCTGTTCCAGGGTGTCTCAGTGAGGTGTATGTTCACATTGTCTGAGCAAGGTTGTCTCAGTGAGGCGTATGTTCTTATTGTCTGTTCCAGGGTGTCTCAGTTCAGCAGTGAGAACCGCATGTCACAAGAGAACCTGGCAACATGTTTTGCTCCGTCATTGATGAGGACAGACAATATGGTGAGTTCGGGATTCTCCCTCATAGTTTTCATTTCCTAAAATAATGTGCTGCAATCATGAAGAAGACTGGTTATTTTTACTTACCCTGACTCATGCTATATGCTTATCTCCCTTTCCCTTTCGAGGGTTACGTGGAAACTTCAAGCTTCATCCCAGCAAGCGTAAAATCACTCACCCATGGGTTTCCTCCCCTTTCCCGCCAAAGTGTCCCATGTGAGCTGAACACGCAGAGGAAGACTGCACTTACGACAGCTACAAGCTTCCTCAGACCTCCTGTCGGCAGTCAGGGCGGTGGGGTACTCACTCACTCACTCACTGTCGGCAGTCTGCAGAAGGTACCCTTCCCTGAGCACCTGAAGCTGTGCCTACTCGTGGGGACGGACAAGTCGAATGTCTGCGGCGGAACCTATTTGAAAGAGCTGGTCTACAAGCTTCATCTCTTCGTGGACGCATCTGTACAAGGATGGGGAGTGCATTGCAACGAAGAGGTCGCGTCTGGAACTATGATCTCATTCTGGACAGTGCTGTCATCTTGCGGGCTTACAAAGCAGCCGGGTTAGATCCTTCCAGCCCTCACGAAATTAGAGCACTAGCCTTGACACTTACCTTACGTGGGAACTGCTCTTTAACGTCAATTATCGAAGGCTGCTTTTTGAAGTCGGACACAGTGTTTGCCAATCATTATCTCCGGGATATCGCTACAGAAGATGTACCCGGTATCCACCAGTTCGGCCCCTTGTAGTAGCGCAACAACTCACGATTCCTACCTTCGCATGAGCGATATGGACTGTTTTGGTAAGTTCTTACCTTAACATATGGGCCGCAATTTAGTTTCGGTAATAGTCCTTTACCATAACATATATAGCAAGAGTCACTAGGGGCCTCCCTGTAGGTCTTAGTGCGGACTTAATTCAGGTGAGAGTGACAAGAGCATGCCAGTGTTCAGGTCACATGGGACACTTTGGCAGGAAAGGGGAGGCGACCCACAGGTGAGTGATTTTACGTTCGCTACAGGGAGCAAAGGGATTCAAGTTTCCACGTAACCATTGAAAGGGAAACGGTGATAAGCGCATAGCATGAGTCAGGATAAGTATAGAATATCAATTTTATCATAAATATTTCATTATTGTTTCTTTGTGGATATAGCAAACACATGTTAAGCAATAGATATTTGGGGGCAGTTGGGTAATCTAGTGGTTAAAGCGTTTGCTCGTCATGCTGAAGACCCGGGTTTGATTCCCCACATGGGCAACATGTGTGAAGCCCATTTCTTGTGTCCCCCATCATGATATTGCTGGAATATTAGTAAAAGTGGCGTAAAACCACTCACTCGCTCAATAGATATGTGATTGTTGATAATGGGTTAAGAGGGAAGAAAGTACTTTCAGTGTCTGTCTCTGCATCCATTCATAGTTTCATTGGAAGGAGAAGGTCATGTCAGTCATGATAGAATACCTTTTGTGATATTACATTTTTCATGTAATGCTTTGTGTCCTGGCTCCCAAGGTGCCTGCCAACTATTGCTATTCGATGTTAATCCTGAATCAGCTTGTATTGACTGGATTCCTCCATCTGTTCAGGAGACGGGGGTTGGCATGGGAGGCTCCTTGGCGCTGGAGATGGGTGTGCTGACTGATATCATCAGGAACCATGAATTCCTCCTGAGGGTAAGGCAACATCTTCATCCACCGGTGTCAGAGTCAGGAAACTTGGAACATGTTTAGAATGTTTAGTGTTGGAGGTCAACTCAATGCTCAGCAGGATGGGGCAGGACATTTTCATGTCCTTTGGTTGGACAATTTTTATAACAAGACGTAGGTTTGCTGAAATTCATTTACGGCTTAATTGATCACCCTTTAAAAACCAAAAGTCAGTTTGTGGTCAAACTGGTGTCTGAAGATTTGGAAAGTTGTTGTTTGATGTCATGTTAGGTGGACAGAAAACAACAGACAGATATGTATCATTATAGTTCAGAGTATAAGTATGCAATTCACTTTGGCACAAGATGTTTGTGTTATTGATTGGATATTTCCAAACAATCCTGGCCAGCTCCTGATGAGGCTTGACTGACTTCAGTATACTGTCATTCTCTGTACCTCCATCTTAAACCGGGGCGGTGGGGTAGCCTAATGGTTAAAGCGTTGGCTCGTCACGCCAAAGACCCGGGTTCGATTCCCCACATGGGCACAATGTGTGAAACCCATTTCTGGTGTCCCCGTCGTGATATTGCTGGAATATTGCTAAAAGCGACGTAAAACCCAACTCACTCACTCACTCCATCTTAAAACTGGACATGTCCACATGTGATTGTAACTGCTGACTACAGAACCCTCGTATCTTGCACTTAATTTTAAGAAAAATCCAAATCTACACAGGTTTTCTCAAATGTTTGTCTGTCAACTTTTAATTGGTTAATCGTTAGTCTATTAACAGACCCAAGAAGATCCAGGGTAGAATTGGTCTTCGGCAATGCATGCTTGTCGTAAGAGGCGACTAACAGGATCTGTTGGCCAGAATCGCTGACTTGGTTGACACATGTCATTGTATCCCAGTTGCGTAGATCGATGCTCATGCTGTTGATCAAACGTTAGTCTGTTAAAAGTTTGTAGCTGTTTTAGTCTGTAGACTGTTACACTGTCAACAGTTTGTAGCTGTTTTAGTCTGTAGACTGTTACTCTGTCAACAATTAGCCTGACATGTGTTATTCTAAAAACTTTTTCTGTACTAACTGGATGTGAAGTCAATCCTTATGGCCTGATCTGAAAGATTAATTTTTCTGTATGTGCAGGTCCAAGAACAAGAACGGCAGAAAGATGACAGAATGGCAATGGCAGAAAATGAAATACGAGAGAAACTGAAGAAACAGAGGATGGTCAGTATAGACTTTGTCTGGAAATAGCTCGTGTCATTAGAATGATACAACAATACACCATTACTACCCTGGCAGCAGATGTTTATACCACTACATCCTCATCACTAGAGTTGCCAGTAATGGTGATTCGGGGTCACCAGAAGATTCCTGTATTGGCACATACCCAGTTGGAATTTCTATGTGCTTACATCAGAGACGTATTGTTTGAAACAAAGCATCCTTGTCCCTGGATGCAATGCTCAAATACTATTTGACTTGAAGGATAACACATGCATGTTCTTTTTAACCCTGTTAGGCCACACAGTAAATATCTAACAAATTTCCAACTGTTTTCCATGTCTTTCAGTAAAGATATTTGTAGAACAGAAGTAGCTCTTGGATCAAGTTTATCTGGACTCGATGATTTAGTGACAATTTACTGGATGTATATTTAGGGTGTACTTGATGGGGTAATTGAAGTTGTTTTGTTGTGTTCTGTTTCAGTCTGTTGTGATAGACAGTATGATCGTCTCAGTCTACGTCAACAACACAGAGGAGACGCTAAACGTGAGTAACAGTCCGTGGCAGCAGTGCTTGGCTGTACATGGTAGCTGGAACTGTGGTGTTAAAGGTCACATAAACCCTAGGGGGTGAAAATACATAAATCACTACCTGGCATCGTTATAAATGAAACCTCGTCATTAAAACTACTCATTTCGACCTTTAATTGACTTAAATCGACCTTTTTGACAACAGTGCACAATACTCACCACAACTAAATTTCAACCAATCAGAGCTGCGCACTTTCTGTGACGCCATATGAGGAATAGCTTTGAGGGCCGATGCAGAATTCATCTACATTTTAGGGGTAAATTATCTTGTTTACAGGCTTGTATAAACCTGAAATCGCGGACAATTGTTGTGGAAAATGAAAGCTATATGTTCTCACAATCTACTGGCATTTAATTTTGTCTCCTGCTTTGCCTAGTTTCCGAAGTTACAACTTGTTTTCATAGACGCTTCTGTCACAATTGATTGGTGTCGTTAGGGCCCTATTTGTATAATGACTGATCCAATTTGATCCCATTTCTGTGTTTTTACCTCGATATTTAATCATGTCATGTAAAAATCTGTTTGTATTCTCAAAACAGTGTCGGCCCATAAGTTTTCACATGCAATACAGCAATTAATACTCCCTTTGTTGTAACCCGTGGTTAGGTGGATATAAACCCTAATGTTATTTGTCATCATTCACTTGATGGTCAGTTAATGAATTTATAACAGGTGTACTGTAATTAGTGGTAAACACACTTTAGATTAATTCACAAAGGTTCCCATTTGGCATTTCTTGTGTCTGGAGTAAATATTCAACATTATAAACATCGGATCAAAGGATTAACCGATAACACGCTGATTGATTAATTACTTTTATCTTACACAGCTGAATTGTCATAAGGTAGTGTTTATGTATGTAGATTTACTAATCTATACTGAATACACTCTGTCAGTATCGGTGTTCATGTAAAACAACGCCCTTCTTTCAAAGGATTAACCGGCAATACATTGATTGATTGCCCATTATTGGCTAACTAAATTACTGTTTTAATGAAAGGCGGACATTATGCAATTAGTTGCCAGGTGTGCTATCTTGGGTGACCAATGAGACTATACACCAATACCTGAAAAGATCACTTTTTCAGATATTAAACTGTTAAAAGACACATCATTTGGAACAGTTTTTGTGGATATTGATGGATACATTCCTCAAACAAGGTAATGGCCTGATATTGTTCCTATAACTTTAATCTGTTTTAATTTTAATATTTACATTTTGTTTTTATTCATTTGTCGTAGCATTCAACAGAATCATTGTTTTCGCCAGTGAAGTGTAATGAGACAGACAACATACACTAGGGTGTGTGTGCTAATTATGATTCACATTGGCAAACTATAAAATGTCTAGATATTACAGTTCTGTTATAAATTCACTATAAGTATCAGCAGATCGTCAGCTTTTTATTTAGTTTCAATATGCATAAAAGTATGATAATAAACTAATTAGGATTATAAGACCAAATATAAAGACGCATTACTGACTAGTATCTACATACTGGTGAGTGGACATTAACCATGTGAATGTAGCAAGAAATTTATCGCAGTATTGTGGATCTCGACTTCCCCAATCTCGCCTGCGGAAGAAATCGCTATGTTATAAGTTGTGTCATGCAAAATCCTTTTGGTTATGATTCCAATACATATTTAACTATTTAGTAGAAAGTAGTTTTGATTTTCTAACCTTGATGAAAACAAACTATAATCTCATTAATTCTAACAGACTTTACGATTTTCAAAATGATGGCGGCCCTGTCGGGAACATCCGCCAGTCTGTGGATAAATGCTATTTAGGTTTTGTTTTCACTGAAGTTATAAAATCAAAACTACTTTCTATCGGTAGTAAAATATGTATTTTATTGATGGCCAATAGGATTTTGCATGATTAGCCGATAACATAACAATTTCTCTCGTGGCAGCGCAGGTGGGTGTCAATATAATACTACTTACAATATTATTGTTACTCGACCACAACCTCACTTCGAGGAAGAAATCGCTATGTTACAAGTTGTGTTATGGAGAATCTTTATGGTCATCAATCATATACATATTTTACTATAACTAGTAAGTAGTTTTGATTCTTTAACTTCCGTGGAAGCGATCTGAACACAAGTAAGATATCATTTCAGGCTTCCACAACGCCGCCGCGACTCACAAACATAACCCATTTAGCACTAACCGCGGGTCCTGTGGAAATCTGTGCATGGTGACACCATCACCCGACCCTAGGAGCAATTGACGACAAAGCAACGATTCGGCATGTCGCCGTTGATGTCGAAAATCATCAAAATGATGAGCTGCATACACACTTTCTATACAACTAACTGAAAATCGTTCCTCATATGACGTCACTGCAGTGCTCTGGCGACAGAGTTACGTAACCTGTCTGTGGTTTCGTTGGCGGGCGAGAGGGAAGCAGGCGACTTTTTGGCCACTTTTAATCGCTCGGTATTAATTAACCACAAGTTTTTAAAGAATAAATTTGGTGTTCCGCATAAGACTAACCACAAATCTTTCATATGTAATGGTTAAAAGAGTAACAAAAAACAAAGTTTAGTGGTTCTTTAAACATCACTGACTGGGTTGTTGTTAAACATCACTGACTGACTGGGTTGTTGTTAAACATCACTGATTGACTGGGTTGTTGTAAACATCACTGATTGACTGGGTTGTTGTTAAACATCACTGACTGACTGGGTTGTTGTTAAACATCACTGATTGACTGGGTTGTTGTTAAACATCACTGATTGACTGGGTTGTTGTAAACATCACTGATTGACTGGGTTGTTGTAAACATCACTGATTGACTGGGTTGTTGTTAAACATCACTGATTGACTGGGTTGTTGTAAACATCACTGACTGACTGGGTTGTTGTAAAACATCACTGATGTTGTTAAACATCACTGATTGACTGGGTTGTTTGTAAACATCACTGATTGACTGGGTTGTTGTAAACATCACTGATTGACTGGGTTGTTGTTAAACATCACTGACTGACTGGGTTGTTGTTAAACATCACTGACTGACTGGGTTGTTGTAAACATCATTGTAAACCAAAAGTCATTGTGTTCTTTAATCTGATTGGTTGAAAAACATGATCGAATGGTATTCGATTCCCGGAAATTCGCTGCGTCTGAATGATGTCACAAATGAGCAGTTCCAGATGCTACCATGGGAGACAGTCAAAATGGCCCGCTGATGAGATTTCACTGCTGTACCCGTACTCGATGTCAATGAATGCAGACACAAAAATGTGTGTGGACCTTTTGGTTTACTTTTGTGTTTACATTGAAGCACAGGAATATTTCATTTGAAACCTCTGCTGACGCCGTTGGTTCCAAATGAATTCCTGTGCTTCAAATACTCAATAACACCCGGAAATTGGCCAACACATGATGTTTATCTCCTGACTGACCGGGTTGTTTCAGGTGTCCAGTCGTGACAACGTCCAGTCTCTTATAGCCTCCATGAAGAGCAAGAAGAAGATGAGTGGCCAGTTCATGATGAGTGAGGTCATCCTGGAAGGGTCGTTAGGTAGGACTCCTCACGATGTTAAACGTGTTTTAGTGTAATATCCTGAAATTCTTTCAAAGTACATCTTTGGCTTTATTAGCATCTCTGAGAAAGCCAAACTTTACCATGATGTCATATTTTGTTCAGTTCTTAGGGATTTCTGTTTTAGTGAAATACTTGAGACAAGTGTCTGTCATAATCTATATTCACTTTCAAAGGTACTGGACTGAGATGAAACTGTAAAGTACATGTACTATTGTTATGGTAGTATTGGTGTGTCTGTGAACATCAGTGTTGAAATTGTGAAACTTACAAAGGTACATGACTGTGTAACATCTCACTAACCCAGACCAGCATCAAACCTGTATAACATTTTGTGACGAGTGTGGTAAATATGATAATGTTTGAGATGCTGGTTTGGGATGATTATAAGATTCCCATAGCTGATCCTACCTCTTCTATAACGAGCGATATGTTTCAGAGCGCCCCCTACCCCTGTCGGAACTTGTCCTCCCTGTTGTGACAACGTGGGCATCACTGGAGGAAGATATATGCACAAAATGCCAAAATCTGCATGAACAACTTAGGAAACGCTTTAAACACCACAGGAGAAACTACAGTCAGCGGTGAGTATAGGAGTACAGAACATCTGTATGGGAAACATCTTTAAAACTGGGGTCAGCTTGTTGAATGTTATAAACATCTGGTGTTGTCAGCTTCAGCTTACACCACAGTGAGTATAGGAGTACAGGAACATCTGTATGGGAACATCTGTACGGGAATGTTAATGTTATAAAACTGGTGTTGTCAGCTTCTACACCACAGTGAGTATAGGAGTACAGGAACATCTGTACGGGAACATCTGTACGGGAATGTTAATGTTATAAAACTGGTGTTGTCAGCTTCTACACCACAGTGAGTATAGGAGTACAGGAACATCTGTACGGGAACATCTGTACGGGAATGTTAATGTTATAAAACTGGTGTTGTCAGCTTCTACACCACAGTGAGAATAGGAGTACAGGAACATCTGTACGAGAACATCTGTAAAACTGGTGTTGTCAGCTTCTAAATGTTGACAACACACAAACACAACACAACAAACACTCAGTTGGTACTGACAGGATCAGGATATTAAACACAACTGATGTCCGAAAATGTTCAAGATATTCTGAACTGGGGCCATGTGTATTTCTTGTTTACATGCATAATGAAATAATATTTAAGATTGATTGTAGAAGTTCATACATTGATATTCTGTGAATTGAAAACGGACTCCATCAAGACTTGCTTGCTCTTGTTCAGTAGGCAAGTAGACATAGTAAATATTTAACCTTCTAAGTGAGTGAGTTTAGTTTTATGCCGCACTCAGCAATATTCGAGCTATGTGACGGTGGTCTGTAAATAATCAAGTCTTCACCAGACAATCCAGTGATCAACAGCATGAGCATTGATCTGCGCAATTGCGAACGATGACATATGTCAACCAAATCAGCGAGCCTGACCACCCGATCCCGTTAGTCGCCTCTTACGACAAGCATGGGTTACTGAAGGCACATTCTAACCCAGACCTTCACGGGTTTAAACCTTCTAAGACAATTGTTTGCTTTGTAGTAAATATACAGGGATTACCGAACTTTTTTGTGTGCAAACAGTGCTAACTGCAATGTGTCAGAAAGTATGACATTTATACAACCTTTTCTTAAATACCTGTCTAAGTAAGGACCAACTGTTCTGCCTATGATGAAAGCAAAGTAGTAATTGCAGTTCAGTGATCCTTGGTGGAGGCCAATCCTTGCAGATGGTGGAGTTGGCCAGTTTGTCAGTATGTTGAAACTCCCCACCAGCGGCACATGTGATACTGACAATTGATTTCACGCATCTTTGCTACACAGTCTGATTTTGGATTACTATTTTCAGCTGGATCCATGTCGAGCCTTGATTGGAGAGGTCAAGTTCAGCGACAAGAAGAAGTTCTCCAAGTATACCTTTCAGTTAAAACAGGGGAAACTTGTGTGTTTCAAAGATTCAAAGGTGAACATTTCTCTTGCTTATCAAATTAAGTTTTATGAGTTGAAGAAAATGCCTTTCACAATGGCAAATTATAAGCAAGGAGTTTAAACAACTCTTCAGCAAAGGGGTACCAGGTGGGATGAGATAATAATATCCAGCCCTTAACAGGCAGCATGAGTTGAATACCCCCAGGAAGTTGAGAATACAATTTGAATGGACACAGATCCACAGAAGAGAGTAATGATATTATTATGCACTTTAAGCATGAGCCCCTCTTGCATGTTGTAAGTTGCCTTTCTTAATAGAATATTCATTTTTAAGGCAAAAATAGTTTTGTGACTGATCCTGTAATTTCTGGCATTCCTAAGCGAGTGAAAACCTCTTGTTATTATAATGCTGTTACGAGGCTGACACAGTATGTGGGTCTGTTTTAACAAAGGTCAGATAAACTTATGGTTTCTTCAGGGTACACATCAGCTGCACTCCTGGAATGTAGAAGACATTGTCATCTATCTGGGCATCGACAGTCGCAGATCAGGAGGAAAGTGAGTGGTTTTGGGCAGATTAGACATACATTCAAACTTTGCTTCTTCCAGCAGATCATCAATGTACAACCAGCTATCTGTCCGTGAATGACAATAAATGTTAATATTTACTTCCTCTATGTGAGATTTGTATCACATTTGTCAAACTCATAGAAAAACCTGTCTTAACAGTTTATATGTTTAGGAGAAAGCACCCCCCGAGGTTTTGGTAGAGAATGTAATACAGAGGGCTTTAGCCCCAAGGGATTTACCTCCTCCTTGGTTTTACATTCTCTACCAAACCTCCGAGGGAAGTGTTTCTCTCTAATATATAAACCGGCCAATGATGGATAATTATAATGTAGATGATCATTTAATGAAGCTACATAACAATAATTCTAATTCAACTTAGTATGTAACAAGGAGTGATAGGATTAACCTTTGACCTAGAGGAACTTTGACCTGGTTTAAATAATGAATTTCTTTCACGAAAAAGCAGCGTAAAACGAGTTGAATTAGAATGGGATAACTATACTGTGTTTGTCGAATTGGGGACGTATACCGGTGGTTATACAGCCACAAATTTAATGTTATATCACTAAATTTGCGTCTATATAACAACTGGTAACGTCCCCAATTCGTCAAACACAGTACACCGCCTCTGTGGTGTAGTGGTTAGAGCGTCCGCCCGGAGAGCGGAAGGTCGCGGGTTCGATCCCCGACCGCGTCATACCAAAAGACGTTAAAATATGGCACTTGTTGGTCCCTGCCTGGTGCTCGGCATTAATGGGTACAACAAGGACTGGTCGGCTCGGAGTCAGTATAATGTGTCTGAGTGGGGTATTCATGCTTCACTGTGGTATGGTATCTCAGTGGGCTAGCACTATAAAACCAGCTTAAATCTGGGCTAGTACAAACAGCCACACATACACATACACACGCATGCACGTCGTCATATGAGTGAAATATTCTCAAGCATGACGTAAAACCCAATTTCACCTCCTCACCTCAAACACAGTACAGTTATCCCCTAACTGAAGCTCAAGTAAAATCAATTTAAATGACAGTAACTATAAACCCCAATGTCTTCGTCGGCTCGGTGGCCATGAGGTAGAGCATCCGCTTATTAACCTGATAGATGTGGTTCTAATCCTGCTTGGGAAAACGTTGCACTTTGAAATTGATATTGGACGATATTTTTCAATTGATTTCAAACACTCATATATCATTTGAATGTTGATGTTCATATAGAGTTAGGAAAAAAAACAACCTGGGAAGAGGTCTTAATTACAAAAAGTAAAAACCTTTACAAAAGGAAGAGGTCTTACTTACAAAAAGTAAAACCTGGGAAGAGGTCTTACTTTAAAAAGTAAAACCTGAGAGCAAAAACCCTCAAATGCAGTTATTCCGGGAAACAAGAGATGCTTAATATATAGAGATTATTAACCGAGTGTCTTTCCGTATCATTAATATCATATATTAGGAATGAAAATTGTATTATGCGAGCCTTTGGCGAGCATAATACATCATTTTTATTCCTAATATATAATATTAATGATACGGATACACACGAGGTTAATATCTCTCGTTATCATATAATGTCATTCTTAAAATTACTCTGAAAAAGAAGCAACTCGTGACGAGAGTATATTTGAAGAGAATCAAGCATTTGCATAAGAATACTTAGCGGTACACCAAGGTGAAGGTCGTTCATGACGCCGGCATATGGTTGTGACTGGTCGCTAATACAGTGCAAGCATAACTCATGCTTAAAATAAGATCTTTCTGTCTTAAAAAGAACAACAAAATCAGGCACGTTTTTCTTAGCTTTTTTTCTATTTTCATTGCGGGTAATCACCTCATCAATATCAGTTTCTGATACCTGACGGAATTGATTCATCGCCTGTATTGTGATCGATAGATCGAAATCCTTGGTTGGTACCTTTCAGTTGTGCCTCATAATCCGCATTCACCTTCAATTTGAACGGCACTCCGCTTCATGTTTTCCAAAGTCAATTACTGCAGTAACGACTCCAGAACCTCTGTCACCAATTTTGAGAATGGCGCAGCCATGTTTGTTAACAAACAATGTAAACTCATGACGACGCGTCATCAATGACATGTTAACGCTAATGTTAAAATAGGATTCGCATGGTGTGTATGGAGTTTTGTGAAAGTAGTTCGTGGATTGGACGTAATTTGCATAGTTATCAGATTTGATACCAAGTTTATCAGATTGCTTTATTGCAACCGATAACACCCTCGCTTTAGATGATAAATAGTGAGAAGCACCCTTCAGGTTTATATGGTTTCAAAGTGTGTTGCAGTACAACATTCGAGAGCAAATTTATCATTAGGACCAACACTGACTGGAGTTCAGTGAGAATAGTTTGTCAGGAAACATTATTTTCTGTAGGAGATATTTCCATCCTGATTGGCTCACCCTCATTGTCTGTCCAGAGATACCAACCCATACGATTTTATCGTATTTGTTATTACAAACAACTTAAAATACTCGACTACAATAGCAGTAAAAATATACAAATTTAAAAATTAATGCATTAAATTACATTATCAAATACCATACATACCACACACACACAATAAATTTCAACCACATTTTATTCAGTATCAAGCTGTATGTCAATACTTAATACTGATTTAGTGAGTACAATTTTAGTAACAAGTTCTTAGAATATTTCTCCATATATTATTTGATTAGATGTGAACATTCTTGGGAAAAGTTAACACTCAATTATTGCCTAAAAAGTGCTAAATTTTGCATGAGTTTTTTTGCTCCTTAATACTAATTGGGCTAATTCCTCCTGAGGGTAAGGCAACATCTTCATCCACTGGTGTCGGAGTCAGGAAACTTGGAACATGTTTAGAATGTTTAGTGTTGGAGGTCAACTCAATGCTCAGCAGGATGGGGCAGGACATTTTCATGTCCTTTGGTTGGACAATTTTATAACAAGATCGTAGGTTTGCTGAAATTCATTTACGGCTTAATTGATCACCCTTTAAAAACCAAAAGTCAGTTTTGTGGTCAAACTGGTGTCTGAAGATTTGGAAAGTTGTTGTTTGATGTCATGTTAGGTGGACAGAAAACAACAGACAGATATGTATCATTATAGTTCAGAGTATAAGTATGCAATTCACTTTGGCACAAGATGTTTGTGTTATTGATTGGATATTTCCAAACAATCCTGGCCAGCTCCTGATGAGGCTTGACTGACTTCAGTATACTGTCATTCTCTGTACCTCCATCTTAAAACGGGGCGGTGGGGTAGCCTAATGGTTAAAGCGTTGGCTCGTCACGCCAAAGACCCGGGTTCGATTCCCCACATGGGCACAATGTGTGAAACCCATTTCTGGTGTCCCCCATGCGTGATATTGCTGGAATATTGCTAAAGCTTAATGAAACCCAACTCACTCACTCACTCCATCTTAAAACTGGACATGTCCACATGTGATTGTAACTGCTGACTACAGAACCCTCGTATCTTGCACTTAATTTTAAGAAAAATCCAAATCTACACAGGTTTTCTCAAATGTTTGTCTGTCAACTTTTAATTGGTTAATCGTTAGTCTATTAACAGACCCAAGAAGATCCAGGGTAGAATTGGTCTTCGCAATGCATGCTTGTCGTGAAGAGGCTTAATTAACAGGATCTGTTGGCCAGAATCGCTGACTTGGTTGACACATGTCATTGTATCCCAGTTATGATCGATGCTCATGCTGTTGATCAAACGTTAGTCTGTTAAAAGTTTGTAGCTGTTTTAGTCTGTAGACTGTTACACTGTCAACAGTTTGTAGCTGTTTTAGTCTGTAGACTGTTACTCTGTCAACAATTAGCCTGACATGTGTTATTCTAAAACTTTTTCTGTACTAACTGGATGTGAAGTCAATCCTTATGGCCTGATCTGAAAGATTAATTTTTCTGTATGTGCAGGTCCAAGAACAAGAACGCAGAAAGATGACAGAATGGCAATGGCAGAAAATGAAATAATGCAGAGAAACTGAAGAAACAGAGGATGGTCAGTATAGACTTTGTCTGGAAATAGCTCGTGTCATTAGAATGATACAACAATACACCATTACTACCCTGGCAGCAGATGTTTATACCACTACATCCTCATCACTAGAGTTGCCAGTAATGGTGATTCGGGGGTCACCAGAAGATTCCTGTATTGGCACATACCCAGTTGGAATTTCTATGTGCTTACATCAGAGACGTATTGTTTGAAACAAAGCATCCTCGTCCCTGGATGCAATGCTCAAATACTATTTGACTTGAAGGATAACACATGCATGTTCTTTTAACCCTGTTAGGCCAATACAGTAAATATCTAACAAATTTCCAACTGTTTTCCATGTCTTTCAGTAAAGATATTTGTAGAACAGAAGTAGCTCTTGGATCAAGTTTATCTGGACTCGATGATTTAGTGACAATTTACTGGATGTATATTTAGGGTGTACTTGATGGGGTAATTGAAGTTGTTTTGTTGTGTTCTGTTTCAGTCTGTTGTGATAGACAGTATGATCGTCTCAGTCTACGTCAACAACACAGAGGAGACGTTAAACGTGAGTAACAGTCCGTGGCAGCAGTGCTTGGCTGTACATGGTAGCTGGAACTGTGGTGTTAAAGGTCACATAAACCCTATGGGGTAAAAATACATAAATCACTACCTGGCATCGTTATAAATGAAACCTCGTCATTAAAACTACTCATTTCGACCTTTAATTGACTTAAATCGACCTTTTTGACAACAGTGCACAATATTTCAACCAATCAGAGCGGCGCGACTCTGTGACGTCATATGAGGAATAGCTTTGAGGGCCGATGCAGAATTCATCTACATTTTAGGGGTTAAATTATCTTGTTTACAGGCTTGTATAAACCTGAAATCGCGGACAATTGTTGTGGAAAATGAAAGCTATATGTTCTCACAATCTACTGGCATTTAATTTTGTCTCCCCTGCTTTGCCTAGTTCGAAGTTACAACTTGTTTTCATAGACGCTTCTGTCACAATTGATTGGTGTCGTTAGGCCCTATTTGTATAATGACTGATCCAATTTGATCCCATTTCTGTGTGTTTTTACCTCGATATTTAATCATGTCATGTAAAAATCTGTTTGTATTCTCAAAACAGTGTCGGCCCATAAGTTTTCACATGCAATACAGCAATTAATACTCCCTTGTTGTAACCCGTGTTAGGTGGTATAAACCCTAATGTTATTTGTCATCATTCACTTGATGGTCAGTTAATGAATTTATAACAGGTGTACTGTAATTAGTGGTAACACACTTAGATTACCCGACAAAGGTTCCCATTTGGCATTTCTTGTGTCTGGAGTAAATATTCAACATTATAAACATCGATCAAAGGATTAACCGATAACACGCTGATTGATTAATTACTTTTATCTTACACAGCGGAATTGTCATAAGGTAGTGTTTATGTATGTAGATTTACTAATCTATACTGAATACACTCTGCCGTGTCGGTGTCTGCGTAAAAACAACGTCCTTCTTTCAAAGGATTTACCGGCAATACATTGATTGATTGCCCATTATTGGCTAACTAAATTACTGTTTTAATGAAAGGCGGACATTATGCAATTAGTTGCCAGGTGTGCTATCTTGGGTGACCAATGAGACTATACACCAATACCTGAAAAGATCACTTTTTCGGATATTAAACTGTTAAAAGACACATCATTTGGAACAGTTTTGTGGATATTGATGGATACATTCCTCAAAACAAGGTAATGGCCTGATATTGTTCCTATAACTTTAATCTGTTTTAATTTTAATATTTACATTTTGTTTTTATTCATTTGTCGTAGCATTCAACAGAATCATTGTTTTCACCAGAAGTGTAATGAGACAGACAACATACACTAGGGGTTGTGTGTGCGAATTATGATTCACATTAAGCAAACTATAAAATGTCTAGATATTACAGTTCTGTTATAAATTGACTATAAGTATCAGCAGATCGCCAGCTTTTATTTAGTTTCAATATGCATAAAAGTATGATAATAAACTAATTAGGATTATAAGACCAAATATAAAGATCGCACATTGACTAGTATCTACATACTGGTGAGTGGACATTAACCATGTGAATGTAGCAAGAAATTTATCACAGCAGTATTGTGACTTCGACCCCACCTCGCAAGTGGAAGAAATCGTTATGTTATAAGTTGTGTCATGCAAAATCCTTTTGGTTATGATTCCAATACATATTTAACTTCACGGTAGAAAGTAGTTTTGATTTTCTAACTTGATGAAAACAAACTATAATCTCATTAATTCTAACAGACTTTACGATTTTCAAAATGGCGTCCTGTCGGGGAACATCCGCCAGTCTGTGGATAAATGCTATTTAGGTTTGTTTTCACCGAGTTACAAAAATCAAAACTACTTTCTACTGGTAGTAAAATATGTATTTTATTGATGGCCAATAGATTTTGCATGACATAGCATGATAACATAATTTCTCTCTCCTGCAGCCAGGTGGGTGTCAATATAATACTACTTACAATATTATTGTTACTTCTCGACCACAACCTCACTTCGAGGAAGAAATCGTTATGTTACAAGTTGTGTTATGGAGAATCTTTTATGGTCATCAATCATATACATATTTTTACTATAACTAGTAAGTAGTTTTGATTCTTTAACTTCGTGAAGCGATCTGAACACAAGTAAGATATCATTTCAGGCTTCCACAACGCCGCCGCGACTCACAAACATAACCCATTTAGCAATTTAACCGCGGGTCCTGTGGAAATCTGTGCATGGTGACACCATCACCGACTTCCTAGGAGCAATTGACTACAAAGCAACGATTCAGCATGTCGCTCTTTGATGTCGAGAAATCATCAAATGATGAGCGTGCTACACACTTTCTATACAACTAACTGAAAATCGCTCCTCATATGATGTCACTGCAGTGCTCTGGCGACAGAGTTACGTAACCTGTCTCTGTGGTTTCAGGTTGGCTGAGAGGAAGCAGGCTTAATTTTGGCCACTTTTAATCGCCGGTTATTAATTAACCACAAGTTTTAAAGAATAAATTTGGTGTTCCGCATAAGACTAACCACAAATCTTTCATATGTAATGGTTAAAAGAGTAACAAAAACAAAGTTTAGTGGTTCTTTAAACATCACTGACTGGGTTGTTAACAAATCATCACTGGACTTCACTGGGTTGTTGTTAAACATCACTGATTGACTCGGTTATTGTAAACATCACTGATTGACTGGAGTTGTTGTAAACATCACTGATTGACTGGGTTGTTGTTAAACATCACTGACTGACTGGGTTGTTGTTAAACATCACTGATTGACTGGGTTGTTGTAAACATCACTGATTGACTGGGTTGTTGTAAACATCACTGATTGACTGGGTTGTTGTTAAACATCACTGATTGACTGGGTTGTTGTTAAACATCACTGACTGACTGGGTTGTTGTAAACATCACTGACTGGGTTGTTGTTAAACATCACTGACTGGGTTGTTGTTAAACATCACTGACTGACTGGGTTGTTGTAAACATCACTGATTGACTGGGTTGTTGTAAACATCACTGATTGACTGGGTTGTTGTTAAACATCACTGACTGACTGGGTTGTTGTTAAACATCACTGACTGACTGGGTTGTTGTAAACATCATTGTAAACCAAAAGTCATTGTGTTCTTTAATCTGATTGGTTGAAAAACATGATCGAATGGTATTCGATTCCCGGAAATTCGCTGCGTCTGAATGATGTCACAAATGAGCAGTTCCAGATGCTACCATGGGAGACAGTCAAAATGGCCCGCTGATGAGATTTCACTGCTGTACCCGTACTCGATGTCAATGAATGCAGACACAAAAATGTGTGTGGACCTTTTGGTTTACTTTTGTGTTAGGATTGAAGCACAGAATATTTCATTTGAAACCTTCTGCTGACGCCGCTGGTTCCAAAATGAATTCCTGTGCTTCAAATACTCAATAACACCCGAAATTGGCCAACACATTGATGTTTATCTCCTGACTGGACCGGGTTGTTTCAGGTGTCCAGTCGCGGACAACGCCCAGTCTCTTATAGCCTCCATGAAGAGCAAGAAGAAGATGAGTGGCCAGTTCATGATGAGTGAGGTCATCCTGGAAGGGTCGTTAGGTAGGACTCCTCACGATGTTAAACGTGTTTTAGTGTAATATCCTGAAATTCTTTCAAAGTACATCTTTGGCTTTATTAGCATCTCTGAGAAAGCCAAACTTTACCATGATGTCATATTTTGTTCAGTTCTTAGGGATTTCTGTTTTAGTGAAATACTTGAGACAAGTGTCTGTCATAATCTATATTCACTTTCAAAGGTACTGGACTGAGATGAAACTGTAAAGTACATGTACTATTGTTATGGTAGTATTGGTGTGTCTGTGAACATCAGTGTTGAAATTGTGAAACTTACAAAGGTACATGACTGTGTAACATCTCACTAACCCAGACCAGCATCAAACCTGTATAACATTTTGTGACGAGTGTGGTAAATATGATAATGTTTGAGATGCTGGTTTGGGATGATTATAAGATTCCCATAGCTGATCCTACCTCTTCTATAACGGCGATATGTTTCAGAGCGCCCCCTACCCCTGTCGGAACTTGTCCTCCCTGTTGTGACAACGTGGGCATCACTGGAGGAAGATATATGCACAAATGCCAAAATCTGCATGAACAACTTAGAAACGCTGGAGAAACTACAGTCAGCGGTGAGTACAGGAACATCTATATGGGAACATCTGTAAGGGAATGTTAATGTTATAAAACTGGTGTTGTCAGCTTCTACACCACAGTGAGTATAGGAGTACAGGAACATCTGTATGGGAACATCTGTACGGGAATGTTAATGTTATAAAACTGGTGTTGTCAGCTTCTACACCACAGTGAGTATAGGAGTACAGGAACATCTGTACGGGAACATCTGTACGGGAATGTTAATGTTATAAAACTGGTGTTGTCAGCTTCTAAATGAGTTGACAACATCATGGTAAACATCTGTAACGGGAATGTTAACACAACCACAACAAACACTCAGTTGGTACTGACAGGATCACACATATTAAACACAAACTGATGTCCCAAAATCAGGATATTAAACAAGATGTCCCAAAATGTTCAAGATGAACTGGGGCCATGTGTATTTCTTGTTTACATGCATAATGAAATAATATTTAAGATTGATTGTAGAAGTTCATACATTGATATTCTGTGAATTGAAAACGGACTCCATCAAGACTTGCTTGCTCTTATTCAGTAGGCAAGTAGACATAGTAAATATTTAACCTTCTAAGTGAGTGAGTGAGTTTAGTTTTATGCCGCACTCAGCAATATTCGAGCTATGTGACGGTGGTCTGTAAATAATCAAGTCTGCACCAGGCAATCCAGTGATCAACAGCATGAGCATTGATCTGCGCAATTGCGAACGATGACATATGTCAACCAAATCAGCGAGCCTGACCACCCGATCCCGTTAGTCGCCTCTTACGACAAGCATGGGTTACTGAAGGCACATTCTAACCCAGACCTTCACGGGTTTAAACCTTCTAAGACAATTGTTTGCTTTGTAGTAAATATATACAGGATTTACCGAACTTTTGTGTGCAAACAGTGCTAACTGCAATGTGTCAGAAAGTATGACATTTATACAACCTTTTCTTAAATACCTGTCTAAGTAAGGACCAACTGTTCTGCCTATGATGAAAGCAAAGTAGTAATTGCAGTTCAGTGATCCTTGGTGGAGGCCAATCCTTGCAGATGGTGGAGTTGGCCAGTTTGTCAGTATGTTGAAACTCCCCACCAGCGGCACATGTGATACTGACAATTGATTTCACGCATCTTTGCTACACAGTCTGATTTTGGATTACTATTTTCAGCTGGATCCATGTCGAGCCTTGATTGGAGAGGTCAAGTTCAGCGACAAGAAGAAGTTCTCCAAGTATACCTTTCAGTTAAAACAGGGGAAACTTGTGTGTTTCAAAGATTCAAAGGTGAACATTTCTCTTGCTTATCAAATTAAGTTTTATGAGTTGAAGAAAATGCCTTTCACAATGGCAAATTATAAGCAAGGAGTTTAAACAACTCTTCAGCAAAGGGGTACCAGGTGGGATGAGATAATAATATCCAGCCCTTAACAGGCAGCATGAGTTGAATACCCCCAGGAAGTTGAGAATACAATTTGAATGGACACAGATCCACAGAAGAGAGTAATGATATTATTATGCACTTTAAGCATGAGCCCCTCTTGCATGTTGTAAGTTGCCTTTCTTAATAGAATATTCATTTTTAAGGCAAAAATAGTTTTGTGACTGATCCTGTAATTTCTGGCATTCCTAAGCGAGTGAAAACCTCTTGTTATTATAATGCTGTTACGACGCTGACACAGTATGCGGGTCTGTTTTAACAAAGGTCAGATAAACTTATGTTTTCTTCAGGGTACACATCAGCTGCACTCCTGGAATGTAGAAGACATTGTCATCTATCTGGGCATCGACAGTCGCAGATCAGGAGGAAAGTGAGTTGTTTTGGGCAGATTAGACATACACTCAAACTTTGCTTCTTCCAGCTGATCATCAATGTACAACCAGCTATCTGTCCGTGAATGACAATAAATGTTAATATTTACTTCCTCTATGTGAGATTTGTATCACATTTGTCAAACTCATAGAAAAACCTGTCTTAACAGTTTATATGTTTAGGAGAAAGCACCCCCCGAGGTTTTGGTAGAGAATGTAATACAGAGGGCTTTAGCCCCAAGGGATTTCCCTCCTCCCTTGGTTTTACATTCTCTACCAAAACCGAGGGGAAGTGTTTTCTCTAATATATAAACCGTCAATGATGGATAATTATAATGTAGATGATCATTTAATGAAGCTACATAACAATAATTCTAATTCAACTTAGTATGTAACAAGGAGTGATAGGATTAACCTTTGACCTAGAGGAACTTTGACCTGGTTTAAATAATGAATTTCTTTCACGAAAAAGCAGCGTAAAACGAGTTGAATTAGAATGGGATAACTATACTGTGTTTGTCGAATTGGGGACGTATACCGGTGGTTATACAGCCACAAATTTAATGTTATATCACTAAATTTGCGTCTATATAACAACTGGTTAACGTCCCCAATTCGTCAAACACAGTACACTGCCTCTGTGGTGTAGTGGTTAGAGCGTCCGCCCGGAGAGCGGAAGGTCGCGGGTTCGATCCCCGACCGCGTCATACCAAAAGACGTTAAAATATGGCACTTGTTGGTCCCTGCCTGGTGCTCGGCTTTAATGGGTACAACAAGGACTGGTCGGCTCGGAGTCAGTATAATGTGTCTGAGTGGGGTATTCATGCTTCACTGTGGTATGGTATCTCAGTGGGCTAGCACTATAAAACCAGCTTAAATCTGGGCTAGTACAAACAGCCACACATACACATACACACGCATGCACGTCGTCATATGAGTGAAATATTCTCAAGCATGACGTAAAACCCAATTTCACCTCCTCACCTCAAACACAGTACAGTTATCCCCTAACTGAAGCGCAAGTAAAATCAATTTAAATGACAGTAACTATAAACCCCAATGTCTTCGTCGGCTCGGTGGCCATGAGGTAGAGCATCCGCTTATTAACCTGATAGATGTGGTTCTAATCCTGCTTGGGAAAACGTTGCACTTTGAAATTGATATTGGACGATATTTTTCAATTGATTTCAAACACTCATATATCATTTGAATGTTGATGTTCATATAGAGTTAGGAAAAAAAACAACCTGGGAAGAGGTCTTAATTACAAAAAGTAAAACCTGGGAAGAGGTCTTACTTACAAAAAGTAAAACCTAGGAAGAGGTCTTACTTACAAAAAGTAAAACCTGGGAAGAGGTCTTACTTACAAAAAGTAAAACCTGAGAGCAAAAAAACCCTCAAATGCAGTTATTCCGGGAAACAAGAGATGCTTAATATATAGAGATTATTAACCGAGTGTGTTTCCGTATCATTAATATCATATATTAGGAATGAAAATTGTATTATGCGAGCCTTTGGCGAGCATAATACATCATTTTTATTCCTAATATATAATATTAATGATACGGATACACACGAGGTTAATATCTCTCGTTATCATATAATGTCATTCTTAAAATTACTCTGAAAAAAGAAGCAACTCGTACGTGAGTATATTTGAAGAGAATCAAGCATTTGCGTAAGAATACTTAGCGGTACACCAAGGTGAAGGTCGTTCATGACGTCGGCATATGGTTGTGACTGGTCGCTAATACAGTGCAAGCATAACTCATGCTTAAAATAAGATCTTTCTGTCTTAAAAAGAACAACAAAATCAGGCACGTTTTTCTTAGCTTTTTTTCTATTTTCATTGCGGGTAATCACCTCATCAATATCAGTTTCTGATACCTGACGGAATTGATTCATCGTCTGTATTGTGATCGATAGATCGAAATCCTTGGTTGGTACCTTTCAGTTGTGCCTCATAATCCGTACCTTCAATTTGAACGAAGTACTCCGTTTCATGTTTTCCAAAGTCAATTACTGCAGTAACGACTCCAGAACCTCTGTCACCAATTTTGAGAATGGGGGCAGCCATGTTTGTTAACAAACAATGTAAACTCGCGACGACGTCATCAATAACATGTTAACGTTATAGGATTCGCATGGTGTGTATGGAGTTTTGTGAAAGTAGTTCGTGGATTGACGTAATTTGCATGGTTATCAGATTTGGATACCAAGTTTATCGGATTGCTTTATTGCACCGATAACACCCTCCTTTAGATGATAAATAGTGAGAAGCACCCTTCAGGTTTATATGGTTTCAAAGTGTGTTGCAGTACAACATTCGAGAGCAAATTTATCATTAGGACCAACACTGACTGGAGTTCAGTGAGAATAGTTTGTCAGGAAACATTATTTTCTGTAGGAGATATTTCCATCCTGATTGGCTCACCCTCATTGTCTGTCCAGAGATACCAACCCATACGATTTTATCGTATTTGTTATTACAAACAACTTAAAATACTCGACTACAATAGCAGTAAAAATATACAAATTTAAAAATTAATGCATTAAATTACATTATCAAATACCATACATACCACACACACACAATAAATTTCAACCACATTTTATTCAGTATCAAGCTGTATGTCAATACTTAATACTGATTTAGTGAGTACAATTTTAGTAACAAGTTCTTAGAATATCTATATATTTTTTGATTAGATGTGAACATTCTTGGGAAAAGTTAACACTAATTATTGCCTAAAAGTGCTAAATTTTGCATGAGTTTTTTGCCTTAATACTAATTGGGCTAAATTAGGGTTGGCATCTGTGTTGTGCCCTGATGACGCGAGTGTTGAAGTGTAGTTGTACTGCTTCTTGGTTTCAGGTCCTCACACGGGCTCACATTCATCGTGAAGGGCGAAAAGTGTGTCAAGTGAGTACCAAATAGTGCCAAGCTGGCGTAATGAAGTGAGCGAGTGTGCATGTTTTAGTGATATGTTTAGCAGTATTCCACCAATATCACTGAGGTGGACAAAAGAAAACCTGTTGGATTCTGGATGATAATATAGGTCCCTAGCAATCTGTGCTTGTCCAGAGAGGCAACCAAATGGATAGAAGAAGACTGAAGATTTGCATGTCATTGAATCCTAGATGATCGCGTGTATTTGTGCTTATGCTATTGATCATTGGAAATAGTTGGAATTCTTCTGAACAAACTAAATAAACAGACTTACCGCCAACAAACTGAGTGTACATGAAGTTTGTTTGGATGAAGTAGTTTGTTTTTCAAAGACATAAGGGAAGTGACCTACATGCCTGTGTGTCATTCCTCTCCTTCCCTCATACAGGTTAGCACCTGCTCCTCTACATGTTACTGTTTGTATCTCCACAGGGGCTACTTTGGGCGGAGTCTATGTTTCACGTCTGAGATTGAAATGTTGAAATGGGCATCTGCACTCCTTGTTGCCAAGGTTGGTACATATGACATACATATTTACATGATACTGTAAGCTTTCAGGGGATACTGTATAAAAGAAATATGTATATTTTAGATGAACACCACCCCTCAATGTGAGACTGTCAGTTAAAGTGACATTCCTATCTGTTGTTTCAGCATCCGGAAGGCATCCTGGCATCGTTTTCCTGAAACTCATCCCTGTACCTACATCTGTGAACTCCGTCAGTGAATCATTGGACAGTGTTGTGATTCGTGCTGGACTACAAGGCCGGGGGTCAGCCTACAACTATACGTGACTCTGCTGGCCTTGCCGGCCTCTCCTCCAGCCCCCACAGACGTGAAGTCTGTCCATATAGTGAGATCCTAGCTGCTGTAGCCCACATGTTTGTGGTTCTATGTGTCACAATGACTGTATGAGTGTGGTTCCTGTCAACTGGACTTGTTTCATGTACAAGGGATGCATGTTAGTGAGAACAAGAGGGTGAGGTTTTGCGGTATGAGGTGTTGCGGTATGAGGTTTTGCGGTATGAGGTGTTGCGGTATGACCCCTGTGGAGCCCAAGGTCATTCCACATTCCTGGAAGTGGTCACAGTGGATGATATTGTTCATGCCAAGACATCCTTTATACTGATCCAAGCTGTGCTACATTGAAGCATCCTTTTGAGGAAGTGTTAGTTTCATGCAACAATTGACCATCAGTAGACCCTGTTGTTTATAACAATGATCCTGTTGAAGCTTAATGAAGAAGTACAATCAGCCTCCCAAGGTGGTCGAGTTTTATCTGTGATCTCGATGTTCTGGTTCATTCCTCAAGCCAATGTGATCAACTGAGAAGTGTCAGCCAATGAGAATTTAAGGAGCAGCCTTATGGGTTGTATATTACAGGGATGAAGATCCAGCCAAGCAGATGAATGTTGACGAACCAATCAGAGCCATTGTTACAAGTTACAGGGGAGGTGGTGGACAGACTACAATATGTGATGTGTGACACTATCAGGGCCACTGTACAGAGTGAACAATGTGGCTTGAGGATAGTGGAACAAGTGTGCGTAAGCATCTCCCCATACTGACATCAGTGTAGTGGAGTTGACAGCTTGTCACACTGTGTGGCCCTATGCAGGACTGGTAGTCACTGTTGAAGTAACTTACTTCTAGAAATGTACATGTTCATGAAAATAATGGAGTTGTTGCTTATCACTTTGGAGATTCTGTCACAAAGACTCATAATTAAAATGGTGCTTGTGTCTATGACAGTGTGAATGGCCTGTGGAAGAAGACTGTTCGAGTTTGAGTGATTGTAGTACTTGATTAATTTGGAGGGTGTTTTTTCTCCCTTTTGAAGTTTAGCGTTTGAGCGACATGACAACTTAACTTTCTACATGCCTTAAAGCACACTGAGAAACATAATGTCTGAGGCTTATCCCTTTGTGCCAAAAATTAGACATTCAACTTATATACATGGTGACAAAGATGTTGCAATAAGAAGAGTTGTGCAGGGGTCAAATGATATTTCCTTCTTTGGTATGTTAATTAATCAAAGTTCTAGAGCTTTGATTGAAGATACTATGCTGACTATGGATAGCTGTATTTCAAAATGTCACATGTTTTCTAATGATGTTTTGAACACATGCAGTGAAGATGCAGCCACTTGTGTGTGTATCTTCATGTAGTGTTTCTTGCTGGAATAAATCAGTTTACCTGGATCTGTGCCATGGTCACTTTGGTACATGACACATGGCTCCAGAGTAGGAGCAACAAACACGATCCATATTTTTAAAACAAACATACAGTACGTTGTATTGTTAACACAGTCCATAATGATCACAGACACAGACACAGACACACCTCCATTGTCACACATACTTACAGGGGTGGAAATAAATTTAAAATTGCTAGTGTACTCTGGTACAGTGTAACATGTAAGATCACTTGCCCTGATAATTTTTCCACATATCATACGATTTTCTTGTTCATGTTTTAAATAAACAACAGAGAGAGAGTACAAAAAATACATGTTTGTTTGTGCGCATACAATACATATACGTAAATATAATGCATCAATATATAACAATCAGACAGGTAGGTTTCTCTTCAGATAGATTGCTTGGCTTTTAATAACATTCTTATTGTTGTGCATAACAACTGCTTCAACTTAAATACAGATGGATTTATATGATAATACCCAGGAATAAGCTGCATCCTACTTGTATGGTAGTAAGGACATACTAATAGAAAGTGGTATTCATCCTCTACGACATCTAAATGACACTTACTACATATTGCTATAGTATCGTCGACATTGTCTTTTTTGAAGCACAACTGTTGGACACCCAAATTGTGCGATAAGCAACGAAATTTACATAAAATGCGCCTCAAGTCTCTATTAGTGTACAACGCAGTTTTGTACTCTTCTGCTTCCAAAACTGTTTAACTTTGGAAAGTCAGCTGGACACTGGTACAGCGTCATATGCAAACTTGCTTGCCCGACAGATAAAAACACTGGACTGGGACGTTGGGCAATGGGTTATTTCCACCCCTGACTTACATTGTCTCCCACAGATACACACAGTTACACAGTGGACCATCAATCATGTCGTACTCGCAACACACACATCAAGTGTGTAACATGACTGAAGCTGAGTGTTTTTACTTCAGTTAGTGTTCAACAGCTGGCAGATCTAATCAGTCTTTTAACTGTCACAGTGAGTGTTTTACTTCAGTTAGTGTTCAACAGCTGGCAGATCTAATCAGTCTTTTAACTGTCACAGTGAGTGATTCCTCCTTCCCCGTTATTTACAGCCTACCTGCATATCCAACACTCCACCTGATTTTACCTTTCCTCATGGAAACACCTAGTCAGTGACTTGTAGACATTCTGCTTCTGTTTCTCACCGTCTTGCCATGTGCCCCTCAGGTTAAGCAAGCCACACAAAGCCATGTAAAGCCATGTATGTCAAGTTTAGAGTATACTATAGTTGGGGATTCAACACCTAAGTTTGCAGTCTGAGAAATCCTGTCAATATATGAGATTTTAGTGTTCCTTCTCTTATTATTGTTTCAGTGTCTCCTTGTTGCCAACCTGATTGTGTCAGTAGAAAAACAAACAAGGTTTAATGTAATTTAACAGATGACATTTTTATAATTATTTTGCTCTGTGTAGAGAAATTATCCTTACAACATGTTGAAAACATTTTAATATTTGTGACATTTTAAATTTTTATATTGTTTTTATCTGTACCATGTCTTGTCATCAACAGTTAGGTAGTCAGAATATCTCCAGTCCTAGGTTGCCACGAATATGTCTGTACGAGTGCTACACAGACTTGCTTGTACACACATTCTGAAGTATTATACAGGCTGCCTGTCATTCAGTTTGTGCCATTGTATATTTGTACATTAGTATTTGTAAATATTCATTTCATGTTTTCTATGTTCAGGTTCGATATGTTTGCAGTATACAACAGTAGAGTAAGACATGTATGTGGCTGCTTCCTCCTCACAGTTTTTAAAAGAGACTTAAAAAGAAAAATGTATTTTGCTTCAATATTTGGCATTTTTGTCATGAGCAGCATTTCACAATCCTTTGTATTTCCTTCATTACACAGAATGCACAATACAATAATTCCTGGGGGATAACACTCGAGTAGTATGACCCGTTACACTGAGAAGAGCATAACGTTAAAATGTTGTTTTCCAAAGTATGGCTTAAACATTACATTTGTCGATTTTCTTTGTCGATTTCATGCTACATGATGACAGGGTATTGCCGTCATATGTATAATCAATTGCCCCACGTCATTGTGCCTCTGTGGGGATCCAGAAATGTACCTGCAGCTCTCTGTGACAAGGTTGTCAGGAATGGTGGGGTGGGAGATGGTAGCAACAAACAGTAAGGCATGTTGTCACTTGAGGATTTTACTGCAACATTTGTGGAAACATGTTGAATGTTAACACTTCATTGGTTAATGACAGTGATCGCTTGTAGTGCTTCAGTATGCATGTCCGATACTTTGACATTTTATCGGTTTATATATATATATAGAGAGAGAGAGAGAGACAAACATATGTCTGTATGTGTGTGCCTGCTCACATGCTTACGTGTGTGTGTGTGCAGTTGTGTAAGCAGGATGATTCCTAGTGCAATATTCTCTGTAATAATGTCAGATGGTTTATGTATGTGTTAATGTCATGCCCTGGACAGCATGGTGCCTGCTACTTGGGTCCGTCTACATATTCTCACAGGCCAATACTTGGCCTCCGCAGCTCTGGTCTTAACAATCTCTCAGTTCCTGCTCCACTGGCTGTGACTAGTGTTAGGGTTTGTAGAGGTCACTTGTAGTACACTGATTTATAAACTTTGTTTTACATTATTCATCGAATGCAATGTTTTACTGATTTATAAACTTTGTTTTATATTATTCAGTGAATGCAATGTTAAAAGGTTGTAAATATCTCTGGATTTTGGAAAATATCAAGTTTGAAAAAGTCCCAGGGGCACTTTGTTGGGAATCGTAGATATGCCCCTGCTTCTGATTGCCTGGTAGATACGTACAGAGTAAACTAGTTACGTCACTGCATGACAGCATAATGTAATGGAAGTGAATGTGGTTTTGGTGCAGGCAAACCATGGATGCCGATAGGTAAACTCTGGGATTTGAACTTATGATACAGATTCCACTGTGTCTTTAGTAACTGTGCCTTCAGTTGATTCCCTGATCCTTCAGCTGGATTTTAAAATGGCTTCCGACTATGGTAGATAACATGATTGAGAGCAAATGTGAAATTGACAGAAAGTAAGAAGAGTAAATAATCATTGTAAATCTTATGCAGAATCTTAAAGCCACAATGTGACACATTTTCGACAATATTTTGGCCAATATTGTATATAAAGACTTATTTCACTCTACTTCAAGACGAACAGCTTCCAAACAGAGAACACTTGCCATATATCGAATGTAAACAATTGCTCCGTACATCGAAACCTGTCGCATACGGTGTTGTCTGTGTTTGCCGAACTGGCCTCAATCACAAGTTAGTTATAGGATATTCGTAAAGAGGGACATAGCTCTATGGCCTTCGCTTGAAATAATGTTCGGACGGTAGAGGGCACGAGAGTAGTTTAATGCAACATTGCATTAATTCATGCAAATTCTTTAATTCAATATTGTAACTAATTACATAATTTAATTTTTTTTTAATTATATGGTAGCTTCCCTGAGTGCTGATGGATATTATTGAGAGAAATGCATTATGTATTTTAGAGAAGTGTGGTGTGAAATAGTGCCTTTAAGTGAATTTTATCTTCTGGGAGCATTTCTGAATTATCCATTCTTGGTAATTGCATTGTCAGAAATTTGTTTTAACCTAAAGTATTTTATCAATACAATCTTATGCAATATGATATCTTGTGATAAGAGTTACTTTTTAATATTTCATGTCTAAAATATATTTAAATGTCAGTTGTTGAACATGTTATTTTGTTGTGCCTTCAATCACGGGAATTGGAAATTTTGATTTTTATAATGAAAATATTTATATTTGCAATGAAAAATAGAGTGTTTATAAGAAAATACAACGTTTGTAGAATTTCGTCATAAAAATCAAAATTTCAGATTCCTGTGCTCAAATAAAGAGCAGCAAATTCAGGTGCATGTCAGTTGTGAAAGGGGTCATGGGGAAATAGTTTCTATGTATTATATTGAAAGAGGATCAAGTGAAATAGTTTAATATGTGATCAACAATTGTGGTGATATTTGTTAATAAGTCATTAAGCAATATTTCAGCAACATTCTTCCTTTGCCATTTGTGCATGCAGAGGTATGTGGTTAAACAAATATATATGTGTGATCTTTAGAATTTATGGTGGGAAGGCTGAGACGGCATCGAAAAAAATAGCATGTTACAGTTTTATGGTTAACATATGGTCTTTTTATGAAAGGTTTTATCATTTCAGAAATCTTCTTGAAGCCATCTATTTTACATTTCTTAGTTTTTGTATTTACCTTTCCAACCAGGAATGAATTAAAATGTAATATTTGTTCAAGTCCTTATTTAATGCCAAGCCTGATAATAATGTTTTTGACCAAAACAAATCATGAATTGTTTCCATGATAAAAATGTTGGGTTTTTTTGGTGAATGCTCCCATGGAAATGCGCTTTTTGATGAAATCATGTTGGTCACATTTGAAAAAACCTAAAATAAAATAGAGAAATATATTTGTTTTGTCATGTAAACAAAAGCAAGTAGTACATGTGATTTGAGACTGTTTCATGTTAGAAGCTGTAGTATGGATGAATACAGTATCTCCAGACCAACTCTTCATCCATCTTCAGTCGTTTTGTATTTTTATTTAAAAAATCAAAGGGTTTTGAAAAGATTTCTATTGAAAAAACGGTTAAAGTGTTTTGAGCAATAAAATTTGTAAACAAATACAAAGGAAGTCGGTTCTTAGAAACAAGCCCTCTGAGCCGTTCCCTTGTCATTCCTGTCCTCATTGAGAAACAAGCTATTGTTCACATAGCAAGTAACATTCCTTGTCTGTGTCCACACAGTGCAGCATTTAACTACCTGCACACTCTACCTGGCTTTTGCCAATGGAGGATGTCATTTTCACACGTCTTCTTGTTTGTACATAATATATGAATTTAATTTTTCATGTCATATATTTTAGATATATTTCAAATTATGACAATAAATGCTGTGTTTTAGATATATAGATGTCTGCTGGTGTTGTTTGTTCAAAGTACCCTCAGCTTGTCTCTGTTATGATTCTAGGGCAGAACAAGTCCCCACTACCCTGTGCTTGTCTCTGTGATGATTCTGGGGCAGAGTAAGTTCCCTTACCCTGTGCTTGTCTCTCTGTGATGATTCTGGGGCAGAATAAGTCCCCACTACCCTGTGCTTGTCTCTGTGCTTGAATAAGTCCCCACTACTCTGTGCTTGATCTCTGATGATTCTGGGCAGAATAAGTCCCACTACACCCTGTGCTTGTCTCTCTGTGATGATTCTGGGGCAGAATAAGTCCCCACTACCCTGTGCTTGTCTCTCTGTGATGATTCTGGGGCAGAATAAGTCCCCACTACCCTGTGCTTGTCTCTCTGTGATGATTCTGGGGCAGAATAAGTCCCCACTACCCTGTGCTTGTCTCTCTGTGATGATTCTGGGGCAGAGTAAGTTCCCACTACCCTGTGCTTGTCTCTGTTATGATTCTAGGGCAGAACAAGTCCCCACTACCCTGTGCTTGTCTCTGTCTCCCATGTGATGATTCTGTGGATTCTGGGGCAGAGTAAGTTCCCACTACCCTGTGCTTGTCTCTCTCTGTGATGATTCTGGGGCAGAACTACCCTGTACTTGTCTCTCTGTGAGTCCCCACTACCCTGTGCTTGTCTCTCTGTGATGATTCTGGGGCAGAATAAGTCCCCACTACCCTGTGCTTGTCTCTCTGTGATGATTCTGGGGCAGAAGTAAGTCCCCCTACCCTGTGCTTGTCTCTGTGATGATTCTGGGGCAGAGTAAGTCCCCACTACCCTGTGCTTGTCTCTGTGATGATTCTGGGGCAGAGTAAGTTCCCTTACCCTGTGCTTGTCTCTCTGTGATGATTCTGGGGCAGAGTAAGTTCCCACTACCCTGTGCTTGTCTCTCTGTGATGATTCTGGGGCAGAACAAGTCCCAACTACCCTGTGTGATGATTCTAGGGCAGAGTAAGTCCCCACTACCCTGTGCTTGTCTCTCTCTGATGATTCTGGGGCAGAACAAGTCCCCACTACCCTGTGCTTGTCTCTCTGTGATGATTCTGGGGCAGAGTAAGTCCCCACTACCCTGTGCTTGTCTCTCTGTCTCCTTACTCCCTGTGCTTGTCTCTGATGATTCTGGGGCAGAGTAAGTTCCCTTACCCTGTGCTTGTCTCTGTGATGATTCTGGGGCAGAGTAAGTTCCCTTACCCTGTGCTTGTCTCTCTGTGATGATTCTGGGGCAGAGTAAGTTCCCTTACCCTGTGCTTGTCTCTCTGTGATGATTCTGGGGCAGAGTAAGTTCCCTTACCCTGTGCATGTCTCTCTGTGATGATTCTAAGGGGGAGAGGAAGTCCCCACTACCCTGTGTGATGATTCTAGGGCAGAGTAAGTCTCCACTACCCTGTGTGATGATTCTGGGGCAGAACAAGTCCCCACTACCCTGTGTGATGATTCTAGGGCAGAACAAGTCCCCACTACCCTGTGCTTGTCTCTCTGTGATGATTCTAGGGCAGAGTAAGTCCCCACTACCCTGTGCTTGTCTCTCTGTGATGATTCTAGGGCAGAACAAGTCCCCACTACCCTGTGTGATGATTCTAGGGCAGAGTAAGTCTCCACTACCCTGTGCTTGTCTCTCTGTGATGATTCTGGGGCAGAACAAGTCCCCACTACCCTGTGTTATGATTCTAGGGCAGAGTAAGTCCCCACTACCCTGTGTGATGATTCTAGGGCAGAGTAAGTCCCCACTACCCTGTGTGATGATTCTCAGAGTAAGTCCCACTACCCTGTGTTACTGATGTCATTTCCTAGAACAAGTCCCCACCTCTGTGCTAATCTCTCTGTGATGTGAGCGGCAGACTCGTGATTGGAGACAATCAGATTTAGTGATGATTCTGGGGCAGAGAAGTTGTTTCAAAACTGACCATTCGCATGGCCTCGATGATTTCTGGGGCAGAACAAGTCCCTAAACCTCTTCCTCTGCGCGATGCGCAAACGTTTCTTCTAGACAGAACTCAGTGATGTCTGGGGCAGATCAGTGGCCACTCCATCGCCCTCGTTGACAACGGACAAGCTAGCCATTAAACGTCTTGTGTGTAACATCAACACAAGTCCCCACTAGATGTCTGGGGATATTTGTGGCCTCACATTTGCTTGTGTTAGTCATGTTGAATCTAAGTCGATGTAACACTGTTCTGATTGGGCAGAAAGTCCCCAAGGGAGATAATTCGTGTTGCGATCTTTCTGCCGCTAGAGGATTTTACGAGAAACACTACCCTGTGAAATATGATGATTCTTAGGGCAGAGGTTCCGCACCCTGATATGACTGGTGATGATTCTGTGGGAAGAACAAGTGTGTGATGATTCTAGGGCAGAACAAGTCCCCACTACCCTGTGTGATGATTCTAGGGCAGAGTAAGTCTCCACTACCCTGTGTGATGATTCTAGGGCAGAACAAGTCCCCACTACCCTGTGTGATGATTCTAGGGCAGAGTAAGTCCCCACTACCCTGTGTGATGATTCTAGGGCAGAGCAAGTCCCCACTACCCTGTGTTGATGATTCTAGGGCAGAACAAGTCCCCACTACCCTGTGCTTGTCTCTCTCTGATGATTCTGGGGCAGAACAAGTCCCCACTACCCTGTGTGATGATTCTAGGGCAGAGCAAGTCCCCACTACCCTGTGCTTGTCTCTCTGTGATGATTCTGGGGCAGAGTAAGTCCCCACTACCCTGTGCTTGTCTCTCTGTGATGATTCTGGCGGCAGTAAGTCCCCACTACCATGTGCTTGTCTCTGTGATGATTCTGGGGCAGAATAAGTCCCCACTATCCAGTGCTTGTATGTCTGTGATGATTATATTATTATATATAATTATATACACTTACAACTTTGAGATCTATGAGGTGGGAAACAATGTGCATGGTGGAGAGGTGAGTGCAGGCCGGCTCAAGGTCATGGCTAAGTTGCTGGCACTTGATCACTCTTTGTGGCTGTGTGCCCTCTATCTTAATTGGATGGTTGTCTCAGTATGCGCATGTGTCTCTTCAATATGTCTGATGTTTCTTTCTTTGTTGTTTAACGCCGCACCAAGGATTATTCCAGCTATATGACAGCAGTCTGTATATAATTGAGCAGACAATCTAGTGATCGACATCATTCATCTATCATTCAACACTTCCTTCCACGTCACATCGTCACGCACAGAGGGAAAGCCACGTCGTGGTACACGATGACGTTATAGAAGTCCGTCACAATTTTTGTTTTGTCGTAAGGGAATGTTGTTTTCTGCTAGTGTCTGGTTCAGGGAGTTGCAGAAGCTGCTGAACGTGGCTGCTTAGCTCTCGATCGCTGGTACTCGATGAAGGTGCTGACGATGGTGTCGGATGAATGTGTGACGATGGTACAGGAAGCGGGGTACATGTTGAAGGTGCTGAACGTGGCTGTCTCGCTGTCGATGATGAATGTGTGACGATGGTACAGGAAGCGGGGGTACATGTTGAAGGTGCTGAACGTGGCTGTCTCGCTGTCGATGAATGTGTGACGATGGTACAGGAAGCGGGGTACATGTTGAAGGTGCTGAACGTGGCTGTCTCGCTGTCGATGAATGTGTGACGATGGTACAGGAAGCACGGGTACATGTTGAAGGTGCTGAACGTGGCTGTCTCGCTGTCGATGAATGTGTGACGATGGTACAGGAAGCACGGGTACATGTTGAAGGTGCTGAACGTGGCTGTCTCGCTGTCGATGAATGTGTGACGATTGTACAGGAAGCACGGGTACATGTTGAAGGTGCTGAACGTGGCTGTCTCGCTGTCGATGAATGTGTGACGATGGTACAGGAAGCACGGGTACATGTTGAGGGTGCTGACACAGAAGTAGGTGTCATTGGCTGTAAGGTGGCTCAGATCGGCGATGGTGGAAACTAGTTGATCCATTTGCTGACATCATGGAGGACGATGCCACCTGCAGTCTGTAGGTGAGGGCCTGGGTTGGGTGATGTCCGATTGTTGAGATGGTGGGTGGTAGCTCCTTGTCGCGGAAACCGTAGAGAATAACCTGGAGGCTGGTCATTGTGGTACTGCCTGGACTATTGAATGCTGAACTGCAGAAGGCGAATCGGTACGTATACATATCATGCACTTACTTTATTACACTGGTGAACTACAACTTTGCTCATTGATTATGGACTATGAAAACTTCTCTGAAATATATTTTAAACAAGGACACATGTTGTGGATGTGAATGGGTAATACGAAGTAACTCATTGTTCATACAAACAACTTAAACATGACGAATGAGTGAGTGAGTATGATTTTACGCCGCTGTAAAGAATATTTCAGCATTATCACAGCGGGGGACACCAGAAATGGGCTTCACACATGACAAATGATGCTGTGAATGTATGCAATATTACTCTGCTCTGTGTTGTGTTCAGGTGTTGGACCCCAAGGAAACACCTTGACAATATCAGGAGTTGGCTCTTTCATACCCACATAACATAATTTGACAAGAGGGTGGACACGTTTTAGGCTACATTTAACCGAAAAAAATCAATAGATTTTGCATGTTAATTCAAATGTGATTCACCAAGATCAAATCGTGCTGAAATACTTGCAAATGATGATATACGTCGACAATCACCCACTGCCTTGGACGTCTGAAACCGGATGTAGAGTACTGTACTGGGGGCGAGCTGGCTAAGGCCCAGGCTAGTGATCCAGAGAGGTTGAGGTGCCGGGATCGCGCCCACCTGTGACCGGGTGTAAAAACCTTGGAGTCAACTTTGTGTGCAGACTCTTTCAGTGTTGCCACAACCCCTAGTGTACAGTACACAACATCTGTGCACTTAAAAGAACCCACGAATCCGTTGGTATATGACCAGATGGTGGCCACATGAATACGTGCAAACACCTAGTTGCGGGTACATCAACGTGCAGTAAACTTGGACAAAGTACTGTGACTATGTGTCCCAGTCCACCCAACTGTGAATGGGTAACTCGTTAGGATGAGAAAGCCACAATATCTCGGTGCGCCTAGTGGCAGCAAGAGTTGTATACTCCCCAGGGAGTTGAGATTGATAATACGATGTGCCGTTGAGATTTATATCCAATGATCGAGGGAAAAATACCCTTGAGCATGCACCAGTTGCGTGGATATGTGCGCTTGATAAATATACTATAATTAAATAAATAAATAATATTAATGGTTTGTATTGTATTGGTTTGAGCCTACTACACCGGCACAGTCGTCACAGTATAACAGCCCCTTGTGTGCGTCCGTTAAAAGAATACAAACGGCTGTGGGTTGTGAGGCCGAGACGTTTATGTTTGGTGTAAGTGTTAAACAGCCTGAAAGAACATAAGGAAATATAGTAAATGGAATCACATAAATATGTACATGTTCGAATCACTCATTAAGTATATAAAATACACCTAGTTAAATACATCTGAACTATGTCACAAGTTATAATGTTACATAATATTAATACAAATATACAACGATCATAAAGACATACTGTAGGTATCTTTAGGGAATACAATAGTAAATACATTTCTGGTATGCATATAAAGAATCTGGGCAGGTGTTACATACCAGGTTGGTTGTACCCACTATGATAAGGAGGATATTCTTTCGACTGATCACATATCTGCATAACAAATAATTATGTATGCAGAGAACAATATATATATAAAAGTGATATGATATAAAATAAGGTTTAAAAGTACAATTGCATTCGCCACACAAATCAAACATGGAATCACACATAATTTTACATATATGTGCCTATCAACCACACATCAAACATGGAATCACATGGCCTATCAACCACACATACCAAACATGGAATCAATTTTTTACATATATGTGCCTATCAACCACACATACCAAACATGGAATCACATATAATTTTACATATATGTGCCTATCAACAGTGTAGGAAAGATGTAGAAAATCTAGCCTGTCCACAGGACTGGCAGGTCAATTTTTACATAGTCCTGCCAAAATCTAGCCTGTCCTCAAATATAAATAAAACAGCTTTGGCAGTAAATATTCAAAAAAGGTTATAATCATTATATATATGTCATTGCTTTGCTAAAATTGACCCGACATGAGGACGGACTAGATATTTTTTTAACCCGTCCTCCACAATATTCACACCCGTCTCGACGTTGGGACGGGCTATCTTTCCTACACTGCTATCAACCACACATACCAAACATGGAATCACATATAATTTTACATATATGTGCCTATCAACCACACATACCAAACATGGAATCACATATAATTTTACATATATGTGCCTATCAACCACACATACCAAACATGGAATCACATATAATTTTACATATATGTGCCTATCAATCACACATACCAAACATGGAATCACATATAATTTTACATATATGTGCCTATCAACCACACATACCAAACATGGAATCACATATAATTTTACATATATGTGCCTATCAATCACACATACCAAACATACAGGCATGCATTCAAACTGACTATTGATTACCTTTAAGTTGCCAGATATTTAGTTGATATATGTTTAGGATTGCGCAATACATAAACAATACATATACTCACAATAACACAATGATCTGATAGTTCATCTTCAGCTATACATATTTATAAGATATATTTTATTTCAAGTAAACCAAGTCTGACTTACATGCCACAATAAATTATATTTCTAATTATAGCAAACAAGAAACTGTCCATATATATATACAACATTTTATACGATATGAACCTACCTTAAATTCTTATAAAAGTCCCTTGGTTTTAAATACAACCTTTATTCCGAAGTACAACACAGCGTCTGAGTTTAAAATCTTTACACTGTAGTTTAAGCTATGGCCAGCTTGGCCTATCAGTGAAACAACAGAACTGACTGAGAGCTGGGGCAAGGAGTGTTGTAAGCATGCAGTGTGACAATTAGTGGAGGTTAGACTGGGAGCTGGGGCAAGGAGCGTTGTAAGCATGCAGTGTGACAATTAGTGGAGGTTAGACTGAGAGTTACTAGGCTTACTATGCAGAGCTATGGAATGAGAATAAAATAAAGTATAAAACATAACTAATATTCCTGCAGATGTTTATATCGTGTAATAGATTAAGTAATTAAATGGAAACAATGCCATCCACCTTAATGCTTAACATAATCTTCCTGACTAAAAACTATGTTTATATATATATATTTGAGTCTGCCACAACAACGACGATAAACCGTTGTATTCCTACACAGGTACATGACCTTCTCTTATGCTGTTTATACCTAATGGAGTGAGATCGATGTCAAAGATCTAATTGTAATGGTGTCGATACACGGAATCCCAATGAAAGGTCTCTTTTGAGTCAGATCCTTTAATAGCTCCATTGACGGAGATATCAGTGCATCTTGAAAAGCATTTCAGTTTTCTATTTGAAAATTGATAAATTAAGCTATATCAAATAACACAGTTAACCTGGATGAAGGGAGAGAGGAGAGTGAGTTCAGCTGCACTGTCTGCATCAGCAGCCCCAGCAACCTGCCAGAAGATGGCGTGAAAAGGCAAGCAGCACACCTTTGGGAAATAATGTTTGGTAGTTATCTAACACCGCAGCACACCTTTGGGAAATAATGTTTGGTAGTTATCTAACACTGCCGCACACCAACATAATCCATCAATACCTTGTGCTCCCTTAGCGTGTGAAATGCCTTTACCGATGTGTATACAATCAACACAAACTGCCTCGCTGGTTTTCATAATCACTTGGGTTGTCAATTCTTAAAATGTTCGGGGCGGTGGGGTGGTAATGGTTAAAGCGTTGGCTCGTCACGCCGAAGACCCGGGTTCGAATCCCCACATGGGCACAATGTGTGAAGCCCATTTCTGGTGTCCCCGCCGTGATGTTGCTGGAATATTGCTAAAAGCGGCGTAAAAACCAAACTCAGTCTTAAAATGTTCGCTTACTATATTTCCCAAATTGAAATGTCACGGCATAATCGGTAATACTGCATTATTATTAATTGACAGTGTAATGTTGAACCATGCTATGACTGTATTGAATTGTTTCTGCTCAGGTTCAGTGGAGGACAGAGGTGCAAATACAACATGGCCTGTAGATGTGTCGTGTTTACACACTGGATATCCAGCCTAAGCTCGTGTTGAAGCTTGGCCACTCTCACTATTACTACCTGATGATATAACTATTAGTATTTTGTTTCTGACTGCTATCGATAACTGTTTTCTAACACTATCTTTCAGAATGATATTGTATATATCAATATATTCGTGAACACTCGATCTTCTCGCGCACAACCCAGGGACGAGGACTCTGATCCGAAACTAAACCTGTTCAACCATTGCCTGTGGCCTGCTGTGTAGCTGAGTATGTTGCTGTTCATCCAGCAGAAAATGGGTACCCGGTGGGATAAAGTCATGTGACTATAACCTTCTAGCACCTAACAGGCAGCTTGGGTTATCCGGGGTACTCAGGTTGTTTGAGCGCTTCGAGTATGCATTGTGCATGGAGACTGCGCATGACAAATGGATAATTATTATTATCATTATTATTATCTGCCGCTTGACTGAACTGACAGTAGAAGGAAGGGTGTGTTTGTTCTAGATTCACTCTTGTGAAATAAATCATATAAATATCCTGTAATGGTACAATCTCAACATAAAGACACTCTCTCATTCCGCTCCATCTCTCCTTGACTGGATACCCTTGTGAACATAAATCCTGGCTGAATTAAACCGTCCATTCAAAACATTATGAAATGCCCCACTGTCCTATTTTCGGTCATGAAAATTCCTCTGACATACACCCATCTCGTTCCACTGCTTGGTTCAATCCCATCCTCCCCCACCCGCTAGAAAAGGCGCCGTTACATTTGTTATTGAAATGTTGCTCTTGCTACCCAGTTCACGATTAGGAAACACCCAGAGTATGAGGACAATACATTGTATACATATACCATCAGACATGAAGCACCCTCTCCATAATCATGATACATCCGTTGTATGATTTTGACTGGATCATCAGAATGTATGTATGAACCACTGTCAATACATGATAACACCAGGTGTTCCCAAAAGGCGAGCGTAGCCTGCAGCACAGGTAGTTACTGTCACAAACATGTGGAAAGCAAGTCAATTGTTCACCTGAACAGACATGGGAACATGCAGTGTATAAACGTATTATTATTACGTGTATACTGAATGTAGGCCGTACACTTTGGTAATGACCCCTCGTTGTTATCATGACGATACTCCCACAATCCTTTACAGAAGCTTCACAATCCTTTACTCGGTCATTATCCATCGAGTGAGGGACACTTTTGGAGTTCCTCCAGATGTTCAGGCAGCACTCCTTTACCTATCGAATGAAGGAGATTTTTGGAGTTCCTCCAGATGTTCAGGTAGCACTCCTTCACGGGACTATGATATTGTTTCAAGAGAAAGACAGGAATGGAGTTTGGCTTTATGAAAGGTAAAACACATAATGCAGATGTTAGACTACAGATGAACTTGATGAGGTACTATTTCCACACATTCTAAGCACTGTTTATGCAGTGTTCAGCTCCCCATGACGATACTACACAACAATACGTCAAGTAGTTACAGAATGGTGCACGTCTTTGACTCACGTCTCGGCACCACCACCCCCTCCTCCCCGTCGTTCCCCCGGGGAGATAGTTCCTCAATCCTGTCCTCCTCTGGACACTGCTCCCTCTTTGAGCTCTTCCTCCTCTCCATCTTCCTCACACGGGTGCTGACTCGCCGGGTGCTTTCAACCCTCCGCCACATAGTCAGCAGGGCTGAAACCAGTCACAGATCATAATCAGGCGGTTAACCAGTGCCACAGATCAAACATAGACGGTCTACTGTAGATCCCTGACACAGATCAAACACAGGCGGTCTACTGTAAACCAATGACACAGATCAAACACAGGCGGTCTACTGTAAATCACTGACACATATCATACACAGGCGGTCTACTGTAAAACACTGACACAGATCATACACAGGCGGTCTACTGTAAAACACTGACACAGATCATACACAGGCGGTCTACTGTAAAACACTGACACAGATCAAACACAGGCGGTCTACTGTAAAACACTGACACAAATCATACACAGGCGGTCTGTAAAACACTGTAAAACACTGACACATATCATGTTTCATATCAGGGCGGTCTACTGTAAAACACTGACACATATCATACACAGGCGGTCTACTGTAAAACACTGACACATATCATACACAGGCGGTCTACTGTAAACCACTGACACAGATCAAACACAGGCGGTCTACTGTAAATCACTGACACATATCATACACAGGCGGTCTACTGTAAAACACTGACACATCATACACACTGGCAAACACAGGCGGTCTACTGTAAAACACTGACACAAATCATACACAGGCGGTCTACTGTAAAACACTGACACACTGATCATACACAGGCGGTCTACTGTAAAACACTGACACAGATCATACACAGGCGGTCTACTGTAAAACACTGACACAGATCATACACAGGCGGTCTACTGTAAACCAAAGTCACAGATCAAACACAGGCGGTCTACTGTTAATCACTGACACATATCATACACAGGCGGTCTACTGTAAAACACTGACACAAATCATACACAGGCGGTCTACTGTGAGTTAAAAAGAAGCTCGTATGTGGAAAAGGCAACATCTCCCTGCACTAAATAGTAGAAATGTTTAATCAATTAACCGCACACTGACTATTTGTGTACATATTACATGAGTCGGTGGCATCATTATCATTAATAATTGAAAGCATAAAAAGCAATTAGTTTGCATTTTCATTTAAAAAAAATAATAAGTAGTAAGGTCAACACCAGGTTCCAAGGCATGGCCTAGAGACAATACCAGTTGTTGCCACCCTGGCTGTAATACATGACACGGTTATCATCTTTCCAAAGCAACTTTATGGTTTCAAATTTTATGTTTTTAGAGTGTTCAATAAATGTTGTTTGATCTTATTTAGTTTGAATGATGATAATCGACAGTCCACAGATATGGCTGTATGTTTGTGAAGGATCAAATTGGGTATGAGCATTAACCGGATGAGGTCGGTCTTGAACGTGGTGTTGTGTACTTATGCGCCTAGGTAGTACACAAAAGATGCCTTGATTTGATGCTGTAGCGTGCGATGTATGGGTAAGTAAGAAACAGACAACTCCAGTCGTACTCGTTTAATTGTTTTTATTTACGTTCCATGTTATGTCTTGTGAAACAACTCGTGAAAGATATGTTAAGGGACAGACACTGTGTAGTTAACTCTGTTTACATGCTGAAAAAGCTGGAAAAGGGTTATGTGTGATAAACCGAGACCTCTTGTGTTTCGATTTCAGAACATATGGATGCTTCTATGTACTAGTATTTGATGGGCACGTGGGCGAGATTCTCTACATTAAACAACCGTCTGACATTGCTTGGTTCGAAGTACACCATTTCGCTGTTCGCTCAGTGAAGCCATATAAAATCCTATGTTGAACAATGCTTTAAAGCAGAAGGCACGCTATAAGCACAATACACCGATGTCAGATTTCAAATGTTAAATGTTACATCACGAACACGGTGAACAAGTCGGATAATGGTGGAACAATGTCTGGACAATCCTATATTCCAAACCTACCTATATTTCTCTTACAAGGAAGCATCCATCACTGTATTATTTGTGCCAATTTTACCAATCAGTACCTCAATCCCACAGAGATCTTGTACCAATCAGTTCCTCAGTCCCACAGAGATCTTGTACCAATCAGTACCTCAAGAACACAGAGATCTTGTACCAATCAGTACCTCAATCCCACAGAGATCTTGTACCAATCAGTACCTCAATCCCACAGAGATCTTGTACCAATCAGTACCTCATCAATCCCCAATCAGTACCTCAGAGATCTTGTACCAATCAGTACCTCAATCACCACAGAGTTCTTGTACTAATCAATACCCAAGAAATCACTCTATTGTACCAATCAGTACCTCAATCCCACAGAGATCTTGTACCAATCAGCTCTTCAATCCCATCAGACATTGTACCAATCAGTACCAATCAATCCCACAGAGATCTTGTACCAATCAGTACCTCAATCCAACAGAGATCTCTTGTACCAATCACTACCTCAATCCACAGAGATCTTTCTACCAATCAGTACCTCAATCCCACAGAGCTCTTCAGTGTTACAGGGAGATCTTGTACCAATCAGTACATCAATCCCACAGAGATCTTGTACCAATCAGTACCTCAATCACTTGACACTGAATCTCACCTGATTAAAACAGTTAAAACAGTTCAAACTCTCAAACATCAGGCAAGCAACTTCTTTCCAACCGCGGTGTATTCCAAGAGCGAGTGTGTGGTATATCGGGACAGTGTTAAGGGTCCTTCACAGTTATTTCGAATTGACAGGAATCAAGGAGAATCAGCCAGAAATTTTGTTTTCCCAAAATTCGAACCGCATTCGGGAGAGAATGTCAAAATAACAATTTTTCTCAAGCTGTGTAAGAATGCTGTTGGAATACTTAGAACGCACTTTGAACTCGCCTCGATGATTCTTACTCATTCCAAACGTACTAGATCACGAATGCAGCTCGAATGAATCTGAATACAGTGGGAATAATTAGAATGCCGTTAGAATACACTAAGAATACTTAAAATGTATTTCGACTGCCGTACGAGTCCGGTTCGACTGCTGCGTGAATAGCACTCGAATTTCAGTTGGAAAGTACCTCGAATGCTGTACGAATATACATAGAATGCATTCAGAACCCTCTTGGAATGACCCCCGAATATGGATCGAATGTTAAAGAATTAAAACAGAATGCAGCTCGAATATTTCAAATGTCCTTCAAATGCACTTAGAATGAAACACGAATTTCCGAAATGCATCAAATGCTGCCGGAATGTTCCACGATGGGGTATAAAAACCTGTTGAATCTGGACTATTCATCAGTCACTGCCCCACTCCCATAGATTATGGACCACTTGGACCATGTTGCGTTGCTCCAGATTGCTGTCCTCCAGCAAGCCCTGATTGAACGTGATGTGGAGAAGACCAGGAGAAGAAACAGGAGATTACAGACCAGACCATGGCTGAGTGAGGAAAGGAGGAGGCTGTATGGACATTACACAAGACTGATGGAGGAGCTCAGCGTTCAGGACACGCAGTCATTCTTCAACTACCTCAGGATGGAGCCTGCCATGTTTGATGAGTTGGTGCAGAGAGTGGAGCCAAGAACACAGAAGCAGGATACATATGTGAGAAAGGCGCTACCTCCAGACTTGAAGCTCGCCATCACATTGAGGTTCCTGGCTTCAGGTCATAGGTACCCCAGCATCATGTACAGCTTCCGCGTGGCAAGGAACACAATCAGCCTCATCATCCCAGAAGTATATAAGGTCATTGTGGAGGAATACAAGGATGAGTTATCATCTGTCCTACCACTCCAGAAGAATGGGCACCCATTGAAGAGGTATTCAGAAACAGGTGGACTATTCCTCATGCCGTGGGAGCTTTAGATGTCAAACATGTGGCCATTGGGAAACCCGCCAAGAGCGGCTCATTGTACCACAACTACAAGGGCTTCTTCTCTGTGGTCCAAATGACCCTTGTGGATGGAAATCACAAGTTCCTGTGGGTGGACGTTGGTGCTTACGGAAGTATGTCTGATGCTCAGATCTTCAACGAGTGTGAGCTCAAGGATTGTCTTGAAGACGGAAGCATAATGATTTCATGATCCGTTCCCCTTACCCCAAGATGACGAGCGTATGCCATGCTTTATTCTGGGAGATGATGCCTTTGGAATAAGGGCCTTCTTGATGAAACCGTATGGTCATAGGACTCTCCAGAGAGACGAGAGAATCTACAACTACGGCATCAGCAGGGGCCGACGGGTAGTGGAAAATGCATTTGGAATCATGGCCCAGAGTTGGCAAATCCTTCTCACCACCATGCTGCTAAGGCCTTCCGTTGTGAAGGACATCATTGAATGCTGTGTCTGCCTGCACAAATGGAGGCTGGAGACAACTTGCGCAGCTTGAAGATGTGAATGATATCTGAAGTTTCAGTGACAGATGGCTACGTTTATATGCGATTCGGCGGTGTTCTGATGACGTCAGGGCTCAGTTGAAGAGCATTCGGGACGTTCTGACTGTATTCGAGGTGTATTCGATGTACATTCGAGCTGTATTCCAAGTGCAATCGAAATATTCCGATACGTTTGAAGAATATTCCACCTAACTTCCACCAGCAATCGAAATACATTCGAAGCGCATTCGGGACATTTTTCCACTTCGAACGTACGTCGAAAGTTTTAAACATGTTCAAAACATTCGGGCATATTACAAGAATTGACACGAATAGTTGGAGTGCATTTGGAATGGACTAAGAAGTTTTAGAATGCAGTTAGAATTTCCAGGAATTTTCATTCCGACGGCATTCCGGTTCATTCCGCCTCAAGTGTGAAGGGGGTATTACGGACGTTATGCATCCACGTATCAGGCCAATATAGCAGATGTCCAGAGCCACCTCTGGACGCAACTCGGGCAACTACTGCCAATACCTTGGCTTGTCTTTGCCTACGACCAATAAGATTAGTAAGGTTAAATAGCGATACCCGTCAACACTGCAGCTACATAAATATTGATATGTCTCTTCAAAGGATATGTTCTTAGTATTTTATTATGGCCCTTATTATTCGCAGAAAAATACACTTTCAAGTTTTGTTTTTGTATCTCATTAATCTCAAACACTAGCAAAAGTGAGTTTGATAATTTATCAAGTTTCAGTAGGCATACCAATGCCAGCAGCAGCAGCCAGCAGTTCAGATGATGATCGGTTTGTGTCAGATGTTTGCTGTTTTATACAAGTTCAACGCACGTAAAATGTCCATATTGGTCATTGTGCAAGTTCAAGGGTTAAATCAAAGATTAACATTAGAATAAATTGCAAGGAAAGCCAAAATGTGTCCTGAATAACTGAAAAATTGAAAATTCATCTATAATTTACCTTCATGTTAAGAGTGGCCTTTCATATCATAGATATTTATTCATTAAAAAGGTCATAACAACGTCAAATCGTAAAGCGCAACTATCATATTGTGTCTCCAACACTTAAATATTTAAACATCTGTCAATTGGACTAGCATGCGTTTTCCAACGTGACAACCATGCCATATTGAATACTATTGAACACTGATACAAACTAAAAAAGAAGAATTGTCACTAATGGACGTGGTTCAAAACATAACTACTAATGGAACGGTATCTGGTTGCAGAGTGAGTTAAATACCACAACAGTAATTCATTATTATTTGATATAGTTGTTGGAATTGACTGGTGCCACGAAACCATTTTGATTGTTTCAGAGCAAGACATTCTTTCTTGAAGATTGGACAAAATAGCACTAATTAAAATTTGTTTCACAGACAATGGGTTTTATGACCGAGAAACCTGGTTAATCGGGGCATAGTGTCTTCGAACAGTGTACCAGTTATCGACTGTTGTTCGCACAATGCTGCCTCTAGAATACAGTACCACCGATTCGACTTTCAAGGAATTGACTTGGGAAAGAGTTTCGAACTTCAATAGACTACGGAAAGACATGGCGTGAAAAATACACTTATTTTAATAATGCTAAATGTCCCAGGTGTTACACCCCCAGATATCTGTGATATGTTTAATACGTATGTTATAAGGACATTGAAAATCTATTTTACCATCACCTCTCTACTTCCACCCTGACACCATCACCTCTCTCCTTCCACCCTGATACAACCATCTCTCTTTCCACCCTGATACAACCATCTCTCTTCCTCCACCCTGACACCATCACCTCTCTCCTTCCACCCTGATACAACCATCTCTCTTCCTCCACCCTGATACCATCACCTCTCTCCTTCCACCCTGATACAACCATCTCTCTCTCTCTGATACCATCCCTCTCCTTCCACCATACAACCATCTCTTCCACCCCTGATACAACCATCTCTCTTTCCACCCTGATACAACCATCTCTCTCCTTCCACCCTGATACCATCACCTCTCCTTCCACCCTGATACATCCATCTCTTTCCACCCTGATACAACCATCTCTCCCCTTCCACCCTGATACAACCATCTCTCCTCCACCCTGATACAACCATCTCTCCTTCCACCCTGATACAACCATCTCTCTTTTCCACCCTGATACAACCATCTCTTCCTCCACCCTGATACCATCACCTCTCCCTTCCACCCTGATACATCCATCTCTCTTCCACCCTGATACCATCACCTCTCCTTCCACCCTGATACTGATCTCTCTCCTCCACCCTGATACCATCACCTCTCTTCCACCCTGATACCACCTTTCCACCCTGATACCATCACCTCTCCTTCCCACCCTGATACAACCATCCCATCTCCTCTTTTCCACCCTGATACCAACCATCTCTTTCCACCCTGATACAACCATCTCTTCCTCCACCCTGACACCATCACCTCTCTCCTTCCACCCTGATACAACCATCTCTCTTCCTCCACCCTGATACCATCACCTCTCCTTCCACCCTGATACAACCATCTCTTCCCTCCCACCCTGATACCATCACCTCTCTCCTTCCACCCCTGATACAACCATCTCTTTCCACCCTGATACAACCATCTCTCTCTCCTCCATCCTGATACCATCACCTCTCTCCTTCCACCCTGATACATCCATCTCTCTTTCCACCCTGATACAACCATCTCTCTCCTTCCACCCTGATACAACCATCTCTCTTTCCACCCTGATACAACCATCTCTCTTTCCACCCTGATACAACCATCTCTCTTTCCACCCTGATACAACCATCTCTCTTCCTCCACCCTGATACCATCACCTCTCTCCTTCCACCCTGATACATCCATCTCTCTTTCCACCCTGATACCATCACCTCTCTTCTTCCACCCTGATACAACCATCTCTCTTCCTCCACCCTGATACCATCACCTCTCTCCTTCCACCCTGATACAACCATCTCTCTTTCCACCCTGATACAACCATCTCTCTTTCCACCCTGATACAACCATCTCTCTTCCTCCACCCTGATACCATCACCTCTCTCCTTCCACCCTGATACATCCATCTCTCTTCTTCCACCCTGATACCATCACCTCTATCCTTCCACCCTGATACATCCATCTCTCTTCCTCCACCCTGATACAATTATCTCTCTCCTTCCACCCTGATACAACCATCTCTCTTTCCACCCTGATACAACCATCTCTTTCCACCCTGATACAACCATCTCTCTTTCCACACCCTGATACCATCACCTCTCTTTCCACCCTGATACCATCATCTCTTCCTCCTTCCACCCTGATACCATCACACTCTCTTCCACCCTGATACATCACATCTCCTTCCACCCTGATACCCATCTCTCTTCCTCCACCCTGATACCATCACCTCTCCTTCCACCCTGATACATCCATCTCTCTTTCCACCCTGATACCATCACCTCTCTTCCACACCCTGATACAACCATCTCTTCCTCCACCCTGATACCATCACCTCTCTCCTTCCACCCTGATACATCCATCTCTTCTTCCACCCTGATACAATTATCTCTCCTTCACCTCTCTCTCCTTCCACCCTGATACAACCATCTCTTTCCACCCTGATACAACCATCTCTTTCCACCCTGATACAACCATCTCTCTTTCCACCCTGATACCATCACCTCTCTCTTTCCACCCTGATACATCCATCTCTCTTCCTCCATCCTGATACCATCACCTCTCTCCTTCCACCCTGATACCATCACCTCTCTCCTTCCACCCTGATACCATCACACTCTCCTTCCACCCTGATATCATCACCTCTCTCCTTCCACCCTGATACCACCATCTCTCCTTCCACCCTGATACCATCACCTCTCTCCTTCCACCCTGATACCATCCCCTCTCTCCTTATGCTGTGATACACTGACCCTCTATTGCCAGATGGTACCGTGCACTTCTATTGCCACACAATGATACCAACTCTCTGCTCCGAGTCGTGATTTGAGTACCCTCAACCTTTTAGTGCGACTCTGATACCATCCGCTTTCTGCTTCAGTACCTATACCAGCAACCGCTATAGTGTATCTCCTTACTGTTGCACTCTGGCTTTCAATTATTCTGGACCAGACAATCCAGTGATCTACAGCATGAGCATGGATCTACGTAACTGGGATACGATGACATGTGTCAACCAAGTCAGCGAGCCTGGCCACCCGATCCCGTTATTCGCCTCTTACGACAAGCATGGGTTCCTGAAGATCAATTCTAACCCGGATCTTCTCGGGTGTATAATAAATGAAGAATTTAAGGGTATTGTTGACGGAAACACTTGAGTGAAATTTGATGTACTCGGCTGTTCCATCACACCATTTTTACAAACAGGAAAATCACAAACCTTCCATGTTACAGATTATGACAAGATGACAAAGATTTATAGAAATTGTCTAAACTAAACACTAATTAAATATTTTGATAACAAGTTCTATGAACTGCTTGATATGCGACAAACGAAAGCTAAGAATATATAGATTTAAGTATTCCTTCAGATGGGATACGTCTGCACAGCATGTGTGTTTGAATAGCTCTACCGCTCTCTGTGGATATTCTAGGTCATCAATGGTTCCCACCTGGTATTTAACTTTGAAAATTACGAGCGTGGAATAGACAAAAAGATGTTTCAACTTGTCTACTAGGAAAGACACGGTGAACAATGACAAAAGGAAACTAGCTAGAGGACACAACTTGAAGCTTATCGTGCCAATTGAATTTGAATTGACCAAACGCACTGAATTGGTAGATTTGGCTCTTAACCTTAACCTTCATCAACATGACAGAATTGAAACCTAAATTTCACCTTCATCAACATGATATTATGGTAAATTTGGCTCTTAAACTTCACCTTCATCGACATGATATTATGGTAAATTTGGTTCTTAAACTTCACCTTCATCGACATGATATATTGTAGATTTGGCTCTTTGGCCTTCATCGAACTTCACCTCTTAAATTCCACCTTCATCGATATGATATTATGGTAGATTTGGCTCTTAAATTTCACCTTCATCAAATTATCATGGTAAATTTGGCCTTCATCAACATGATATTATGGTAAATTTGGCTCTTAAATTTCACCTTCATCAACATGATATTATGGTAGATTTGGCTCTTAAATTTCACCTTCATCAACATGATATATGGTAGATTTGGCTCTGAAATTTCACTTTCATCGACATGATAAACGGCCACCGCGTCGCTCTAATGTCCAATGTTTACATATGGTACAGACCACGTATAAATGTGAATAGTTTAGGAAATTAATATTTCGGTCATGTATTCATTGATTAATACATATGACCATTTATAAGACAGATTGACAAAAGACGTCCGAAATGGCTAAAACATCACAATACACTAATGTGCTGGGATTAAAATGAAGATCAAATAAATTAATTGTAATTTCCATCTATTTTACACACTATCAAAAGCTTTGAGCAATATAGAATAAAAATATATCATGTCAACAGAATAAGAAATTAAGCATATCCACTAGGTATAAACACAGGTTACAATATTAAACTTTACCTGATTTCTGCTTTGCATATGGAAAAGCAGGCCCATGTCTGTTGTTTGATGTTCTCTTCTGGTACTGACTATTGCAGAACAATATTCCCTAACACAGAGCTGAAACTCGGCGTACACTATACATCCGCTGACGGAAATGTGTACCCGTACGTTTCTTCCAACTATGACTAGTCCACATAACCTATAGTATTGATTCAATATTTAATATTTAATTGACAAGGATTTTCCCTACAGTAATATCGTACGTGTTTCTTTATCATGGTGGATGATAATGGGCAGCGTTATTTCTTCCTGTTTTGTCTCTGAATAACAGACGAATGACGCAGAAATAGGGCACGCCTTGAAATAGTTGTAAGAATATACTACACAAAGTTTGATAGGGACAATTATGTTAGTCATTCTATTGATAGATACTGATACGTATAGTGAGATTCAGTTAGGGAGATATCCAAGAAAGGGTTTCTCAGTATACCATCAGCAGGTAGTTGGTCGATCTCTCCTTCCACCCTGATACCATCACCTCTCTCCTTCCACCCTGATACCATCACCTCTCTCCTTATGCTGTGATACACTGACCCTCTATTGCCAGATGGTACCGTGCACTTCTATTGCCACACAATGATACCAACTCTCTGCTCCGAGTCGTGATTTGAGTACCCTCAACCTTTTAGTGCGACTCTGATACCATCCGCTTTCTGCTTCAGTACCTATACCAGCAACCGCTATAGTGTATCTCCTTACTGTTGCACTCTGGCTTTCAATTATTCTGGACCAGACAATCCAGTGATCTACAGCATGAGCATGGATCTACGTAACTGGGATACGATGACATGTGTCAACCAAGTCAGCGAGCCTGACCACCCGATCCCGTTAGTCGCCTCTTACGACAAGCATGGGTTCCTGAAGATCAATTCTAACCCGGATCTTCTCGGGTGTATAATAAATGAAGAATTTAAGGGTATTGTTGACGGAAACACTTGATTGAAATTTGATGTACTCGGCTGTTCCATCACACCATTTCTTCAAACAGGACAACCACAAACCTTCCATGTTACAGATTATGACAAGATGACAAAGATTTAGAGAAATTGTCTGAACTAAACACTCATTAAATATATTGATAACAAGTTCTATGAACTGCTTGATATGCGACAAACGAAAGCTAAGAATATATAGATTTAAGTATTCCTTCAGATGGTATGCGGCTGCACAGCATGTGTGTTTGAATAGCTCTCTGTGGATATTCTAGGTCATCAATGGTTCCCACCTGGTATTTAACTTTGAAAATCACGTGCGTGGAATAACAGAATGTCTGTGATGTATAATAGACAAAAAGATGTTTCAACTTGTCTACTAGGAAAGACACGGTGAACAATGACAAAGGGAAACTAGCTAGAGGATACAACTTGAAGTTTATTGTGCCAATTGAATTTGAATTGACCAAACGCACTGAATTGGTAGATTTGGCTCTTAACCTTCACCTTCATCAACATGACAGAATTGAATCCTAAATTTCACCTTTATCAACATGATATTATGGGAAATTTGGCTCTTAAATTTCACCTTCATCGACATGGTATATGGTAGATTTGTCTCTGACACTTCACTTTCATCGACATGATATACGGTCACCGCGTCGCTCTAATGTCCAATGTTTACATATGGTACAGGCCACGTATAACTGTGAATATTTTAGGAAATTTAATGTTTCGGTCCTGTATTCATTGATTGATACATATGACCATTAATAAGACAGATTGACAAAAGACGTCCGAAATGGCTAAAACATCACAATACACTAATGTGCTGGGATTAAAATCAAGAACAAGTAAATTTATTGTAACTTCCATCTATTTTACACACTTCAAAAGCTTTGAGCAATATAGAATATAAATATATCATGTCAACAGAATAAGAAATTAAGCATATCCACTAGGTATAAACACAATTCACAATATTCACCTTTACCTGATTTCTGCTTTGCATCTGGAAAATCTGGCCCATGTCTGTTGTTTGATGTTCTCCCCTGGTACTGTGACTATTGCAGAACAATATTCCCTAACACAGGGACTCTACACTATACATCCACTGACGGAAATGTGTACCCGTACGTTTCTTCCAACTATGACTAGTTCCACATAACCTATAGTATTGATTCAATATTTAATATTTAATTGACAAGGATTTTCCCTACAGTAATATCGTACGTGTTTCTTTATCATGGTGGATGATAATGAGCAGCGTTATTTCTTCCTGTTTTAGTCTCTGAATAACAATGGAATGACGCAGAAATAGGGCACGCCTTGAAATAGTTGTAAGAATATACTACCCAACGTTTGATAGGGACAATTATGTTAGTCATTCTATTGATAGATACTGATACTTATAGTGAGAATCAGTTAGGGGTATCCCAGAAAGGGTTTCTCAGTATACCATCAGCAGGTAGTTGGTCGATACCAACAAACACATAGCACTGTATGGCCAAGGTCAAGGCCTCCAGGATAGGACAGATTAGTGAGTACGATTGCACTAAGCAATCGGTTGCAAACTGCTACTCGGATAACTGACCGAATTCACCAGACAACTGTTGTAAGAGTACATGCCGAGACGGTGGAACATCGTCTGCACAAGTCCACGTCCACAAGTCCACGTCATCCCACAACTAGCTGCCCGTCATCTACAACAGAGGTGTCAGTGATGCAAGGAACATCAGTACTGGGGTCACTGGGGCTAATGCCTTCTGACAAATCGAGATTCTCTGTCGATATCCATGACAAACGGAATCGAGGTTGATGACGTCATAATGTGCAATATATGGACGTTAACGTCGTATAACGGGATCGTCTAGGGCGTGGTTCCACAATGGCATTGGGTTTTATCGCAATGACTGTGCTTTACATTGTCCATGGAACAGTCCCAGGCCTTTACTATCGGGAACACATTATTGAACCACACAAGGCGCCATTTGCACACGGTGGTGGCCATAGTTTCATGTTTCCAGTGCAACCTACCAGGATTGTGACCCTGTTCATCCAATAGCAACATATATGTCATGGCCAGGACTCAGTCCTGATGTTTCACCCTCTGAACACGTCTGGGACGTCAGTGGTAGACGGGTACGTCAACGTCAGAACCAACTCACCACTCTCAGTGAACACGGCGCGGCTCTCATTGACGACTGGAACAGCATGAGTTGGGATGACATCGGTCGATCAACCAGAGGTGTGTGTGTGTGTGTGTGTGTGTGTGTGTGTGTGTGTGCGTGCGTGTGTGTGCGTGCGTGCGTGCATGCATGCATGGCCAACAGAGGTGGGTGTACCCGATTGAAAATGTTCACATATCGAAGTAGACCTCAACTCCGAACACTATCATCTCTTTACATCAAATGCTAGTATCCATTAGATCTAGTCGCCTACACACAAACAGATGTGATCATTTCCATTTGCTAATACTGTTGGGGATGAGAAGATATGCCCAAAATACCCTACTTAGTCGCTCGTGGTGAGTACAAAAGTACACGAGATGGTAAAGCCTATGAGGAATAGAAACAAGAATGTCGTAGTATACGTTGTTCCTGGCATAAGGCAGCAAAGATAAACCGTCTTACACCGTCTTTGTTTTATTGCTTTGACCAAGTGGTCGATGTGCCGTCAACGGTTTATGGTATGGGTGTCGAACCCTCCAGGCACACCCTCTATCTGCAAGTCACAAGTCACTATATAGCTGAGCACACCACCCGCTTTCCAACAATTCGTAATTTCTCTACAAGATTGTAGCAACTCAGCATCCCTGGGACAGACGATACCGCTGATATTGTAAACAGAAATGTGTGACGTACAATTTCGCGAAACAGGTTAAAGAAAAACACAACTGGGTCATTGATATTTTACAATGTACTTCCGAAAATAGCTGCTATGACTCAACCTTCTACTTCATTCTGTGTCTTTACTGATACTACCCATGATTCCCGTCCCCGTTATCGTCAACATCACGGCAGTCAGACAGGAAGGTGCCGGGTTTCATATCCAGGGATGAAATACGGCCCAAACTTGTGAACAAGAGAGAACACGGGGGTGAACAGATTCCCTAGCTTCACTGGAACATACATTGTTTAAATCATCAACAGCTAACCAATACAAATGCATACTTGATAACCCTGACAGTTAATAATGAATAAAAGGCGAATACAGACATTTGAGACTTTCCGTTACACGATAGACAGATATCAACAGGTTGTCCGTCATAGCGCAATTATCATAAGAAATATCAAACGCAGAGTGCAATGCTTGGTCGTGACCATATCGTATACACGTGTTCCTAAATCAGTAGCAGATGAATGACACCAGGTGTTAGGGAATAGCTGAGCACAAGAGCACATCGTCAAAATAAGGAACTGCATCGGACATCACTTTTGTCACTAATGAGTCAAATTTGGAAATGTCGACGTCCTCTACAGTACATGTCAACAGTTTGACTGCATTACTTAGACTCTGTATACCATGATTGTGATCAGGCAGCATGTGAGCAAGCGTCGTATAGAAGAACATGCTCGATTGTACCTCAGCCGTGTTGATAGTAGACAGCAAACACTGGAACTGTGGAATATTGCTCGACAGAAAGAAAAACATGACGGTTGGAAAGTTCAATTCATCCCCGCTACACTTCAGTGGTGTGGAGGGTTTGGTGCCACTGTTTCTTATGCAAACACCTAAATATGCAACAGATAGGTCTATGTTACTGGTATCATATGCTTAAAGAAAGAGACCAGCCAGAAGGAGAACAACTGGTGCCCATTGGGATGCCTGCATCTTGCGTAAGTGTCTTTCCCTCGTATTTCGCCATAACAAGGCAACACATGAGTTATATACGATGTCTGGTACATTCCAAATTCTGATTTGTTTTAGATGTACAGCATTCTGACTCGATTAAACTTATCACTTGTCTTAAAATATCTCTTGTATGTCTTGACAGGCGGTACGTAGTGTCCACGGAGAGAAGACGGCTTGTACTAGGTTTATGTTATCCAACATGTTGCCTTTCAACATTATGACCCCTTTGATGGGGTCGTTGTTTCCTCAATATCCCCACCGGGGATTGCCTACATTAACACCCGCAGTGGCACCAGACACATCGGATGCGTGACTCGAGTTAAGTCGGTGTTAAACAGTATCTGACATGTCGAAAAAACACTGGGTAAAAAACTAAACGTTTGAGCAATAAGAGGAAAAGTAATGTATATTTCAGTAGGTATTGAGACTTTCTGGTGTCAGAATGATCCCAAGAGGTTTCCGTTACGACTTTCGAAGCATTTGAAAACGCTGTAGATTATTCCGTGGTTATTTCCAACTTGACGGGGTTGTCATCCTCCTGCAGACAAGGGTTAATCCACTGAACTTTGCAATTACTTTTTGTCACAACCTGCCAGTGCCACTTTACATTGTCGCCTTCAGTTTACACACAGGATATTGTCATTTGGAAACACAAAACAAAATATTGCCTCGTATTATTGACAACTATAGCATGTATACTAAATCATATGTACTACACTTTCTTAGATAACTTTTAAATATTAGTTTTCTAACCTATGGTTATGTCCATTGAAAGGCGTCGGATCAATCTGCATTCATGCACCAGGAATTAGCACACTTGTGAGTGTGATAGATCTTGGAATAGCTGAACACTGAATGAGGGCTTGTGGTGGGTATAAACGTCGATAACGACAGATCTGTGTGTGCGTTCGTGTGCGTACGTGCGTGTGTTTGCGTGTGCGTGTGTGTGTGTGTGCTTGTTCTGTGTTTAAGTTTTGCGGTGTGTACTAACTTATGCCATAAGAGTACTAATACAGATTCAAGGAAGAATATTGTCTTACCATATTGCCTTCATATGGTTGCATTGTCGAGTGCAGCGTGTAACTTAATAAACACACAATTGTCCTCACTTGTTTGAAACGCAATGATATCTGAATTCAATTGTAGTATTTTACTTTTGATGTTCTCTATTTGTAGATACATATGGTCATCGTTAATCAGAAATACCAGACAAAGTTCTTCCACTGCACCCACAGATGGATTGAATCAACTACCGAGAGCGTAAACTCATTCAGCTTCTTTTATGAATGTTTGATTTCTGCTTGACCTGCAGACACAAGCCTGTGGGCGTGGACCACCGCCACCAGCTGTATATGACCTCTACATTGTACCAGTTCACTGTGGACGGACGACTGTGATCATCTGTTGTGTTCCCCAAGGACTCGTGGCATGACGCAAAGTCTCAAGTGATCTCAAATGCTGATTGAATTCGACAAAGAATAGTAAAGATCGTTTCAGTCAATAATTTTTAGATTAAATCATAAGAAGCAACATGTCACTAGCCAAAGCGACAATATTAGAGATAGTAAATATTACTATTATTGCTAAAATGATAGTATTGATGTGTAATTTGTCACTGCTACAGTGATATTGTTAAATATTGGTTCCACTGCACATGTTAGACTGTAAACTAAATGTGTAAATTTCATTGATGTCATTGTTATGATATAAAAAGAAAGGATCTCTTATATGGTCGGCTTGTATTGTGTCAGTAAAATATGTTAAAACATTTCACGACCGTGGGAGGCCCGTAATCTAGGGGCGATAACTCATGTAGCTCTGTTGGCTTTCGCATATGTAGTTTCAAAGCTTGATTTGGTTGGAAAATCACTTTATTGCGACCAATTGCCATTTATATCATTTTCACGCTTTTCCGTCTTTACCACTCACTGTGTGGGTGTTATACAATAACGTTGGAGGAAATATTGTATACGTCCACATTAGCAGTCGAAATTTAGCTCAATTTGTCATTAGATTTTTTCTTGAAGACTGTGAATAAGGATTTCCTTAAGATGTTAAACATATGTGCGAAGTCAGACATCGAACCAAGGTGTTTTGGTCTGTAGTTGAAATGGCTCATTTAAATTTTAGTTGATGTGAAAACGCAAGCAGCTTCGATCAAATATTTGATCACTGGCTATTGTTTGTCAAACACGGGATGTGCCAGCGATATTAATTTTCAAAGATTATAAATGATCAATCTGCAATTTAGATATATTATCCCGAATGTGTACTCTATACATGCATATTACCACGATGTTTTAACCATGCAATGATTTGTTTGGTGTAAACCATTGCTTAATGTTGCTTTATAAGAAGTCTTTCTTCATCACATCACGTTGTTAATTAGGTAAACAGCCGGCTTACATTCTTGAGCGGCAATACACTGAGGGGCAAACAAACCGTTGCTCTTAGATAATTTTATCATATTTGATTTTCAATAAAAAATTGAATATTTGGTAAAGAAGTGAACTGTATTGGGGAGTAGTTCTTCTATTCTTCTACAAGGCTTCGTGTCTTCCAACATGATTCGACATGACCTTTGAAAACTATATTCCTCATACTGAAAACTACTGATGGTCGTAGATTACCTCTAAAAGCAATTAATGCGCTGTTTTTCATGCGCTCAAATGTACAATGTTTCAAACATGATAGGGGCCATTAGGTGTAAATCAATTTTTTGTGCCCGAGTCGTAACTAGACCAAAGTTTTTGCACACAAAATTACGTTGTGATTGATCATTGTTTACAAGCTGTTGTAGGAATAAGTGATGATTACTGATGCAAAAACAAATCTAATAAAAATGGTTTCACCTGTTAAATATATGAAAAACAAAGTCTGTATAATTTATTTTGTCATTCAGTATATTACTACTATGTCTCCGTAGTTCCAGATGACTATAAAATACCTCTAAACATGAATACACGTTGTGGAATTGATTCATGATGTGCATCTGTGACTCCGACTGTAGCCTTAACTGTGATTTATTACATTTATGACGCTATCAAATGTCTATTAGTAGTGATGTGTCTGAAGAGCGATGTATTCTGATCACCCAAGGGCTCTCTGTCAGTGACATGTGTAGATGTGGACGATTCTTCATGTCTGCGTATTGATACTCCCAGCAAAGAGGGGCAGTGCACTTACTGGCTAAACGTGAACCCGTCTCTCTCAGACTCTAGGTAACATCCCCGGGATGCATAAGTTCTAATGAACAAATAAAATTGTGTATCTTTCCTTCATTGAAACAAGCAGTCACAAACACACGTCCGCATCACAAACGCGACTAGTCTTCCAAGGCGCCACAATTCCCTGTACTAGAAACCTATGACTGGTGGTTCGAGCCCCGGTTCGCCCCGAATATAGGTTTTAGGTTTTTCATGAATATCACAAAAATGAATAAAGATCTGAGGCCTGTATGTCTCTGGACCTTTCTCTGACGTCAAGTTGTCACACTGTGATATAACTGGGATTGTTTAAACCGGCGTTAAACCCAACTCACTCACTCATTCACTCACCTATATAGTCGTTAGCGACTGTGACAGTTAATAAACACTTGGTCCAAATGCAAATGTATGGAGACCAAGACCATAGCACACAAACATCTGACTCAGTCTTCTGGCTAATTATATTCAGCGCGATGCTGTAAACCCAGCGTACAAGGAAGTGCAGTTGATGAAACAATGTAATCGCCAATATATTACTATCTGTGGCAACCCGATTCTGGAAAAATCTAATCAAATCATTAGCGATGTTGACAATGGGCGTAAATACTTGTACCCAAGAACTGTTATATTTGATAACGAGTCACGACATATGCCCATTACACTGAGACGCCTGATATAATACTATATTGATCGAGCTCCCCCTAATATCTCATGGGATGCCAGAGTTAACGCCGCATAGTACATCCTACAGCAGAACGACTGAACATGCTTGTAATCCCTCACCTAAATTCTCACATTATACATGCACTCTCTGAAGTAAAACAATGAACAATGCATGTATCAGACACTCTGGTAATGATCAGCAAGTCTACTCGCAAACCCACAAAGCAAGGTGATGTACAATTTAACCAGTAGCCGATGTCTGAGACTTACAGGGAATACCCATGAGTCTATGAAGGTGCAGCATGAGTCCTGAGCCAGCAGCTTATTGTGCTGATTACTGTCAAATAATGCATCACAATAGCGCTACCCTTATGGTAGGCGATAATCAACATGCACAATGATATGAGCTATTTACGTTTATTACAGGGTGAAAGAGGATATGTTTTCGGTGAGGCAATAATACAGTTGGTAAAACAGCTTTGCGAGACAGACGAAAAAACTGAGAGTAAACCGAATTCAAGAAGCTGTTTCCTTGGGATTGACCTCATCTTACGTTTTCATCTTAATGTCCCTCTGTACCTCTGCGGAGGTTATAGGGTGACTAGACAATGGGGGTGTTTCCAGAATGAACACGAGGGGCTTCAGCTGCAAACAGGACATCTACATCTCCTGGCATCCTATGTGGGTTTGTTTAGATCGCTATATTGTACATTCCTAGGAAACCGCGAATTGGTCTCCAGCAATCCATGCTTGTCGTAAGATGCAACTAACGGGTTAGGGTGATCAGTCTCGCTGACTTGTTTTTGTATGTCATCGTATCCTAATTGGGTAGATCGATGCTCATGGTGTCAATCACTGGACTCAATTATTTATATTGCTGGAATATTCATGAGTTAAACAACAAACACTGTACACAGTCTTCGCGGGACAGCTATGTTAGCTGCTGGTATTGTTTCACCTTTCCTATAGCTTCTGAAAGGCGCACAGACATGTTCAATTTTCTCACGCAGTAAATTGTTTATTCACCTTAAAATTTGTAGGCATACATATTTTAACGTAATTCCACTTGGTACTTTCATTATGTTCCGAATTGAAAAGTCAATTCAGAATTTAATGAACTTATAGTCTGTCTGGGAGCATCACTTGATGCTGTATCAACCTCAAACAGAAGCAGAATGGACGATATGATGAAAGGTACTTGGCGTCACACAATCTTCAACATGGAAATATAACCATAGTCTTAATTCACTTCAATAAAGCCGAGGTCTATTTTCATGTGTTAAATCATGTTCAACTAAATTAGCAATGACAATTAGTACTTCCGCCAGCCACTGAGGGTATTTAATCATGAATTGTAACAAAATAAAGATAATATTCTTCTATTTGAAACGACCACAGCTAAATTTTGTTTGAAGGCACACTCTGAAGGAATCATTACTAGATGAACTATGTCTTTATTGCACAACAACAAAAGTACGGTAACAAAATATCACCGACAGAGCGGAAGATGAAAGTCCTAGCCAATATTTACGATTGGAAGATCTATGAGGTCCATGTTCTAGATCAAGTAGATGAAGACGAAATTGGTGTTAATGGGATGCTGGTGTTTGTCCAGCATCAGTTGTGTGTATCTCTGACAGGAATTAATCATCTTTATTTACTTCTGTCTGTCTGAAATTGATTGCCCAACTGTTATAAAGGAAACGATGTTTGACCAAAGTGACCTGCAAACAGTGAACGTGGTTAACGCGCCTTTGAACAATACTTCAGTTGTATCCCAGTGTGTCGGTTTGTTCTGCTGGAGAAGTCCGGAGTGATGTATGCCTTGGACGTCTACCGCTATGACGAACCTACGAGTATAGGGTTGGTGCTAAAAAGAACAGACATGATCAAAATGCTTCTGGGATTCGAACACACCACCATAGGTCCTAGAACACCTAAGTGCCGAGAGAATCGCAGGGATAGGACAACGATTGCCTACAGACCCCGTCGTGACTGAACGGTTCAAATACTCTCATCTAAACAAGGAGATGAACGTTGATAACTAGGTTCCCTTCCAATATGACCATTATGCTGAATCGCTTCAATCATTTACTATAACTAACTGTAGGCGATATATCCTCGCCTATATCCCAAGTGTGAATATAAGGGATCCATTCATTCCACTGGCGTGTTTAGTCTGCGATTGGTTGTCCCCTTTTTTTACGTTGTTTCGTCATTGTCGCTGTGAAATAAATAACATTGTATAATATTGTATCACATTGTAAAAGAGTGTCAACATCAACCAGTCAAGAAACTATGTGCAATTATAATCCACCAGAATCCACAGCCCCACAGCAAGAGAACAGAAGAACAGGAATAGAAATTTCACAGTATTAAATCACTACTGAAACGTACATAAATAGGTAAGACATACATGTTTGACAACATTGAACGAATGGTATTGATAAGGGTTTATCTAAATGTTTTACATGTAATACTGGTACCCGTCAGGGTTGTGTGTTAAGCCCACAGCTGTTTATCATATTTATTAATAAGTTGTTTTCCTTAATAGAACAGGAAGGTGGTATAGGTGTTAATGTTTCATCTGATTTTAACAATTTGTGTTCACTTATGTTTGCTGATGATGTTTCTGCACTTTCTGATACTTGTAATCAGTTACAACAGAAGATAAATGCACTTGAATGTTTTTGTAAACAAACTGGAATGTCAATTAATCTTAGTAAAACAAAAGTTCTTGTTTTTTGAAATGGTGGATCATTACGGGAATATGAAAAATGGTTCTATAATGGTAATTCTATTGAAACTGTATCCTTTTATAAATATCTAGGACCTGTATTTACACCAAAGCTTGTATTGAGTAAAGCCCAAAGCTGTCTGGTATCTCAAGCTAACAAGGCGATATTTTCTGTAAAACAAAGATTGGACGAGTAAATTGTAAAGACGTATTTAAGATTTTCGACTGTATGGTTTCACCTATTTTGTGTTATGGGTCTGAGATTTGGGGTACTAACTATTGTAGCATCATTGAGTCTGTTCAGGTAATATTTTGTAATTATTTCTTAAAAGTTGGTAAATCTACCTGTAATAACATGGCTCTTGGTGATTGTGGCAGATTTCCTCTACAAATTACTTATATGACTAAAGAAATTAAATACTGGTGTCACCTATTGTATATCTCTTATAATAGACTGCCAAAACATTGTTATATTATGCTCAAGTCCTTAGATGATGTTGGCCGCACTACTTGGGCAACTTGTGTCAAAATTATTGTATTTAAGTATGGTTTTGGCTATGCATGGATCAGTCAGGATGTTGGCAATGTTGATTATTTCATATCCTTGTTTAAGTAGAGACTCTCGGATAATCTTGGTCCAATTCAATTCAAAATTCTAATAAGTGTTTTTATTACTCCCAATTTAAGAGAGGGGCGGTGGGGTAGCCTGGTGGTAAAGCGTTCGCTCGTCACGCCGAAGGCCCGGGTTCGATTCCCTACATGGGTACAATGTGTGAAACAGATTTCTGGTGTGAACCCCCGTGATATTGCTGGAATATTGCTAAAAGCGGCGCAAAACCCAACTCTCACTCACTCACCCAATTTAAGACATTTTTGAATGTGGAAAGGTTTTTAAATTCTGATATTCCTTTACATCTCAGATCTGCACTCTTTAAATTTAGATGTGGTAATTTTAATTTAGCTGTTGAAACTGGAAGATACAATAAAGTTAATTTCAATGATAGATCATGTTTATTTTGCAAATTGGATGACAAAAATGTTATTGAAGATGAATTCCTTGTACTCCTTAAGTGTGAACGTTAATCTGATTTAAGGTTAAGATATATCCAGAAATATTTGACTGATTTTGATCCAAATGCCAATTTTATTAACAGGGATTAAGTAAGACAACATGAGGGAATACATCAAAGGGATTAACAACAACAACAATGGGATAGGTAATGATACAATAACAATGGGAGGAAGCCAATGTTGAGGAGGCGGAACAAGGTATATATAGCGGATGGGGTAATAATACAATAACAATAACAATGAGGGCAAGGTTGAGGAGGCGGAACAAGGTATACATAGCAGATGGGATAATAATACAATAACAATGGGGAGCCAACTGTTGAGGAGGCGGAACAAGGTATACATAGCAGATGGGATAATAATACAGAACAATGGGGAATAATACAATAACAATGGGGGAATACCAACTGTTGTTGAGGAGGCGGAACAAGGTATACATAGCAGATGGGATAATAATACAATAACAATGGGGGGGGGGGGAGCCAACTGTTGAGGAGGCGGAACAAGGTATACATAGCAGATGGGAATAATTGGCAATGATGGCTGGAGTGCTCTGTTCTGTTGTTTTTATCAGTTCATTGTAGGCGGATGGAATGAGGTATCCTTGGTCTTGATTGATTGATTGATTGATTGATTGATTGATTGATTGATTGATTGATTGATTGATTGATTGATTGATTGATTGATTGATTGATTGATTGATTGATTGATTGATTGATTGATTGATTGATTGATTGATTGAGGTATCCTTGATTGATTGATTGATTGATTGATTGATTGATTGATTGATTGATTGATTGATTGATTGATTGATTGATTGATTGATTGATTGATTGATTGATGGTTGGTTGGTTGGTTGGTTGGTTGGTTGGTTGTTCAGCGCATTAGAAATGTTCCTCCTACACAGCCTGTGCACTAAACTATCTCTATCATATGCAAATGACTGTATGATGGGCCTTTTATTGAATAAACTTGTCTGTCTGTCTGTATTGATAAGCTGATAAACAAAGTCAACAACAGTTGTCCTACATCTGACGTGTGTCCTAAACGAAACTAATGTACCAGTCGTCACTTCATGGGCCGTCCTCAGCTTTGTAAGGCTGCAAGATACGCGTTTAGTTCCACCACATGTACTTGACAATGGGAGACCACTGTTGTTAAAACTTCCGATAGTCACGCCGAACTATCAGGTTTGATTCCTGAAATGGAACTTGGGCAATATGAAACGTGGACGACAGAGAATAACCAGTCTTTATTATCTACCGAAACTTATTCCAAGGCACAATGAAAATGAACAATGTCTAAAATCAAATGTTTGTTGTGTGAAATGCGACATGTCCCTTTACTTGAGAAGTGCATACAACACAGTTCAGGAGCATGTCAACAACAGACTCACATATTTCATTTTAGTACATTTCCGCTTTGGAAGGTATATTTGAAACATACAATAACTAATTTTAAATCTTAACAGTCTGTGGTTCTGTATATAAAAACAGAGATTGTCGTACTGAATTGAATATTTATTTGGTGTGTTTTTCTTTCGGCTGCCTTTTCAGGATGATAAAATAAGGTGCAATGGTACATATCTTCCATATTATTACAACATGTACACGCACGTTCAAATTTCATGGTGTGAATACGAGCGGCTATCACAAAGTTTTGAGTCTAGAATACTTCTGATATGTGCATGATATTATAACAACTGTATGATATTGATCACATATGATCATGCACATGTCTCTAGTTTCCTTCCACGTGACAACTAATCACATGTACCGCTATTGAAACGGCCGAAATGGATAAGCTTGAGTACAGAGCAGTCATAAAGTTTTTGGTCCTGGAGGGCCACCCGGCGAAGCACATTCAAGAGCGACTGACAGCAGTGAGAGAACCCGATGGGACTCAATACTCGTACTGCTGTCAGTCTCTTCAATGTGCTTCCCGGTTGCCCCTCAAGCACCAAACACCAAAAGCTCTGTACTCAAGCTTATCCATTCTGATAGACCCTGGTATAGTAGTGGTACTCATCATGGTCACTCAGAGAACGAGATGAACAAAATGTAAGTGTTTATTGTCTGACGCCACAGAGCAGTAGTCCTTATATACACGAAAGGTAAGTTGTAAGGCAGATCATTGTATAACATTCTGTGTATCATTGGAGATGCCTCGTACACCCCAGCTGTCTGTCTAAATATAGCATAACAGTGCCCCTCGCTGATTTCTGGTGTGCCCCGTTGTGATTCTGTTGGACTTAATGCTGTATTCATTCATTAACACTTTCTCGAAACGTAGGTCCGTCGACATTACCTGGGAGATTGCAACATGGTATGGGCCCTTCCAGACTTATGCCATCTGTCACAGGTTCGAATCTTGTGGTTAAAGCGTTCGCTCGTCACTCCTAAGACCCTGGTTCGAGTCCAAACATGTGTGACATGTGTGAAGCCCTTTCCTGGTGTTTCCCTCTGTGTTGTTTCTTCAATATTGCTGTAAGTGGCGTAAACCATACTCACTTACTCATCTTTGTTCAACTGACACACAATCTTGTTATGCTGAGAAGAACCCATATAAGAAACTGACAGCATGCATCTAATGTTTTATGTTGTAATCTATTGAATCCCTCGACCTGTGCCACGCCTGTCTGACAGCATGCATCTGATGTTTTATGTTGTAATCTATTGCATCCCTCGACCTGTGCCACGCCTGTCTGACATATTTGACACATTATGCAGACTGGATGGGACACGACCAATACAATCAGTAAGCGGTGTCCAAGTCCTTGTGCTGGTGTGGAAGTTAAAGATATAATCGAATATAGACGTGTGAAGCTGATGATTGTCCTGGAGTCTGTCCAGATCTTTCTGATGAAGGTACTCCACGTACTTTTAACAATAGGCTTCCTTGCCTTGGTCTCAACAGGGCCTAGATTCTCGAAGATTTCTAAGCGCTAAGATAGTCGTAAGTGCCATACAGTAACATTACCTTACGACTATCTTAGCGCTAATTCAGCTTCGAAAATCTAGGCCCAGGATGTGTTTCCTGTGCCCGCATTTACATGGATGTTGGACACTCTTCTGAGGAGTAATGACTTTGTGGTCGTTCACGTGTCCAAGGTCCAGCTTCCATTCCCAACAAGCATGCACTATGTGAAGCCCATTTCATGAATGTTTATTCATAATATGCATATGACGCCCCATATCCAAATCCTAAAGCATGTACAAAGCGTTACATTATTACCCCGTTCAATGGATCAGACCGCACTCTGTTTTCAATCTTGCTAAGAGCGGTGTAAAAACATTCTCATCACTCATCCAGTTATCAGTTTAATGTAATGAATGTGAAGTACATTCCGTAAAATGATGTGTTTTGTGGAATTATTGCAGTAGCTTGCCGCATCGGTCTCTGAAGGCAAACAGCATGGCAGTGGAGACCACAAACACGCGTCGATTTGTCAAAGCCCGAGGAAACATTCTGACTTTCCAGTAAGATTGGTTAACAATATGTGACTAAAACAGTTTCAGGGACCTCATGAACTATATTGTCTTAGAGTTGATGACCTAAGCAGTTATTTGATAACTGATTCTTGATGTGGGACCCTGAGAACTATGAACTCTGTAATCAACACAGACGAACTATGTATGGTCGTCCAAGTCAAATCAAATTCATGTATAAATATTGTGGTCGATGCTATGGGGACAGGAAGGATGGAGACAGATTCAAGAATCTTTTATCCGCCCCAATTACAATTTCATAAGATGAACACTGTTATTACACTGAAACGATCATAAAACTTAAAAAACTAAATTATTACAGGAGAACGTTGGTGAAAGCACTCTATATTGAATGTGTCTATCAGGTCGTGATGACACCAGGTGTTCGTCTAAATGTGGGCGTGTCCTGCCGCTTCTTTGGTATTCGTCACAGACACACACAAGGCAAGACAAGTGACATGTTCACATGAATAGAGAAGGGAAGACAAGTGAAAATTGTGAATTAGATGAGACATCAATTTTATGTGAGAATATTATCATGTTTGGTCAATGTATTCTATCGGACGTTGTTCACTTTGTCAACGGTCTAAGGGAAGTAACTCTGGGACAGCCACGTTGATAGAAATTCACTTGTCCATGGTCTAAGGGAAATAACTCTGAGACAACTGCATCGATGGAAATCCAGACCACTGATTGGCTGGAGAGTGTCCCCGCCATGTTCGCTTTTGGAAGAATAAACTAGTGATCACTTGTCTTGACATTTTCCTCCTATATTCCAGGGTGGGTCACATTTAACATTGACGATCAGAGTTTGTGAATGTCCACAAACGGCGTTACGGGACGTGGTGAAATGGGGTTTAATGTCTCTGTCTTTTTAATACTTTGGACAAACCAGCTTGCATGAAGTATGTCCTTTTAAAGTGTGTTGGTATCATGTTGCCGGGATCGAACCCGCGACCTTCCGCTCTCTGTAACCATGCTGTACTGGACCATGGAGACACGTCCAACAACCTACTATATGCAGCATAGTGGTGCTCAACGTATACGAAGAGCATCGACGACTTTTCTCCAGATGCTGACAGTTGGTGTTTATCAGTTATTCATGCCCATTGCATCTCACTGCGAGCTGTATTTACACCCAGTACACATGGGATCCCAGCCAAAGACTGGAGACAAGAAAACACCGTGTGACTGTTGTCACTCGGTTCATCCGCCAGTGACCATCGAGACGCCTTCACAGCTCTGTGTCTAGACCTCCGTCTAGTAATTCATCTTCCGTCTCTCATTATTAGTTTTCAGAGGCGTAGAAGGAAGTGATTCTAGATGCGATGATTGATCAGGCCGATTTGGAAGTGACACTTTAAATATTTAGGTTTTTCACAAGAAACTTTGCTATCTGTTAACCTAAAACTGCTAAACAGGAGAGCGAAGGGCAGCTGATAGGAAATGTAAATCGAACGAGCGGTAAGTACTGAAACTGTGAGACGTTATTATAGTCACTTCCTCATCACTAGGAGTGCGGAAGGTCGCGGGTTCGATCCACGTCATACCAAAACACGTTACAATATGGTACTTGTTGGTCCCTGTCTAGCGCAAAACATTCATGGGTACAACAAGGACTGGTCGACTCGGAGTCAGTAAAATGTGAGTGGGGTATTCATGCTTAATTGCGGCGTGGTAACTCAGTGAGCTAGCACTATAAAACCAGCTTAAGTCTGGGTTAGTACAAGCAGCCACACATACACACGCATGCACGTCGTCATGTGAGCGAAATAATCTTAGTGCAACGTTAAACCCCATTTCACCTCACCTCACCTCTACCATACATATTTCAACATTACGCGTAACTACAGGGATCACTGAAGTTTGTAGATCATCAATATCAGCTGCAGACTGGTTTCATTTTAGATACTGTTAGTTTACGTTACCATTACTATGCATATTTACCAGCTTTGACACATTTTGCCCCATCGGAAGTCGTATTCCATATATACTGACGTCCCAAAGAAAGTATTCACTCCTCTGCTGAAGTAGCTGCAGAGACACCTATACCTACACGGAGCGAATGTACTATTGATATAGGCCGGATAGGGTCCACGTTAGACAACTGCTTGATAGGAACGTTAGAGGGTCCTCGTGTCGCCGTCACGGCCGTAAGACAACAGCGTTAAACGTACGCACTGATCTAATCTCAATACGTTGAAGACACTCTGAGATATCGGCAAACCAACACAACGTTGAACAAGCCATACAGGCTGACGTATTTCAGATGGTAAGTTTGTGTCACTGGAAACAGTCACTGGTTACATGCTTGATTGCTGACATGCTTGAATGCTGACTGTATGCTTGATTGCTGACATCCTTGATTGCTGACTGTATGATTGATTGCTGACATGCTTGATTGCTGACATGCTTGATTGCTGACATGCTTGATTGTTGACATGCTTGATTGCTGACATGCTTGATTGCTGACTGTATGCTTGATTGTTGACATGCTTGATTGCTGACATGCTTGATTGCTGACATGCTTGATTGCTGACATGCTTGATTGCTGACATGCTTGATTGCTGACTGTATGCTTGATTGTTGACATGCTTGATTGCTGACTATGCTTGATTGATGACATGCTTGATTGCTGACTGTATGCTTGATTGCTGACATGCTTGATTGCTGACTGTGTATGCTTGCTGGATGTACATGTATGAGTGAGTTATATTTATGCTTTGTTTGTTGCTTAAGCCACACTCAGCAATATTCCAGCTGGCGTTGTGTACATAATTCACTCTGCACCAGAAACTCCATTCTCTGACATTAGCACCGATCAACCCATCTGCATCAGTCATATCACAGAATCTGACTTCCCGTCGTATCTTACGACAAACATTGGTTACTGAAGATTAGTTCTGAACCGGATCAACACGGGTGAGCGAAGTAAGACATCGTCGTCGAATCGGTATTGTTTCAAATATAGAGGGAGCTCTCATGCAATTATTTGGTCAACCAGAGTTCCTATGTTTTATTAAAAACACTTTACTTTGAACATTGAATGTCATCGTGGCCGATATACGACACTAAGAACGCTACTGTAAGTGTTGTTTGGTAATGGTTCTGGTCTGTGGTATGCATCTTCTTTTAGAGTATGGTAACAATATATGTACTTCCACTTAAGAACAATAAATTCTTCAATGAAGCTGTTGTCTCTTTTGCACAAGTTGCCGTGTTTCCCTCTCCAGTTTCTCTGAAATATGAAAGCGATCATTTGTGAGGAGTCCCTTTCTTTCTGCCCCAAAACGCATCAAATGGCACATGTCCACCCGAGTTCTTATGTAAGAAGACTGTTCGTCAACAGCAGAAAACGTCATCGCCAATTAGTCTCGAATTAGGCTCTCATGTGCGTAAAAGGAAAATAGTGATGACAAGTCTGTGAGTAGATCTCTCTATATATCAGTAATGACACTATCGCCAGGTGTTCGCGAAGAGGCTAAGTGTGTCCTGCTGTACCGGTAACATCTGCCATTCACACACTGTGTAAACAGATGTAATTGTTTACTTGTTACCCAACCCGCATCCAAGAATACTCCAGCGAAGGCAGCAGGTAAAAAATCTGGACCAGACAATCTAATGATCAGTATGACTATCAGTGATCCACGTCGGTGTGGTACAACGCCATCCAGCATGACCCCACCAGTTCCACCAAAGTAAGTAAAAAGGAGTGAAATTCTTACGATGCAGTCGACAGTCGTGCAATATTTAAGAGATATTATATCCTATGGGAAGGATTTAACCTGGCTATATGTCACCGTTCACTGATGATAGCTCCGTCTGAAGGTCCTCTATTATTTATTCTCTTGCCTATATTTAAGCATTCAGTAACAGACGTGATAACATTACTTAGTGTGACGAAGGTCATAGACCGTTCCAAATATATACATACAGACGACCCATATATACATATAAACGACTCAAATCGATCATGCAGAATGGGTGGCAAAGAAAGTGGACATATTGCTTATGAATATTATAACAGATTTAATATTCAATGTTTCTCGAGAAAGCCTCCATTATTCGAGGAGAACGATACACACTGCTTCTCAAACGTAAAACAAATGTTTAATATTTAATTCAATTCGCAGTTTCTGAAATGGGTATTTTACACTGTTTTTGAACAATCTCACTCATTTGGATGACAGCCAGGGGATATTTTACCACTTATTGTTTAGAAAGGGAGGCCTACAAAAGTGGTTTTAACAGACAGCAACTAATCTGACGAATGAGATCATGTTACAGTTACAGACATATGGGTGAGGTGTTACTGTTACTTTAACGGGGCGCAATTACATTTTTGAAAGGCGATGGCTGACTTGTCTGAACGTTTTGTGATTCGAAGAAATGAAATTTCTTATTCGAAACTTGTTATTATATTACAATATCAGTTTAACTGGACTAATGAAAATGAGTACAATCTTTTAGAGATAAACCTGGAAATAGAAATGCTGTTGGATATGCCAACAGAAGAGACGTTACCGATTATTTGGTAAAAAAAAAGACCGAATGAAACAGAAGCAAGGGGATACTGACGATTGCCAATCCTTTAAAGTAACAGTTAACAAGATGTTTTGAATTTAACGTGACAGGGAAACAATGTCTGGAATCATCATTATTCACACTATATGGAAATAATCCCAATAATGGTGTAAAGTCCACGGCCAACACTTTGAAATAGCCCGTGCAAGAATTTGGCATCCTTTGAGTAAGTATGGAAAAGAATGTTACCCGGCTTCTAGCAACGGGATTTTAAGATGTATCTCATTGTTCCTGATTATGTGTCAAGGGTTTTAGGAGATATCCCACTAATGTAATAGAACCAGGGACTTGAATCACCTCGGGATCTCCTGTCCGATCTCTGCTCTGACTGCCAGCCAATGACGTTCCAACAGCGGATTTCAAACCGACAAGGTAATTCAAATACTAGAGAAATCCCTATCTGCTTGGGAGAAGAATATTGTCTTCGTTTTTGAATGGCTGCGTCTTTTGCAATCAATAAACATGCACCGCTTGTCCCAACTTGGAGATGTAATAAATGTGGGTTCTCACAGTAGAACACAGTGTGAGAGTGAAGTAGACTACGACACTTCCGGATCGGTTGTCGTTTCTATTCCATCATCAATCATCTGTCCATCCATCTGTGACGTTCCGCAATGTGTGCTGTCCTCAATATATTTTTCATCAAATATTTTTTTAGAACTTTACTGATGGCGACGTATGGTGATTTCATTAGACATATTGCCAAAATGTTTCCATAGATACAGATAGTAAACGTAATCCAACGAACATTATGTTAACATACAAAATATACTATTTAATCACGTTAGTTCGTCAGTGGTGTGTTTCGCTATGCCAACACTATTCGTTTTTCACGAATTAGCTGGCACAATGAATATAGCACAATTCCTCAGATGAAACTTGTGGTGATATGCAACACATGTGAGACACTACTAGGATTAATTATGAGACATGATTTCTTTCCCATGTATGTAAAAAGTAGCTTACATCCGATGTTGATAAACAGTCAGCATCACCATGACTAAGTGAGTTTTATGCCGCTTTTAGCAACATAACAGCAAATATCACGGCTGGGGACACGAGAAATGAGCTTCACACATTGTACCCATGTGGGGGATAAAACCCGGGTCTTTGACGAGACGAGAGGACGCTTTAACCACCAGGCTATCCCACCGCCACATCAACATTACAATAAGATGTTAAAAAGTAGTAGATATTAGACAATAACAGATTGCAGAAATACACGGAGGTAAAAAGTGCTGACGGATGCACATCAGGTGTACTGTGACAATCGAGAGTCCATGGTGGTGGTGTATATATAGACGGAAAGAGACACCACTTGTACCTGTAGTGAAAAAAGGTCCGTTCCAGAAGACCTGATCAATAATTGATCATGCACATGCGATTGGGTCAAAGGTTCTTTCATACTCCACGGAATGGTACGAATACGTTTCACTTTGACAACTTGACGCAGTCGTGTCCACTGCCGCGAACGTGCTGCGTGGCCTTTCACGTCAGCGTAAGTGTCTCTCACACGAGCTCTACTGAAGAAAGGTCAGGATTCATGACTGACTGCTCATTGAAAATTACGTTCTGATCATATTTTTGTCATTGGAGGTCATTCCTTACTACAAGTGCACGGTAAACACGAGCGGAATCGCCTTGACAGAGAAACCTCGCATCAGGATGGCGTGTGAACGGCACAGCTATTGGCGCCAGTAGCGTGTTTAGTCTGGGTAGTACTATCCGGTGACCCTTCCGTGGAGTATATGTTGTGGCGTTCTGGCAATCACTGAAATTCCGCTCCATATCACAACCGACCAACACTAAAATCTGTAGTATGTTGACGTTCGCCTAACGTCCGTCAGGATGCCTCCACCCACACCTACGCCAATCCAGAAAGTCTAGAATGAATCTAGACCCATCTGAACACATTAATTCCCCAGTAACGCCCCGGTTTCTACTCTCTAAACAGAAGAAGTGTCTGGCCACCGAGCATGCAGACGATTTCTAATCGTCTAGCCAGTAATGGGAAATCCGGTAGCCAAGCGAAAGCTAACAGAAATCTTTTGGGCTGGATGTCTTTAAGCCTTTAAGATGTCATCGACCCTATACTCGTGTTGTTGACCTATTACACGATGTGCGGGGCCGATTTATAGGTGTTAGTGTCTGTAGAAATCTGGTCCAGTGTCTGCGAGTCACAGACGGAGACACATTAAATTAATGGCTAATGCTTACGGAACATATTTTATATTTCGGTTTACACTTTCTCAGTAGAGTACAGATTCTGGTACTTCCGGTATTCGAACTCACACCCTCAGAGTAAGCCATCTAATCGCCAGCACACAAAGTCAGCGATCAAACTCACTCAGCCACTTCCACATAAGTGGATGTCGGACAACTGGTAGTCTAGATCACGTACTTCGTGTAACCTCTGACAAGTGTAAATTGGCACGACTCCCATTGCCGAAGGTAAGAATGTCGTTTAGAAATTGTTCATATGCAACACATTTTATGTCTCTCAGCCTTCAAATTACAGACTGAGACACAGTGAACTCAACAGCGTTTTGGCTACGTCTCCCAGAACCAAGACAATAACCAGCCAGCTTTTGACGACGTGTTGCCAACATGAGCCCGAATACTGCATTAAATCAACAGTGTGGACTTTAAACAATGAACAATAATGACACTACACAGAGTAATTAAACGACCGCTCTTCCACGGAGGGATTCCATGCTTTACGTGTAATGTCTTGGTGGTATCAATACGTTGTTGAAAGGGTGGGGTAGCCTAATTATAATGGTTAAAGCGTTCGTCCCGGTTCGTTCGATTCCCCATATGGGTACAATGTGTGATGTCCATTTCTGGTGTCCCCCGCTGTGATGTTGCTGGGATATTGCTAAAAGCGGCTTAAAACCATACTCACTCACTCAATGCGTTGTTAGGTTTTGCTTCCGGTATCATTCTTCCTCCAGCAGTGATTCAGCTTTAAGCTGATGTTGCTTCTGACGACAGATTTTAACATAATTAGGTATTTAATGATACCTGTTTCTTTTGGAGGGTTATCGTAATGCTTTACATTATGTCTGTAATATTCCATACGTCAAAGGACGAGCCACTGCATGACAATGAAATGAAACAATAATCGGCGGATATATTCAATTAGTTAGCGTTTGTTCGTACTCATTATGTATAAAATAGCACTGTGTTTGGTCTGTAGGACAGGGACCCAAATCATTACAAACGGGGTGTGAGGCTGAACTAATGAAGCGTGGTGTGTACGTACATGCACGTGTATATGACAGTCTGAAACAATGGAATTTCCACATAAGGAAATATAAAATAGCATCTGGTCAGTACGTACGCATGGTTACTTTTTAAGGTTATACAATACAGATTGACCCGGAAATCTGTTATGATTTCAACACGTGGGGCCAAATTGACGCGAGATACTGATATGGTTACACTGACTGGAGCCAAATTATCAATGTCCCCCAGCGCCATAACATAAAGTGTTTCAGTCAATCCAGTTTGATGTGAAGTAGTACTGGGTCATTATAGATTAAAATTTACTATTTCAACACTTACAAAACTACATTCATCACATCCCGATGATCTTTGCACATCAACACATAACATTCCTCGAACGCAGAACGCTGAATAGGCAAAGTGCATTCTCAGGTCGTGGCCATTCGAATGTGTCTTCACTTATCGACTCATTTGTTGTGTTCAGTTTGTCACTTGAAGTGTTCCGAGAAATCAATTATTTGAGGGCATATTCTCACATTCAAGTTATGAGAGATTCTTCAGCAATTCAACTAATGGAGGTTCTTACTGATTTGATTCATGTCTCAAAGGGCGCGGTGTCGTAACAACATTCCCAGAAACCAGAACCATTAAGACACATCGACACAAGAAACCATCAACCCCTGTACTTTATAGACTCTTAGTGAAATCACAAAATATCATCACTTTTGGAAAAGTAGTGGTGTATTGTATGATATTGATTTGCGCTCAGTTTTATGTTTTCTGGCGATGTCAGAAAGAAACTGCAAGATCTTCCATTCGGAGCGATGGTTCCGAACAATAAGCACACACACATGCTTCAGGTGGTACATCTCTCCAAGTAGGCTCTAGATGCTCATCTCCTAAGTAATGAAATCAACAGGATGCACACACATCTGAGCTTCATGGTGATACTTAATTTCTTACGACCTAGAACCAGTTAATATGTTTAAACCTCGAGCAAATATTACCTCGTGCCGTGCATACATGAACTGTGATTACATTTGAACTGAGGTTCTGACAGGACGTGCTGAAGTGTTATGCAACATTTCAATCATGACTCACAAATACACGAATAGGTCTTCTTTTGAAAAACATGACATGCGCATGTTACAACATTGTACGTGCGATGAAATGCATACGTATTGCAGCATTTTTTTTAACATGTTACAAGTAAGTGTTATCAATACAATGTGAACGCATTTAGTCTGAAAACATCTAAAGATGCACATGTTCAATTTACATAAAAGCGACAAAACTATTTGAATAATCATAAGAAATATAGCAATTGCATGATTCAACTGTGTCATAATCATGATCATCTTACGGGGTTCATAAATCTCTGCGAAATCAGGGTACGGTCATCCCTTTGGTGAGTCGTATTTGGAAATACCTTCCTCTTGTTTACACAGAGCTCACTAACGCCGTGTAACCCTGATTAATGAACAACAATTGTAGACATGCTACACACTAGATGGCCATCGGTACTTCTCTCCTCATCTTGGAAATGGACTTTTCTCATTGCTCCTGTAGGCTGAATAGTTACAAGCCTGATGGACAAGTGGTGGTGATGTGTCGGTAAGACGTGACTTTCCCAGGTGAGTTTAAATAGGAACGGTTCCATGTATAACTCTTCATCTTCCCATATACCCGCACCGGTTCATAAGCGGAATATGAAGAACTTAGGTCCTGAGATGAGGCCCATTTCTGGTGTCCCCCGCCGTGATATTGCTGGGATATTGCTAAAAGCGGCGTAAAACCATATTCACTCACTCAATGCGTTGTTAGGTTTTGCTTCCGGTATCATTCTTCCTCCAGCAGTGATTCAGCTTTAAGCTGATGTTGCTTCTGACGACAGATTTTAACATAATTAGGTATTTAATGATACCCTGTTTCTTTTGGAGGATGATCGTAATGCTTTACATTATGTCTGTAATATTCCATACGTCAAAGGACGAGCCACTGCATGACCATGAAATGAAAAAATAATCGGCGGATGTATTCAATTAGTTAGCGTTTGTTCGTACTCATTATGTATAAAATAGCACTGTGTTTGGTCTGCAGGACAGGGACCCAAATCATTACAAACGGGGTGTGAGGCTGAAATAATGATGCGTGGTGTGTACGTACATGCACGTGTATATGATAGTCTGAAACAATGGAATTTCCACATAAGGAAATCTAAAATAGCATCTGGTCAGTACGTACGCATGGTTACCTTTTAAGGTTATACAATACAGATATCAATTTCATGAATAATAACCTCTTGTCACAAGTATCTTGTTGCAATTATGTGGACTGAAGATCGACATACATAGACACAAAACATTAGTTCAATTAAGTAGAGTAGGTTTAGGCAAGTAAGATTATATTAAACACAGAATACATATAAAGGTATGACGTTCCCAGCCAGGCTGGTGAAACCTGTTCTGGTAGCAGGTGAACTCTAATAGCCCTACAAGGTCACTAACCACTCATATCAAACACACAACGCTCAAACACCCGCACTTCCTCAGATACATCAATCATTCATGTCAAACATGCAGACATACATTCCAGTGTACTTGCCATGAGTGTACTGATAGTTAATGACGTAATGACGCTGATATTAAAGTATATATATATCTATATCTATCTATCTATCTATCTATATATATATATATATATATAAGAAGAAGTTTCTGAAATAATTACACAACACGGATCTTCTCCAACATGTTTCACTTTTATCTTCAGGGAGAAGTGATTACAGTTAAACGGATTATGTTATGACGTCAATTTGTCATGACGTCACAATGCAACTGTATACAAATGTTGTGACGCGGCGTTGCCATGACGTCACATTGGCGGCTTTATATTGACAGTACTAGTAGCACAATGAAAACAAGTATAATTCAGACACATTGCGTTACCTATTTAACGATGGACACAATTCTTTGATGAAAAGGTTTCTTTAGCTTTACGCTGCATGGCGTCAGCAGTATTCATTTTATAGAAAGGGAATATTTTAAATTTTATTGCCTTTCCTGCTGCGCAATTGTCAATGTGAGCGCTTAAGGGGATGCACCTTGTTTTGGGGTCCTTAATCTGTTGTTTATGGACGCGCATTCTGTCCCTCAAGCACTCCGTTTGTCCAATGTATTCTTCATGACACCCTTGGCATATAATAACATAAATAATATGTTTTGCGGAGCAGTCCATGTTAGAGCGTACATGAAATAATTGTTTCCTGTTTTTAAACTTTATACATGAAGTTTCAAGTATATATTCACAAGTTCCACAATTTCCCCGTTTACATTTTGAGACACTGAATTCTGTAGGTTTAATACATGAGTCGAATGTGGCACGTGTCAATATGTGTTTTAAGTTACGGCTTTGGCGTTTACTCTTTATCATTGTTACATGAGCCATAATTCGATTCATTTTCATATCAGCATTTAAAATTGGAACATTTTGTCTTATGATATGAAAAAGTTCCGGATTCTTGGGGTTGTGCGTTGAAACATAGGCCAGATTGACAGTGTTATTTATTTGTTTATCACGAACTTTCAACAGTGTCCTTCTGTCTATGTTTATTGCTTTCTTTATTCCATCTTCCACAAGAAGAACTGGGTATCCACGGGACTGTAGATATGATTTTAGTTCTGCAAGTCGTATGTTCCTTGTCGGTATTTGTGACACAATCATGCAGATACGTCTTGCTAAGTTATAGGGAATGCTTCTCTTTATATGACTCGGGTGGCAAGATGAAAAATGAAGGTATTGTTTAGTATCTGTAGGTTTATAATATATATCTGTTTCTAGATTACGTCCACATAGTTTTACCATGATGTCCAAAAATGGAATTTCAGAATAATTTGAGTCCATGGTGAAATGTAAATGTTTGTTCAATTTATTTAGGATGTTATAAAACAGAGTTAATTTTTCATCTCCAAAGGGCCATAACATGAAGCAATCGTCAAGAAAACGTCGCCAATTTGTTCTAAAGTATTCAGTATTCAATGTGTCTGAATTATACTTGTTTTCATTGTGCTACTAGTACTGTCAATATAAAGCCGCCAATGTGACGTCATGGCAACGCCGCGTCACAACATTTGTATACAGTTGCATTGTGACGTCATGACAAATTGACGTCATAACATAATCCGTTTAACTGTAATCACTTCTCCCTGAAGATAAAAGTGAAACATGTTGGAGAAGATCCGTGTTGTGTAATTATTTCAGAAACTTCTTCTTATATATGTACTACTGTACGCTCGGTATTCTCAACACTTTCTTTATATATATATATATATATATATATATATATATATATATATACATAGATAAATAAAAACAGAATGCCTTTTTCTCCAACATGTTTCGTTCTTTACTCTTCATATATTCATATATACTCTTTAGATATCTATCTATCTATCTATCTATCTATCTATCTATCTATCTATCTATCTATCTATCTATCTATCTATCTATCTATCTATCTATCTATCTATCAACTACAAGTATAAATACATATATGCATTATGTTTCAAATACTTTCAACTACAATACATATTACAATTAGTGGAGGTTAAACTAAGAGAAAAGCTCCAGTGTAGAGCTGTGGTCTAAATGTTATATGGTATATAAATACAAGCAATGTAACCCTTTTCTCATCCCATAAGAAATCTCTGATTGGATTTTACATATGTAACTTCATCGTGAGCATGTGTTTATGAAACATTATCAATCAATATATAGCATATCCATTACCATTATCTGCACCAGAGCTGTGTACATAGATTCCACTGTTTGGTTCTCTGATGTGTGAAGCCAGATTGACCCGGAAATATGATATGATTACAACACGTGGGGCCAAATTGACACGAGATACTGATATGGTTACACTGACTGGAGCCAAATTATCAATATCCCTCAGCGCCATAATATAAAGTGTTTCAGTGACTCCAATTTGATGTGAAGTAGTACTGGGTCATTATAGATTAATATTTACTATTTCAACACTTACAATGACTAACCGCTAAGGAGACCAAAACTACATTCATCACATCACGATGATCTATGCACATCAACACATAACATTCCTCGAACGCTGAATAGGCAAAGTGCATTCTCAGGTCGTGGCCATTCGAATGTGTCTTCACTTATCGACTCATTTGTTGTGTTCAGTTTGTCACTTGAAGTGTTCCGAGAAATCAATTATTTGAGGGCATATTCTCACATTCAAGTTATGAGAGATTCTTCAGCAATTCAACTAATGGAGGTTCTTACTGATTTGATTCATGTCTCAAAGGGCGCGGTGTCGTAACAACATTCCCAGAAACCAGAACCATTAAGACACATCGACACAAGAAACCATCAACCCTGTACTTTATAGACTCTTAGTGAAATCACAAAATATCATCACTTTTGGAAAAGTAGTGGTGTATTGTATGATATTGATTTGCGCTCAGTTTTATGTTTTCTGGCGATGTCAGAAAGAAACTGCAAGATCTTCCATTCGGAGCGATGGTTCCGAACAATAAGCACACACACATGCTTCAGGTGGTACATCTCTCCAAGTAGGCTCTAGATGCTCATCTCCTAAGTAATGAAATCAACAGGATGCACACACATCTGAGCTTCATGGTGATACTTAATTTCTTACGACCTAGAACCAGTTAATATGTTTAAACCTCGAGCAAATATTACCTCGTGCCGTGCATACATGAACTGTGATCACATTTGAACTGAGGTTCTGACAGGACGTGCTGAAGTGTTATGCAACATTTCAAACATGACTAACAAATACACGAATAGGTCTTCTTTGGAAAAACATGACATGCGCATGTTACAACATTGTACGTGAGATGAAATGCATACGTATTGCAACATTTTTTTTAACATGTTACAAGTAAGTGTTATCAATACAATGTGAACGCATTTAGTCTGAAAACATCTAAAGATGCACATGTTCAATTTACATAAAAGCGACAAAACTATTTGAATAATCATAAGAAATATAGCAATTGCATGATTCAACTGTGTCATAATCATGATCATCTTACGGGGTTCATAAATCTCTGCGAAATCAGGGTACGGTCATCCCTTTGGTGAGTCGTATTTGGAAATACCTTCCTCTTGTTTACACAGAGCTCACTAACGCCGTGTAACCCTGATTAATGAACAACAATTGTAGACATGCTACACACTAGATGGCCATCGGTACTTCTCTCCTCATCTTGGAAATGGACTTTTCTCATTGCTCCTGTAGGCTGAATAGTTACAAGCCTGATGGACAAGTGGTGGTGATGTGTCGGTAAGACGTGACTTTCCCAGGTGAGTTTAAATAGGAACGGTTCCATGTATAACTCTTCATCTTCCCATATACCCGCACCGGTTCATAAGCGGAATATGAAGAACTTAGGTCCTGAGATGATTAAATATTGCTATGTCGCTGCTTCGAGGAAGTGTATCACCGCTAGTGGACGTGTATCGACGAGAAGCTATCATGCATTAATTTTAGTTGACGGTAGCATGTTTGTAGGGGACTCGGTCTTAGCTTAGGTTTCGGGTGTTTATGATAAATCTGCATTGTCCTGGATTTAGAGGTCAATGTGTTTGTGTCTCTGCAAGTAATGGCGTTTGCTTCATGTGACTAAAGCGATGCCGAAGGTCTTAGGGATACTGGATCCTGTCCCATGGAGGTCAATAGTGAAAACAGCTGACCTCCGTGTGTGGTACCCGAATTTAGGTACACAGTATAATGTGGAGAGGTGAAACCATCCCCTCAGTGTCACAATTCATTCTAAGTCGGTTTCCAACAGAGTTTTCTCCCAGTCCTGTCAGAGATGAGATGAACAGGAATGTATCACCAGGTGTTGCCATTACAGTTTTCATCTGACGTAACATTGACAATCTGAAACATGTCCATCATAGTTGTAGAAACAATACATTGCCCTGGCCTGCAGCTGCCTGTGAGTTACTTCAAGGAATTGTATAAAACCTAAACCATTCATCATCCATGTGTCGGGCATGGTGATATATTTGATAAACTGTTTCGGGTGATATATGAGGGCTTAGTAGCTATTCAATAAAGTGGAATATATTTATGTAAGGCCTATGTGGTGACATTGTTATAATTATCTTAGTTTGCTACATATCAATCATTCTGTTTACCAACCTCACTTCAATACATTATTTACAATACACGAGGGAAAAACTTTGTCTATATGAACAAACATACTAATGTGTATGTGTGTGTGTGTGTGTGTGTGTGTGTGTGTGTGTGTGTGTGTGTGTGTGTGTGTTTATCTGAGACAGTAGTCAGCGAAGTGATGACAAAATGTCCACACACATGCAGGTTCGATCCCGCACCAACAGCTTGTTGAGGGAAACAGAGAACTTTACGTATTGTATCAGGCATGAGGTAAACACCACAGAGTGGAGGAGAAACAAGTAGAAGCGCTTTCACCATGATATCTCAGCCATGATAACAGTTGGTTATGCCGCGTGGGACACAGTATTGAGAAAGATTTAACATGGATTTCTCCCTGTCCCCGTCGGTATTTGTTATTTGTCTTTTGTATCAGCACAGAGCGTTTATCTGAAATACCTTTATATCGCGTGGCTCGCTAATGTGCTTGAAATGATTTATACGTGTGCAACTTGTTGAGCAGCATATTAAGCTCACCTTTACCAGAACAACTGATATTATCACTATTTGTAATAACCGGTTGGGCAAAATAACCACAAACAAATTCAAGAATTGTTCGAAAGGGCAGTGGACTTTCATTTCATCTTCTAATGCTACATGTCAACAACATGTTGGGGTTGTGGGGTTGTGTACTTCGTCCTGTCCAGATTACACCTCTACACTCCAGACAAAACTCTTCTTGCACAACATAGTTTGATGTGAAGTCCATGTACACTCTTTATAAAGATACACAATATCATTCTCAATAAATGGATTCAAGAGGACTTGTCTCAGGGTAAACCACAGTCCGTTTTGTTTCCTGAAAATCCTACTTTGTTTGACCGGTAGTGGACTTTTATGTTGCAGACCATTCAAACAGTTAATGATAACTCTAAATGCTTCGAAACAATGCCTCATTATCACACAGTACGAATAAGAACGTCTAGACGTGTTCCAGATATAGGACCACGGGGCACTGTGGACATCGTAAATAGAGTCTTAACAAAATACAAATAGCAGAGATGTTGCCTGTTACCAAGGATTATAAAGCAAGGGGTGACCGCCCCAGACGACGTTAAGACAAACGAGGTGCAAAGACCAGCCAATTGCCCGTCATAACAGGGTTGCGTCAAGCCATTCAAAACAAGCTTGGTCTGATTTTATGATGTAGGCGCGTAATTTAGTTAACGATAACTGTATCCCTGCAACAGCACTTTCCATGCATTATTCACACATATTAAAGGACAGGAGGTTCTCCCAGTTCTGATAGACTGCAGGTCCGCGATTCCTGTCCTGTTTCACCTGTTAAGTATTAACTAACAGACAAAACACTTAAACCTCTAGAAGCTAAAGATACGTCAACGCCATGGAATAATCTCTTTCTATTAGATGACGAAGACAGATTCCATTGGGGGTAAAAGGTGTGCAGCGGGCAAATGAATGGGTCACTGTAAATATGTCATGATACCAAGAACGATTTTCAGCGTTGTTGCCGTCATGCCGACTCACAACAACTGGAACACTTCAGCAACCAGACATGTTACCAAGGCCTCTGTGTGGTGAGGTAAGGTGAAATTGGGTTTAACGTCGTGCTTGAGAATATTTCGCTCATATGGCGACGTGCATGCGTGTGAATGTGTATGTGCAGCTGCTTATACTAGCCCAGACTTAAGCTGGTTTTAACTGAGATACCATGCCGCAGTGAAGCATGAATACCCTACTCAATCTCAATGACTCCGAACCCATTAATGCCGAGCGCCAGGCAGGGACCAACAAGTACCATCTTTTGGTATGACGCGGTCGGGGATCGAACCCGCGACCTTCCGCTCTCCGGGCGGACGCTCTAACCACTACACCACGGAGGCGGTCCCTCTCTGTGGCCTAACATCAGTATTTTTGATGAGACGAGTCGAGACGACCTCATCATAACTCGTCACAGAGATGAAAGCTGTTAGTCTCGCAGCTAGTTCTTGTTACCACCATAGGCAGTATGTGATGGGTATCTGCTACGTATCCCCTGGACACAACATAATCGCTTGCAGAGGAGGATATGAACAGATGCAGGTCCAGGTGAAGCCGCCCCGGGTCAGCGGCATTTAACGGTATAGAGCCATGACAAGAGGCATGACGTCTCCTTTCAATAATCTAATACTGATTAATAGTTTTGAGAGTTCATCCCCAAGTTGAAACTAAAAAGTTAAACGGGAATCAGTCCGTAAAAGAACTAGATGCAAAACTAATAGAAAAACAAAGAAATGTGCTGTAACTAACAGTTGCATTCTAAACTTGACTCATACACGTACACACAATACAAATGTATCACTATAGCAGAACAAGATTGAGTGGTTATAAAAATACATGTGCAGTGGTTATGGCAACACAGACAATAATGGTAATATTCACCTCACAGCTAAAGGCCTGGGCAGGGTATATGATCATAACAGACAATGATGGTCTTCAAGATGTAATGCGAGATTAGAGGCAATAACCAGCTTTATATACACGACAATAATTTCCTCGTAAATTATAAGATATTTTGTCGGTCAGAACGCGGTTGAAGTCTAAACATAGCGTAAATCTAAAAGCAGCACGCTTCTGCCCCTCACTGAATCTACAGCGCCATCACACATAATCTGTGTCCGTATCTGTTTTAGCCATGGAATGTTACGTTTCAATATTCCATCTTTTCGCATCTTGTTCTTCCGTTTTGACTGTGGTTAATGAATAAACTGCATGGTGTTTGAGAGAACGATGTTGTTCACTGGCGGAATCACAATGCACAATAGTTGTAACACTGTCGTACAACGCAAGACACTGCCCATGACAATATCAATAAATCCATTATTATATTACCCCAGTCAGTGGATCAGCGCTCAGTCGATGTTGATTCTCAGCTCCTTGGGGAGTACGCACAACAATATGCCTGTGAAGCGCTCGCAGGTTATCAGTTACTATCTATCCTACCGGATACCCATTCGTTGCTGGGTTTGGGGATGGGTGAAACATCTTAAAAACACCAATCCAACCTAAAGTTATTCAACTGCAACTGATTGGAGACCTCTGCGTTGTTAAAAGGATCACGTGCAGCCAATCTTCAGCGGTGCGAATGAACTACATGTTGTGTAAAATCACAATCACACGGACTGTTGCATTACAATCAGATCATAATCAACGCCTTCAACATAGATCAAGGTTTCATCGCTTTGATTGGTTTTCACTGTTATTTAACCGTGAGATTTAACCCAGCTTCTGAAACACGAAACCTAAGTACCGTCACTTCAGTGGTCCATTTCACATTTACAATGGTAATTCCAAAGTTGTTGATTAATTATACTTTAATTTTGGCTTCAAATTTGGAAACCGCTTTCAACCTGCAGGAATCAATACCTTGCTCCGGTTCCTGGAAGGGCTGATACACAGCTTATCAAACACTAGTAATTAGGGTTGAGAGGATGTTAATCGAAATCATTTATGGTCTCAAATAACATCAACCAAGAAGCAATGCGCCGCCACCCTTGTCTTATTGTGACCGCCCTCTTCTAAACCGTCCGTTCATTATTCGTAAATACAACGTGAAAAGGATGTTTCCAAACAATCTGAAGTGCAAGCAAACGAGCCATTGCAGTATTCTTTATGGTGATGGTGACACATTATTTTCACCCAGCTTGTAAGCATTTAATGCAATAGAACACGATAATCTGTGAGGAAATCCTTGAGTAATCAGTGCATGGCGACACTGCAAGGCGCGTCCTTGGATGGATACTATTTAAATTGTGTCAAGTCGTTTACCCTCCAGGTATCAAAGGTATTAATTCAAATGCTGGTTTCATGGGTGAAGTCCAGAAAAGAGTCTAAAAGAGCCACGCAGCACACACATCAGAATATTACGAATACAATATCATGGGCGGATCCAGGAATTTTGAAAGGAGGGGGTTCAGGGTTCGAACCCCCTGAAACCCCAATTGGCTCCGCCAACGCCAAAAAAGAAAATCTTCAATGTGATCTTAAGTCATTTTCAAAGGGGGGTCGAACCCCCCTGAACACACACCCCAATCCGCCACTGAACATGCGTACAGGTACCCCGACTCTTCCTACAAACCTGACTTATCTAAATCAAACTGGAATAGAGTATAAAAAAACTGTCAAAACCTTTATCCGCGAAGAAATCGTTCTTTTCATGTACACACTTGATGTTGTCTGTGTTTGCTGGGTAAGGTACTTTTGCTTGTGTCAGGATTCTTTGATGGTAATACGCACTTGACGTTGTCTGTGTTTGCTGGGTAAGGTACTTTTGCTTGTGTCAGGATTCTTTGACGGTAATACGCACTTGACGTTGTCTGTGTTTGCTGGGTAAGGTACTTTTGCTTGTGTCAGGATTCTTTGACGGTAATACGCACTTGACGTTGTCTGTGTTTGCTGGGTAAGGTACTTTTGCTTGTGTCAGGATTCTTTGACGGTAATACACACTTGACGTTGTCTGTGTTTGCTGGGTAAGGTACTTTTGCTTGTGTCAGGATTCTTTGACGGTAATACACACTTGACGTTGTCTGTGTTTGCTGGGTAAGGTACTTTTGCTTGTGTCAGGATTCATTGACGGTAATACGCACTTGACGTTGTCTGTGTTTGCTGGGTAAGGTACTTTTGCTTGTGTGAGGTTCTTTGACGGTAATACACACTTGACTGAACTTTCGGCTGGGATAACCTGTGCTTGTGTCAGGATTCTTTGACGGTAATACACACTTGACTGAACTTTCGGCTGGGATAACCTGTGCTTGTGTCAGGATTCTTTGACGGTAATGCACACTTGACTGAACTTTCGGCTGGGATAACCTATGCTTGTGTCAGGATTCTTTGACGGTAATACACACTTGACTGAACTTTCGGCTGGGATAACCTGTGCTTGTGTCAGGATTCTTGACGGTAATACACACTTGACTGAACTTTCGGCTGGGATAACCTGTGCTTGTGTCAGGATTCTTTGACGGTAATACACACTTGACTGAACTTTCGGCTGGGATAACCTATGCTTGTGTCAGGATTCTTTGACGGTAATACACACTTGACTGAACTTTCGGCTGGGATAACCTGTGCTTGTGTCAGGATTCTTGACGGTAATACACACTTGACTGAACTTTCGGCTGGGATAACCTGTGCTTGTGTCAGGATTCTTTGACGGTAATGCACACTTGACTGAACTTTCGGCTGGGATAACCTATGCTTGTGTCAGGATTCTTTGACGGTAATACACACTTGACTGAACTTTCGGCTGGGATAACCTATGCTTGTGTCAGGATTCTTGACGGTAATACACACTTGACTGAACTTTCGGCTGGGATAACCTGTGCTTGTGTCAGGATTCTTTGACGGTAATGCACACTTGACTGAACTTTCGGCTGGGATAACCTATGCTTGTGTCAGGATTCTTTGACGGTAATACACACTTGACTGAACTTTCGGCTGGGATAACCTATGCTTGTGTCAGGATTCTTTGACGGTAATACACACTTGACTGAACTTTCGGCTGGGATAACCTGTGCTTGTGTCAGGATTCTTTGACGGTAATACACACTTGACTGAACTTTCGGCTGGGATAACCTGTGCTTGTGTCAGGATTCTTGACGGTAATACACACTTGACTGAACTTTCGGCTGGGATAACCTGTGCTTGTGTCAGGATTCTTTGACGGTAATGCACACTTGACTGAACTTTCGGCTGGGATAACCTATGCTTGTGTCAGGATTCTTTGACGGTAATACACACTTGACTGAACTTTCGGCTGGGATAACCTGTGCTTGTGTCAGGATTCTTTGACGGTAATACACACTTGACTGAACTTTCGGCTGGGATAACCTGTGCTTATGGAAAGGATCTTTGTCGTTTATTAATAAGCAACATATCATCGGTAGACACTGAAAGTCTATAGCAAGTCACATGCTTTTTAGATTACGAGATCTTGTGCAGCATGCCCTCCTAACTTGTCTTATATGACACATCCCCGAAGAATAAGAGCTTTCTTCAGCTGACGAGATACAGTCAAGGAGGTTATGTGAACAGTAATTCACGACCAGTGGAGACATCAACTCACACAATGGGCATAACCACTTAACAGAGCTTGCTGTCGAATGCCGCTCCCAGCTACACTCATGGAACACAATTTCCCCTCGGTTTTGTGATTGTGAATAACATCTGACCGAATAGAATCTGAAGAGGAAAATGGTACCCATTTCTGTACAAACTGATTTGTGGAACTTTGAAAACAAGCACGTAGCAGCTATATTATCATATACAGCCATACATATATGATATAAGATAACACTGCTCCTCTCAGTAGGTGAACGTGTGCCAGGATATTGATTCAACTGGATGCATGAGGAAACAGCATCTCTATAATCGTTTGTAACCAGATACTTTAAAACTCTTCACATTTAGAATTTCCAAGTGAATAGCTTAAGGACCTATGTCTTCGGAAGGAAAACACACTTTATTTTGCTATTTTTGCACTTTTGCAAATGAATTACAGAAGTCAGAAAAGTAGGGTTCATAACAGGTCTTGGCATTAGGGACTAGAAGTGGTCCTTCAAAGTCAGGTTGAAAGGTAGTGATGACATATATTGATTGGTAACCTGCTGACAGGCATTAGTGGGAGATGGTATTGTTTCAGCAAAGTCTGAAGAGAAGGCAGTATGTTGTGTTTTGGCACAGACTGTTAAATGCTTCATGGGTAAAAGTTGTTATATAACGTCAGCTGTAGTATATTTGACAGTCTGTTTATAGAGAGGTTCAGGTTATTGTATCACAACGTTTCCACCTGACAACAAACGTCCTTCTGCACCATACCATTATCACCAATCGTGACAATCTTTGCAATTAATTAAACATACATGTATAGGGTTACAAATAACATCCGTGTATTAACGTTCATATTTTGCAGTAGCAAACAATTTGAAAAGTCCTGCTTTACAATACAGATTAAAACATATACCAACACAGAGACGTAGCTACACCGCGCCATTTTCCATGTATCTCAACACTAATTAATGTCACATGCACCTCTTCCTGACGAGGGAATTGAGCCACGATGTTCCTGTTAATCAGCAGAAGGCTCTCCTTCCGTTGTTTCACTGCCTGTCACAAAGATCCAAGGTGGTGCGCAAAGGTCATTCTCACAATCAGTCAAATGTCGGGTGTCGTCTTTTGAAATGTGGACAGTAAATGTCAGTTATTTCTCCAAATGATTGCCAGCACCCTGTGAACCTGTACTCAAGCAATATAACATCGAATGAGCGGAATGTTTTACGCAAGCACCTGTGGGAACATGTGTCTCAGTGATAGTTACAAAAATCCTCATATTCGGATTTAATTAAGGTTACAAGCTGCTTGGCGGTACTGTTGGGACGATCGTCCTTCTGCCGCTGTGCTGTGTTCTCAATGGCATCCTGGCACGCGATGAAGTACGATCAACAAGACACATGCATGTACGTTTCACAACGTGTCCCTTCTGACAAGTAATGTGTAAATATAAACACATCAACAACGATTCTGTAAAGTAAACTGCATTGAGAAGTCATACAGACTGAGTGCTTTAATGATCACATAGCTCATGTCCCATTCGTCATACAGACTGGGTGCTTTAATGATCACATAGCTCAAGCCCCATTCGTCATACAGACTGAGTGCTTTAATGATCACATAGCTCAAGTCCCATTCGTCATACAGACTGAGTGCTTTAATGATCACATTGCTCAAGTCCCATTCGTCATAAGACTGAGTGCTTTAATGATCACATAGCTCAAGTCCCATTCGTTATACAGACTGAGTGCTTTAATGATCACATAGCTCAAGTCCCATTCATCATACAGACTGAGTGCTTTAATGCTCACATAGCTCAAGTCCCATTCGTTGAAAGTGAAAAGTGCACCGGTGTCTGTAAGAGCTGAAGATGAAGACGTCACTCATTTTCAAGTTGTCAGCACACCCAGCATCAGTCTTGAGGAGTGGTTACTTGTAACATATAGAGATCATGTTCTAACTATCCTTGCTCAGGGCACAACCATACTTTAACAGAACACATTGGGGTAGAGCAAACTCTATTTCGTTATTTCGTTAACCTTATGATTTACTGGTGATGGGTTTATATTCTTAAATTGGCGCCTTTGATTAGAAATTGGGCTGACGGGCTGTTCCACTTAATTATCTGTTATACGTTAAGAGGCAAGGTACGTGTTGAACATAATAAATCATCATTGAAATTGGTAGATAATAGTTAAACAAAGGCTCGACTAATACCTATTCTGTTTATGTTTCCCACATCCCAAAACATTCTCGATGAAACCTTTATGAATCTCAGTTACAGGACTTAACATAAAATTTTATTAGAGATGAAGACGTATTGATTCACAGACTGCATCAGCTACAGATGCCATACAGTGTTTCTTGAATCTTTTTGTTTAAACTAATGGGAGCGGTGACTTGATGAAACTATGTGGAGATGAAATCTCATACGCGGCGTTGACGTGTTTTTATCCTCAACCAATATGGTTCATGTCAAGGGAAGACAGTTGGAGTAAATCACCAATTCCCTACTGAGCCTTCTTAAGAAAACAAACGCTCGTCTTTTAACTCGCTTATCTCAAGCCGTTTGCGTATGGGTGACATAAACACAAACAGTGCCAAAAATGAAACACTGTTTTATAAGAAGACATAGATAGGGCTGACGTACCGAAAGCCGTGAGTCATTTTGGAGTCATAATCAGGCTGTGTCTTGGCTAGAGAAAACATAACCTTTTCCCCCTACTTTTAGATATCGTATTGTTCTGTCTGTGCATTAGTTCCAATACCGTGGACATATCAGCGACTAAACCCACGCCCATACATCTCTGCCAGAAGCAGATGATTGTACAATTCCGAATATGTTATGAACGACTATGTGTTTGTTTAACGCAACACTAAGCAATGTTACAGCTGTAAATAGTTAGCAGTTCAAATAACCGAGTCTGGACCAGACAATCCATTGACAATATCATTACATACAAATATGACATCAGAGCAAATAGTGACGATACTAGGTGTCAGCGTATCCTCCCATCATAAATATATGCAAAGGCTGTTCAACTGTTCACCTGAAAAAAGTCAAAATGGGTAAATACATCGGACATCATTTTTATTACTGATGGAATTTTGTACATACGTTTGCCATAAAACGTTTCGAAAACTTTCCTGAGACCTTCATCATTCTGTAATCTTCATCGAACAATTTCTGTATAAGAGTAGTATGAAATATTGATGAAAAGGGCATGCTCCATTGCACCTCAAAATTTGTGAAATGTAATACGAAAGGCTGGAGCTGTTGGAATATTGCTCGACATGGAAGTCCAGGAACATACAACAGCTCTTTAATCTTGAAGGAACTGCCAGAGCATGAGACGTGGTAACTGGCGTTCATGAATACTGAACTAAGTAGGTAACACCTAATTGGAACATTTTATACAAGACGAGGGATGGTTCTTCTGACGATTTCTGCTGATGGGTAAGTTATCAAATATAACAGTCAGTCTATAGGATAACGGCGGATGATAGTGCATCATCTGATGAGCTGTATGTGTGTATCGATAATGGTTGATTTACTGACTTCCAACCTCCCAGTACGTACAGGCCTTGACACAAAGGTACAGATGTGTCAGATGATACTTCCCGTGTGCTTTAAAAGTTATTGTTTTGTCTTTTTTTATGTTTAATCCCACACAAAACAGTATTCGGGATTTAGGCTTTCCTATATAAATATTCGACCAAACAATCCAGTGATCGATATCACGAGCTTGACATTTTACAAGTTTTGGTGTCTTAATTATGAATTATGTCTTAGTGATATAAAATATAAACTACCAGGCAAAAGAAAGTTCTCACTTAACCCCAAAATAGAAACAAAGATTTATGTGAGACTTATAATAATGATTTTAAGAACAGAAATCATTTTCCAATAATTTGACTGAACATTCATTGTAATGCTGGTCTTGCATTTGCCGCAATTCATTAAGAAAGAGTCACGGGGTCAACAATATAAAACATATGAATCAGAGTGCATAAAGAGTCACCTAATGAAACAGAAGTCAGGAGACACGTCACCAACAGCGAGTGAAACCACCCAGGGCATCCATACACGCCAACACACCTCAGCAGGAATCCTGTTCCATAAGTCCAAGAGAGTCGGTTCAAGTTCCTGTCGGTTTGCTGGTGGTGGTACACGCTATCTCAGCTGACGATCAAGATTTTCCCAGAGATGTTCAATGGAGTTCATGTCTGGAAAACGCGCTGGCCATGGCAATACATTGACGTTAACGTTGTGTAGGTCATCCTCGATAGGTAATATACCTCGGACGTAATATAATTATCGGGCCAAGCCGTGGATGCATCCAGGGTATAGCGGAGAGTGATCGTAACGTATACCCTGGAGATTATCGAGGATGTGTGTAGGTATTCTCGAACAATTCTGGCAATGTGAGGCCTTGCATTGTCATGCTGCAAAATGATTCCTATTTAGCTGTTGTCGAATATAGAGCACCACTATAGGTCACAACACTTCATCCCTTTATGACTGGGCATTCAGATTTCCTCGGATGATAACCAGTCTTGTTGTTCTCTGGCTACAATTGCCCCATACCATGACGCCTCCTCCATCGAACTTCTTGAACGCAGTTTGGCGCCAGTCGCTCTCCTCTACGTCGGAAATCTCAAATTCGGCCATCGTTTCTGAACCGATTGATCCGATTCCATCTGTAAAGAGCACTCTCTCCCAGTTACATCGCTGCCACCGACGTACAGTTCGCGCCCATTACAGTCTGCGTTGATTGTGTAGACCGTCAAGCACATTCCACGGAAGGGGAGGTAGGCTCGTATGCCAACCATACCAAGTCGTCGAAGGGCTGTTCGTCTGTTGATGGCGTATCCTAGTGCTGTCGCCGCCGTTGAAGTTTTGTCGGACACCTGCGTTGTTATTGGACGAATGTTTTGGTGAATGATTTTTTCTGCGTGGGTTCCAACGTTTTTCGATTTTTCTAAAATTACTGTGAAAGTGATTTCTTTCTTTAGCCCGGTAGTCTATAAACAAGCAGTTGTCACTAAGTTGACATAATCCCCCGCCGAAAATTTTCAAATCAAACTTAAAAAGTAATGAAAGTGAAGCTGGAAGTTAAAGATGAAGTTACATGTCAACAAAAACATGACCAGTCATCCCCTCTTGATATCTTGCTCTGTAGCTGTTCAAACACACAAACATTTTCAAGACTCACTTTGACCTTGGCATGAATGTCATGGTGTATGAGATATGCAAAAAATAGTAATAAAGAAATAGCTTATCAAAAACACTCAAGAGAAGTCTTGAAAGCCTTTGAAGAAAATCAATCCAGTGAACCGTTTTTCAGATATCTTGCAGACGGTCTTAACATGTTGAAATCGACAAAGTGTCGCAGTGACCTTGAAAATTACACGAAGGTCACCAAAATCGACTGGAACCTGCGCCTTCCCTATATAAAGCTTGATTTCAAAGATGAAGACAATTCAGTAGATGGTTCTTGAGGTATCTCGCTGACAAGCTTAACATGCAGGTTAACATGCTGAAATCTTCAAAGTGTCTCTGTGACCTTGACAATTACGTGCTGGTCACCAAAATTGACTGGGCCCTGCGCCTTGGTATTTGGGTGTCAAATATGAAGAAAATCCAGTGAACGGTTCTTGAGATATCTCACCAATTCGGTGACAAGGGTAAAACGTTAAAAATTATAGTCGTTTGATACTTTAACACAATATGGCTTTAATTTGCGTTTTTTTGTTGGTCAGTATATATGGCGCGGCGGGGATAAATCTAGAGTGGGGCACTTTCCCTAAATGTGGTTGTCGACATCTGCCTCGTCTGGCAAAAAAAAACAATTTCTCGATTTTGCCGAAACAAGTCAGAAATGTTGCTTTTTATCTCATCCTGTCCCTGTGAGGGTATTCACGGCACTCACAAAGTAAGATCAACAGGCCAACCAGAGGCTATGAAACGTGATGTCTCAAAGACTACAAGTACCCTTATCCTGACAAAGGACTCATGGTCGCCATGGTCGCCTGGCGGACCCGGGATTGCGTCAAAGGCAAATGCGGCAAAAATATATGCTTTGAAGTTATTGCCATTTACATTTATACATGTGACGCCTTTGTCAAATAAAGTAACTTTCAGTTGGAATGGACTGTTGTCACTATCCGACTGACTAATCACCCAACTTCGGACCTTATATATTTTACGCACATTCTTGGAAAACGTGTGATGTTTTCGTCCTATTACCAAAATTCGAAATGAAACGTGTATCCCCAATACAGAGTATCTACCATCCCACCACACACTTGCGTTTCAATTGATATATTTTACAAATGTTACACTGAAGATATGTGTACCTATGTGTACCTATATATGTATTATTCTATGTAATGTAAGCTTACTCTTAGGTGTCCTTAAGTAATGACGATACTCCCGTTGGGTCTTTCACAATAACAGCAGCATTTCTCTGCTTTCATCTACCACATGTACGTCGAGTTCTCCCCAAAGGCCGTAACTTGATGATCCCGCTGTACAAGACTGTGGAAGTTGTCTGAAAGGTATTTCAAAGAGATTCAGTTATGTAAGCATAATTGCATCGTCCTCTGTTCACCGGCGGCAGCTGTACTGTGGATGGTTGTGAAGATAGTTTAAACAGGGGAGAAATACGCCCAGGTAGAGACCTCTGTAGCATCGTTCACGTCATAACAGACAACATCTGACACACAACAGGGGTATTCAAATGTTAGGTCGCCATAATGCACAATAAAAACGACGCAACATGAATCACCAACACAGCTTATTTTCAAGGCAGATATTCTGCTCAGAGAAGTCACGCCATTTGACTCAACCCTTTCCATAGTGAAATGACTGAACCTATGTCTACCCGTCGTTCACTACCGGGTCTAAATGATTCACGTTGACCGGTTTAATCCTATATTCCTTTTTGAAAAAGTCACGCATGATATTTTTTCAATGAACTAATTTGCTTTCAGAAATGACACATGGTCACATTTGACGACATACATAGTTATCTTTAAACATTTAGGATAACCTTTAATAAAGTTTTTAATAACGCGTTTTGAGAGAACCGAAGTTTGTTCTCTCCGAAATGTCAACATTCAAACAAAGCTCTATGAGGTTCCGAATCTTAAGCACGGAAAATGTTCACTATTATTCAGTAATTCCATGTAGACCAAGGGTCAGTACTTGATATTCACGTGAGTGACAAACATCCATTTCCTGGGTTTAATATCTTATCTTAAACGGCAATGTGCACATCTCCTTTATGTTAGAACCACTTACAACTATGTTAGATTTAGGAGATAAACATCATGTGTTGGCCCATTTCCGGGTGTTATTGAGTATTTGAAGCACGGGAATACAATTGAAACCGACGACGCATTCCATAGTGGAATGAATTGGTTAGTTCAGCAGCTTTCAGTCCAGCGAAACGTTGTTCCTAAAAGACATACATCTTCGCCTGTATTAGCAGGGCAGCTTCAGATTCTATAAAACATACATTTATAGAATAGATAGTCAATTTATTACAGAGGAAGATTTCCCGAACGAATGACTGATCAATTATTTAATCAATTATTCTCTTTTGATGAACTTAGCTTGAAGCATTCACAATCTTATTAAGATTATTCATTTCTTGAAGAAATAGATTTGCTATGTCGACATGTGATCAGACAGTCCTTTGGCAAGACAGTTCTGGTCATTTGAGTACAAAAATGAATGCTGCTTTGATGTGTATTTTCGGTGTAAATCCCAAAGCGAGGAACGAGTACGTTCTTGCAGGACTAAGAATGATAATTCCGTGGTTTATAGGATCCTGGCACGCCTAGGGGACCTAGAACAGTACAGCGAATTTCGAAGGCTAAGACCACTGGTGCTGTGGGAAATGATTTCTTGTTGTGCGAGAATGAGTGGCTTGGTGATTCACTGGCGGCAGTATTGAGTATGTCTTCTCTCTAACCCGCTTTAGTCAAACCGATTACATTTATTGTGTGCCTGCTTTCTGGCGCTGAATGAATTATGATGCATGGAGGGCCATCTGGCAACATCGAATGATGGGATATACCTTAATGTTGTGCTCCGTAATTGTTTTGTATTTATATAAAACCTAAACACAGACTGCCTTGATATTGCGTAAAGTGCTGCAGTATGCAAGCGGAAATCAACTGAATTACTGAAGTGTAACTGAAGATGCCCGAACAGCCTCTGGCCACACTTAATTCTACTGGTTCCCAGTTATCCGCAATACTCTACGCCATACCGACGCTTGTTGACCTCACCAGGGTGAGTGAGTGGTTTGGGTTTAACGCCGCTATCAACAGGGTTCCATTTAGACAATGACAGTGCTAACAAACCTAGACATTCGAACCTACAATCATCAGATCCCGGAGTGCTGAAGGGACGCAACTCTGGGAAGTAAATTCGCCCTAGACGACTAAGCCTCGCTGCCCCATCAACGTATGGTACGCTTCACATTTAGTAATTGAATTTTCCTGTGCTGTACTGTCTACATACGGGGCCGTGTTATATCGAAATGTTTCACTTCTTACTCTGACATGTGAGAAATTGCTACATAATAGGATTTTATGCGTCTGCATTGGTGAAATTGACTCTGGAAGGGGATGGTTTTTTCAGGATTATTTTACGTATGTCATGTGTCTTGAGTATAGAACACAACACTGATATAAACCGTTTGAACTGACACAACGTGCCATTTAAATAACAGGTTTGGTCTTATCGAAGAGGCAGACTTTTGAAGGCCTGTCACATGTTTCTTGTAGAGACTGCGTTCGTCTCCAGTATACCGCTATGTTACGCGAGGCAGAATCTGACATGACATATCCAGGAAAATCCTCTGTAACATTCCTGTAAGTACTCTAAATTCTACACAGTCAGGACTAACGGCATATTTGCTGTCACGATTGAGTGATTTGTGATTGACTGATTGACTGATTGACTGATTGTTCAAGGCTTCTCTTGATCAGAACTACAATATGCTACACTGCTCTTTGTGATCAGAACTACAATATTCTACACTGCTCTTTGTGATCAGAACTACAATATTCTACACTGCTCTTTGTGATCAGAACTACAATATGCTACACTGCTCTTTGTGATAAGGTAATAAAAGAAATAATACAACTTAGTAGCAATGATGTGATTTAATGTCGGGCATGACGCGACCTCAGGAAGGCGGCTGTAATGGAAACACCAGAACAACAATGGTTTCCTGGCCACCTAACAGGCACTGAACATGATGGACTGTGTGAAAGTGACGGAGTGGGTTATTACGATTTACCCCAGGGACGGAGGAACGACAAGGTCGTAGCTTGCAGCATGATTGAGGGCACTAGGGCAGACCCAGCTCAGGCATCCGCGTGATGGGCTACACTAGGGCAGACCCAGCTCAGGCATCCGAGTGATAGTCTACACTAGGGCAGACCCAGCTCAGGCATCCGCGTGAGGGTCTACACTAGGACAGACCCAGCTCAGGCATCCGCGTGATGGTCTACACTAGGACAGACCCAGCTCAGGCATCCGAGTGATGGTCTACACTAGGGCAGACCCAGCTTAGGCATCCGAGTGATGGTCTACACTAGGGCAGACCCAGCTTAGGCATCCGAGTGATGGTCTACACTAGGGCAGACCCAGCTTAGGCATCCGAGTGATGGTCTACACTAGGGCAGACCCAGCTCAGGCATCCGAGTGATGGTCTACACTAGGGCAGACCCAGCTCAGGCATCCGAGTGATGGTCTACACTAGGGCAGACCCAGCTCAGGCATCCGCTACACTAGGGCAGACCCAGCTCAGGCATCCGAGTGATGGTCTACACTAGGGCAGACCCAGCTCAGGCATCCGAGTGATGGTCTACACTAGGGCAGACCAGCCCAGCCATTCGAGCTCAGGCATTCGAGTGATGGTCAGTGGAAGGACTGGGTTTCTGTCTTTATCTGTACATGTGAACAAAAATGTGCGCATGGAGGTTAACCTGTCTTGTAATTTTTTATAATCAAGTTTGAATTTGTTGTCCTTAAATTTAAATTTATAAAATTTAGTTTGATATACGTACAGCACGAAAATAACAGAATAAGATTGATTAAAATTGTCCAGTTATAATGAAATAATCGATATCCCTTTGTACATTGCTACCGACGAGAATGATAATATCGTTTAATTAATATGCAAATACGTTGTGTATCAGTAGAAGAGAGACGATAAATGGGTCGCTTAAAATGTAGATCACTCCAACACATATGATTTCTTTTCTCGCGACCCGGTGATAATTATGAAGATTGAAAAAAACCCACAGACGATAGGATGAAACATGTTGTGGTTCCAGTGTCCCGATAGGATCATTTTCACCACACAATATGTATATATTTGCATAACAATCAAGTCAGCCCGGCCTGTTTCCACCTGTCACGGACAGAGGACTCGCTGTTCAGCCCCGATAGTGAAAGGACAAAAGAACGCCATGTCTGTATTTGAGAAAGATAATTATGAAGTCACTGGTGGGTTTAAAAAATAGGTCAATGCATCAGAAAGAAGGAGAAAGTGTCGACAGCTGTAGTTTTTTTTTATTGTGAGCGATGGTTGGTACTGGTATTTGTATATTTCAACTTTTCCGAGGACTGCCTCGATCGAGGGGCGCCTCCCAGATCCAGTTGGCACAGCTTGGTCTTCTCTGCCTTCTCTATTTTCCTGATGATTTCCATAAACCTGAAGATATTTGGAAGGCGATGACTGAGTGAAGCATTCAATCTACTGTGAAACCCCTCAATATTGTTGTTGTTAGTCCTGGGGCCGAATGTGTCATGATGGTTCCACATGGGCAAGGGAAAGCGAGCGTCGTCGTCCACCCAGGTTGTAGTGATGTAGTCGTTGAAAACTTGGGAGCCGTGGACGAAAGGGGAGGAATTCATGGTGTCAAGCCAAGCGTCCTGAACTTGCCGAAGAGGCAGAAGTGGGAGAGCAGCGGCTCGTCGCAACCAACGTTCTACAAGAGGATCTTCTCTGTACATGACAGCGAGTCCGAGTTCTTGCGTCTTCCTCCAGATGGCCTGCGTATAGTGAAAAAAGCACCCCTTAACCTCAGCGGCTGGAAACTCAAGCTCAACAGCTCGAATAGCAGCCATCGCAAAGTCCACTTGAAACTTGTCAGGGTTGAGAGGCTGGTTGAGAAGTTGCTGAACGTGGATCTTAAGGTTGCTGAAAAGGCGCTGGTATGTAGCTTGACGACGGTCTGGGAGCAGGGCGTATACCCAGGGGAAGGTCGTTGTCCCTTTCCTGACATGGAGGATGTACAGCTGGTTCCAGAAGTCGGGACATGCTGTGAACGTTCCGTCCATGTAGATAACTTTTGCGGATCGAAGCACTCGCAGCTGTTCATCTGTTGAGAAGACGGGCATCTTGTCATCTTCACCATCGCTGAACAGCAGAAATCTGTTGCCGTTGCCTGTGTCCGTCCATGGAGCAGTGAGGTTGACATCGGTTCTGGTCTGAGGAAGCTTATGGGTGGTGTGGCTTCTATGTCGATAGAGAGCACTCTCGACAGAAGGGAAGGTGGGAAGAGTTCCAACAGCAGCTGCATCAAGTTGTGTCACCTCGTCGTTGTAGTTGCTCGGCATAGTTGATGTTGGTTCATCCCGTGCTCGCTTTCTCAGGCTGCTCACAAAACGGAGGCGCTGGACATCTTCTGGAGGATTGTCATGATCAGTCACATTCCGAACATAGTCATAGTCGCCGACTGTTGTGCATTTGCCGTTGCACGTTGTTTTGACATCTCCAAGGGGGAACAAGTCTGGCGCTGCTTGTTCTTGTAATACAGGTAACCCTGAAAGAGCACCTGAATACTGCCTCGTGAACTGGTGATATATTCTACTTGTTGAAGGCCTGCCATAATGGTGATCGGAAAGAGCAGTCAAAGGTTAATAAATACATTTGGATTAGTTATAGTAGATTTTTCGAACACGTAAATCTGAGTAGGTAAATTAATTTCTCTTGCAAATGATCACGCAGTTACCTACACAAAATGTTTATTTTTTAAAGCCTGAGTAGGTTAATTACTTTATTGTTTAGAGTTTCATTAAGTTACATCCACAAGGTTCAGTTAAATAGTTAATCCCTAATTAGCTGGGGTTAATCCATTCTATCAGATAGGGGAGTAAGGTGTGTTTTCTTTGCTAATTACCTACTCCACTGTCTCACAACTGGGACACCTCTTGGCCTACTCTCGCGGGGAGTGACATAACCAACAAGTCATTAAAAGACAGGAAAATGATTAAAGACCGTATTCCAGAGAAAAACAACCATTTTCAGAAAGTGTGACATGTCTGATTGTGCTGAAGTTTGGGATTTTCAACCTTTTCAAGCTGGCATGCCTTGGTGTAACTTGAATACTGTTGAAAGTGGTGTTAAAACCCGCTTCAATCTCTCCAGCTTCACCTTATTTCAGACAAAACAGCCATTTTCAGAGAAGTGTGGCATATCTGATTGTGCTGACGTTTGGGCCCTTGTAAATAAATGACCAGTTCTAAGAGTTAGTGAATGGATGTTTTTCAAGACCCACCACCTGCTGCTAGGTGACTTAAAATGCTATTAAAACACTGACTAAATTGCCAATATCACTGACAACATTGCTAATTTAATCTGCTTCTGATATTGTTGTTATATTGTCTTTGTATTTTGTACGGCCAGTCTGTTGTGAATTGCCATCACAATTAGTATTCAGTACTGTGTCTTACTTTGTAAATGTAGTTATTTTTTAATGCAGTCGTTAATGTATAACAAGTGTTTTTCACATTGAATATTTGCGATAGATTCCTGGGTTCACTTTTTGTGCCTCCCCCTAGATTCGCCAGGTTTAGTGTAATAAAACATCAGTTATTATTAAAACAAATAAGTAATGTCATTCTGCTGTGTGTTTCTCAATTTTCTCTGAAGTAGTTGGTGTATGTTGTTGATTACATCGAACCAACAGTTAAATCTCGACTGCACGGAACTAACATATGCTATATTAAAGTAAAGTATAGAACTATTTTACGTCTTGACACTCAAGTGAATGGTTCAAATACATTTGTGTTGAACCTGCATCGTATCAGGTTATGTAATGGTTGACATAGGGTATATTAGCCCTACGACGGAAATATCCTAAACATCAAATAAACGTATATACACCTGTTTAGGACTGTATATCATAATGCACGTCGGTATCTGCGAGTGATAAATGAAATGTTTATTTAGAACCCCACAAAATGTGTGATTGTAAAGATCAGCTGGCAGCAGAGCCAGGACCACGTGTGACAGAGGACATCTTCCCCGTACATTCAGACTTCAGAGAGCTTAATATCTATATGTTTCAAATATTTTCCCAAAGCCTTTGTTTTGTGAACGTTTGAAATGGAAAGTATTTTGATATATACTCAAGATGTAGATCTGGACAACCGTGATTACCTTATGAATATGGAGAGTTTCTCGCTTTTAATTAAATGTGGAAATATCGATTCCTGTGGGCATCGGCTCCATTAGTTTCAAGGAATGGCGAGTAACTCGGAGTCCCCTCCATGTGATGTTGTATCACATCATGTATATAGGACCCGGTACATGGTTAAGATGGATATGTCATGTAGCTACCGAGGGACGCTGTCAAACACGTGAAGGGAAATAATTTTACCTTGAGATTTTTTATGAAAATATACTTCTTGTACTTTACAGCAACAAATGATGAATATACACACAACCTAAATGTAAGTTACATTCATTATCCGAGTATTACCACCGGCCCAAAATTAAAACAAATGTTGAACAGGACAGTCCAAAATGTTATCATGCAGACGGGGAACGAACACAGCAAGGCTGTCATGGTGATGGAGGACACTGATGAGCATTGACTGGTTTAACGTTGTGATTGGTTAGTTTCAAACTTTAGGATTATATAAGGTGGTCAATATATAAAACGCGGAAAGGCTTTGCATGTTGGGTTATCTTACGTCTTATTCATACATGCCTCCTCCTGCGTTGCCGTAAGTTTTGCATGACTCTATGGGGAAATAATCTATCCACGATAGATGAAATTAAAAGCAAAATATTGCTATCGAATTTTTTGGACACCTATTTTGTATTTGCAAAAAGAACAACGAATAACGTAGTTAATAAACGAAAGACTATACACACTACAAACGCATATCAGTAACGTCTTAAACTAATACCTATATCTTGTATGCTTCATCTTAAATGCCATCTGACATAGCTTTATATATTCGTTTCCCCTGCGTACCTTATCTTGAATGCTTTATACAACATACTATATTCATATACACCAACATTTCTTTTGTCTACGGTTAAACGCCGATATACGGGTGACGGTATTACAGCGTAATGGATGACTGACACTTAGTCCCAGACATAAAGTTGTCATATTTCACATTAAATATCTACAAATATCTCCCAGAGCAAAACTTGATATCAGCTGGGGCCTTTCGAAATCATTCTAGACTTGAAATGGAATCCGTCCTGAATTTATTGTGTAGGGCCATGGAGACCGGCTAAATTTCCCCTCTGTGAATACACGTCCTGCCATCTCAGTATCACAGGGTTTAGTTTTAGTATTTCTGAATTAGATATCATGACTTATCTGCAGTAACTAATTTTTCACATTTCAAACTATCAAACGTATCACAGGCTAATCATAAATAACTGATTTTTGCAGTAATATTCGGAAGGTTAAAACTGGATAGTTTTGTTTTCTATGAAGATACCAAGTGTTCTGATATTTCATTGGGTTTAGGGTAAACACACTTTCATTCTGAACTGAATACGTATTTTGTAGAAAACATTTGTCAAATACAAATTGTGTCCTTCTGCAGGTGTTCTTGTGGCTGTTATTGTGAGACGCCAGGTGACATCTCACAATTTGATTTGAGAATTTGAGAAGACGTTAACGTAAAGCTGCATCAAGGTGGGTCCATGTTAGAAGGATGGCTGAACGCAGAGCTGTGTATGTATCCTGTCATCGCAGTAGTACACCTTTACTATATAACTGACTACTTACACGTTGGGTATATTCGTGTTATTCGTTGGGATATGCAATAAGGTCACGTGTACTTCTACCGATGCGTTCCCTCCCCGCCTCATGTCCAAACACACAGAGGGAGACATGGGAGTTACATCACTCCACAGTGTTCCAAACAGTCTCTGTGGCTTTGTCAGTTTACGACTCTAAGGCATAAAACAGATTTCCCACACGCTACCGCTGTATGTGCTCCTACTGCCAGACAACATTCAGTGAGTCGGTACAGCTGACGGAAGTTATCCCAGGGTGGCATGTTTGTAGCTTGTACACAACTGTAACAACACACAAAATAGACAAAAACTGAAAGGTGTTCTTTCATTCTGCATCAGTTTTATGGGACAAACAGCCAACAATGCAATGCATTTGTTAACAAGACACAAAGAATTCACGGGTTTCAGATTATCATATATAAAGGAGTCAATTGTGGCCGTGGTCTGCTCTTTGGAAGGCTTGGTGCCTGTTTGGTAGTAATTTTATTATTTGATGTTTGAGAGGTTCATAGTGACTTGACGGTCACGACATGCATATTTATGTGGAACATCTCAACTTCTAGACTCACGTATACTTTAAACGTGCGTCAGACCGACGGATGTTTGGGGAATACACCCTGGTAAAATGTAGATAGAAGGTCGAACATGCATACCGTTCTGTATCCAACATCTAAACCCCCAAATATTGTAATCTAGGACGGATTTCGAGGGGCCAGTACATACGTTCGTGTACCTGCATCCACATAGAAAGAATTGAATGTTTGGACTGTCGTTGATCGTTGTGACAGCAGTAGATAGCAATATTATCTCAGTCCTGGAAGTAAGTGAGGGTTTAACGTTGAACAGCATTTCAGTTATGCCATGGCAGAAAAGCCAGGTGTAATGAAGATAATACCGTCATCTGAGGCAAATTGACATGGTCACGGATGCACCTCAATGGTGAAGAAGGAACACTAAAATATGGAACTAGTGAAGCCTCCATGGTGGAGATGCCGTTAGCTTGAACAACACGCATTCGGGACGGGGAAACGATACATTTTACTAATGTGTGAATATCTATTAAATAAGGGTAAGCAAAACCGCCCCACTCCTGCTAGAAATATAACACAAAAATATGAAAACAAAACAAACCCAGCAACACAGAACAAACATAAACTTATGAAACAAAATCGCCCCCCCCCCCTCAAACTAAACTGACAAAAAAAACAACAACAAAAACCTAACAAACCAAAAACAAAAGAAAACAACAGAACAACAACAGAAAAACGCACAGAGCCAAAACATAGTTCAGATTCTCATCTTTCTTTAGCTTATAAAGTATAATTAATTCTGCCTTTGGCCGAAAACAGTATTTATTGAGTAATAGAAGATATGGAGACGTCATTACTCTAAATTCATTAAGGAGAGAGCAGTTTCAAACTGCCTTTCACCTTTTGAACAAAACGTATATTTCTTCCCTGCTGACAGTTTTACGATACATTTTCATTAGCAGCTGGCGCTAACTGTAGTGTTTGGTGACAAACGTGACGCACAAACCACTTCAGTTTGGTGCTGTAGGCGACAGCTTCTGACATTTACACTCTGTTATGAAGTTACTTTCTGGTTGTGGAGAGACGACCACAGACGTGTGACGTGTTGATGGATAACATGTCGAGTCTGGCTATCCAAACAGCTTGTCCATGCAAGAAGCCTTCCTGGCCTTCAAGTACACACTGGGTGATTTCTTTGACAGCATGTTTCTCAGACACATATTAACGGGAAATTAATGTAAGAGTTTATGGTAAAGTGTTTAAATAAATATAAACGTAGATACACTGGGATGTTGAACGGATGTATGCATACTGCGAGATAAATGTATACATTCTGTGAGATACATGAATATCTACTACGAGATAAATGGAAACACAATGCAAAAACTCATACAGTAAGGTAAATGTTTATTTACTTTTAAGATAAATAAATACATACTGGGAGGAATCTGTTTACACACGACGATAAAACTGCCTACACAGTGTGAAAATAAATACACTCTGCTAGATACATATATATTGTTGTATGTTGCAGTATGTTGTGCTTTGTGTTGTGCTTTGTGCTTTCTTGGCGGTCTTGTTGACAACCCACGCTGAGACCAGCTGGGAGACCCTTTGAGACCGACTGGGAGACCCTGGGCTCGGCCTGGTGAAGCTCACAGAGACATTGCTACTGAAGCGGAAATGGGCAACTCTGTAGTTATTATGGGGTTAATAGCCCTGCTTGACACACGCGTGATTGTAGGGATGTAACATTCTGGGCTTGACTGGAACGTCAAGCTACGTGCACGCTATGATGTTAAAAGTCTAACTGCGTCTCAACTTAAACAATTCCATTGCCGTCTTGAAGACCATCACATCAATGGCTTCTCAGCTATCAGTCGACTTCAGCTTCTACATTACATTCCAACTGAGACATGGCAGAGTTTGTTATTGATGTGTGCGTCTCTCTCATGTCGAACACAAACTTTTTAACTTTAAGATCATGTACTTTGTGATTGTCACATTTTGCCAATGGACTTTGATTACCACCTATGTATGTGCTTACCACATATGTATCTGTTTGATCTGAAGGGAGAACGGTCCCATCTTTATAGCCTCTATTCCATGTGATTCCATTTACATTTCGACTCCTGTATATTCCGGATTAGAAATGATCTCAAACAGCCCCTGCTTTTCTTATGACTAGATTAACGCCATCGAGTGGACAGGCCAGGCTGTTACGTTCGTTGCATGTCATCGTATGTCATTTACAAAAATCGATGAAGATAATGTCTAAAACTGGATTGTCTGTTCCAGACTCGAATAATTATTAAACCGCCGTCGTATACCTGGAGCATTGCAAACCAACCAGCCAACCAACCAACCAACAATAAACAAACAAACAAACAATAAACAAACAAACAAACAAACAAACAAACAAAAACAAACAAACAAACAAAACAAACAAACAAAAAAACAAACAAACAAACAAACAAACAAACAAACAAACAAACAAGATAATCTATTTGATATTTTAATGCTGTTGTACGAGTATGTAGATAAAGTCTGCAGATGGACTTTAACTGGTGACAAGTTTTCCTTTCATTCGAAGGCATCGCGTCTGCCCAAAGTCTCAGCAATACGGCTTATATGGGTTTAGTCTGTCTCACAGCCCCTGAACCGTATTATAATTCTCCCTGCAATGCTAAAGCCTTAAATACAGCAAGTCTAGAATCTCTGGTCTCCATGGGGCTCATTTTCAATTTGAATGGGCTTATTTGTTACAATCAAAATTATATATATTCAGAGATTAAGCGTTAGTCTAATATAGGCTGAAGCTGTCAATGTAGTGGGATAAGCGTGTTAGTGAGGGAGTGATTCTTGTCTTAGCCCTTACCACTTGTGTGAAACCAACGATCATATTTAGGAGAATCAACGATCACCAATGTGGATATATGCAACCTGGACATGAACAAGTTAAAACAAACAAGGGATAGATAGTATAAGCATAATGATTCTGCCCAACTGATCCCCTTTTGAACCGTCTTTGACGATAAGATACGTATGACACCGAGACATTGTGACCACTCGATCCCCAATCTGTACGACGTGCACTGCAATCGTGCATATCCCTGAATGACATGCAGATTTTCATACAAACTGAGAAATAGAAATCCGCTACACACATGTACAAGAAATATAAATGCTTTTTTGACACCGACACTAGTGAAACCGTCCGGATAACAGGATGTCTGGATTAACGAGTCAATGTTTAGTGTAACGTCTCTTTATTTCCATATACAGCCTCACAAGGAGGGGGTTTCGGAGTAACGAAATCCATGGATTTACTGTTAAATTCCATCTCATGCGCTTGTTTCTTCAGACACATCTCCAAGAGGACAGAAAACATAGACACTGAATTGTAATTTAGTTAGGGAACGCAAATACGCAGCGATTGGGCTGGCCAAGAAACACAGCATATTAAGCGCGCTGATGGAGGAACTCGCTTTACTTTGTCCGATTAAGGCATGTACCGAGACAAGGGAATTAAGTCTCATTACACCATTTATCACCACCACACAAGAAAGGATATCCTTCCGCTGCATCGATTGTCACTGATTATAGAGTTCCCAGGTGGTGTTTAAAGGTTAGCGCAGTAATCACTATCTAATGAAGAGGGTAATATTTAGCAAAATCGAACAACAAGAGACGTTCCTTTCACAAAAGGTTACACAGTTTAGGATCAGTTGTAGAAAATAGACTTCTCCCTGGTGTAACATGGAACGCTAGGTAATTCCACTGAACAACGTCCCCACACCGCAGCACGCCATCGTACATGCGACATCAAACATCGATATATGCAACTTAATACTATTCAAGCAACTGTCGTGTATCGTGATTGTTGATTACGAGATAAACCTTGTGTGTTCAGATTAGGGTTGCTTGTCGGAGTTCGAAGGTGGTAAATCTCGGTTTGATCTGATGGTGTCAATTGTAAGCACATGAAGGTACAAGGGACGTACACCTCTGTATGTTTGTATTACCAAACAGATGTACGTGACGTCACAATGGACTAATATGATGTCACGATACAGTGAATGACTTCACATCTCCCGCTTCCATAACATATACACAGAAAGCTTCTAAAAATCAGCTGATAAAACAAGGGCACATGTATTTTGGATCCGAGATTCAATGGATTCAGATAAGGGACACGGTGTCTATAGTTAACAAATGAAGTGTACCTAAGATGTGTAAAGTATTGAGGTTTTCCAGGACTAGTCAAATACTACGGCTCATAATCTTGGTTCCACGCATAGGGAGATATATTGCTGTAAATTAACCACCAAATCCATGTGTCAAAAGTGAACCATTATCCATAATACAGGCAAAGATGGACTTCACAGAAAGTGTTTGAGAAAAATGTAATTTCATGTAATGTTTCAACGTTGTATATCACTACCCCACATAACAAACGTAAGACAAAACCCGCCATTCTTTGACCCATGGGAGATTGGTAAATATACATGATAAGCATAGATATAGTTACATATTTATCTTCAGAAGTTCAGGACAATTTGTGAAAAACGATAGCACATGTCATTTGAGGTGAGCTGAGAAAACAGTACATAAAACACTGGACTTCCTCATGAAGAACTTCTACGTAAAGGTTAGGTGTAAAACATTTAGACACGAATTAGCCATTTCCAATGGGCACCAGGTGTGCCCTATTTTCTTGTGGATATGTGATTTCTTTATGCAGAGAATTTCTTTATGAGCCAGAAATTCTGCTATCTGAAACTGAAATAGAAGTAATAAAGTGAGACTGCCTCAAGTGTATTGTGATTTTGGATGAGACCAGTTAGACCGCATCCTGTTAATATTGAATATTTAGACCTATGCATAAAGATTCAGATACTCTCAAAGATGTATGACGAGAGAGATGATTTCAACTTTCCACTTTGCCTTTATGTCGAGCAATATTGTCTTTGATGTTAACATTACACAACTTTTGAGGTACAATCTAGCATGCTCTTATTATCCAGATTTCGAAGAGCGTGACTCTACGCTTGTTTAGAAGTTGTTCGATGAAAGTTACAACATTCAAGGCCTCAGCTTAGACAGTATAATTGTAAACTTGAGGAGAAAACTCTTTTACATTTGACGTATTGGTGACAGAGGAATGTCCGATGTTATTCCCTATTTTGACTTGCAGCATACTCCCGAATGTTTCAGGTGAATAATTGACTAACATTTGCATATGTTTGTGACGGGTGCCACCTGCGAGACAGGATACGCTCACCTATTACCCGATGTCATCGCTGTTTGATAGTGAATCATAAACACATACTCATGATGTAGTCGTTATTTACAATCCAATATGTTTTTAGCAGAGACTTCATACTGACGAGTAGGGGTTTCGACTCTTATATTTATTTAGTCAGGTGATACATCGCACAGGGACACCTAATTGCTACATTTTCTACATTAGCAACTCAAATATATTTGAGCTTACAACAAAGGTACTAGTTCCGCCTTTACGTCAAGAACTCTGTAGTTCAGTAAGGGCAGACATGTGGAGGACATTTTAACATGGATCGGTGGCAAAAATAAAGCTACAATTCCCTACCACGTGTCTTCTTCAGGTAAAGAAATAACTAGCCTTTGCATATGTTTATGACGTGTACAAGCGATGGTACCGTGATTTATAAACAGACGCCCATGATATAGTGGGAATTCTGCAATCTACACAGCTCTTGTCAGATAGTTCTTATGGATCTGGAAGCGTTTTTGTCGTTTGAATCGATCGTTGCGAATCTTAACTGAGGTTCATTTTCATCTTTTCAGTTCATTTGTTTTACAGTCGATCAATCTAGACTCCAAAAGGAAACGGACACACAGACCATGCTAGAGTCACCCCGGTGATTAATCTGATGTGATGCGAGATGCCGTTTACATATATCATCCAAGACGTCTCCAGGCTGTGACCTGAGGTTTGTTCCTTACAGGATTTTCATTTCACAAGTGCGCTGCGTTCTTTCCTTAATGGCGTTAATGTCCATGTAATCTGCACTAATGTTTTGATGTGCATTCTCCCAGCCACTTCTCTTGTTGTAACTCTTATGTTTTTTTGCATGATGAATATTTTCAAGAAAATTCCTTGATGAAAGTATCACATTAATCATATCGAACCCCACTGGCCCAGAGTAAGATGACTGATATCACAGATGATCGACACGGTAAAGGTCAAAAGAAAGTCACCTCACTCATATCGTTATGTGGAACTGGATTTCGACGCTTCAGTTAAGATTCAGTAGCAGACAGTCGTGTGCAAATCACTATATGTACACTGGGAGTTATGAGTAAAGCTTGTAGAACAGCCTGCATAAACCAGGGTAATCTCACCTGACACGTTTCAAAATTATCTAGAAAAGAAATGAAAAGAGCAATTGAAAACATTCACAATAAGCCATTTCACAAAAAGAAAAAAGTTATTAACGTTTTTGAATGAAAACTATTTTTGATTCATGATACACGAAGTCATAATTTCGTTCAGCCAAACCCATTGAGACAAGACATCATGTAATCATCTATATTTGTGGATACGTGGAACTGTTGCAAGTTCATTGATAACTTGACTGCAAATTCCCTGCTACTGAAGAATGAATGGTACATCAATGGCTAGAAAATATGTTCCATAAGAAACAGCTGCTGTCTTCGACTTAAGGGGTTGGATGACATGTAAGTTCGTCAAGTACTCCGTGTAATGTAGAATAAAGCGTTAACTCCTACCCCTCATAGAGTGCATTGTCGGAACAATATTGATAGTAAGTAGTGGTGAATGTTCCATAGTTCAAGTAAAAAAACCCATTTAATATGAACGACAAATCCCTGTCTATATTCATAACAAATATGTGGGTGGAGTCGACTGTACTCTTCCTTCTATATCACGAGCATGCGTGCTTGAGTCATCACACGTGGACAGTTGATACTAACCTGAAGCCCCGAATGCTTTGGTGTGTAATAAAGGATGTATACTTTTGTGCAAGATTTAATCTCACAAGCAGAATTGACTAAATATACATAATGCGCAGCCGTCAATGAGTGCATCCGACATTTTCTCAATCCACTGACTGAAATGATTTGATTTTCGCCTAATATATGAACATCTGATGAGTCTGAACCGGTCATTTATCTAATTAAGCAAAGCTAATCACACGCAATCATATCAACCATACTTCAAACAAAATAATGAAACAATGTTTGTACTTGTAAATGAGTTACTGGACCGGGCTAAATGAGACTTCCGGGGTCGATTCATTAAAGATGACACGCACTGGACTGTAGTCATTGCCCACAATCGTACTGTGAAGAAGTGATCATTCACATAACACGATCTTACTGTGAAGAAAAGAAGTGATCATGATCATTCACATAACACGATCTTACTTCACATGATCATTCACATAACACGATCTTACTGTGAAGAAGTGATCATTCACATAACACGATCTTACTGTGAAGAAGTGATCATTCACATAACACGATCTTACTGTGAAGAAGTGATCATTCACATAACACGATCTTACTGTGAAGAAGTGATCATTCACATAACACGATCTTACTGTGAAGAAGTGATCATTCACATAACACGATCTTACTGTGAAGAAGTGATCATTCACATAACACGATCTTACTGTGAAGAAGTGATCATTCACATAACACGATCTTACTGTGAAGAAGAAGTGATCATTCACATAACACGATCTTACTGTGAAGAAGAAGTGATCATTCACATAACACGATCTTACTGTGAAGAAGTGATCATTCACATAACACGATCTTACTGTGAAGAAGTGATCATTCACATAACACGATCTTACTGTGAAGAAGTGATCATTCACATAACACGATCTTACTGTGAAGAAGTGATCATTCACATAACACGATCCGTACTGTCCAAACAGATCTCTGCAATGGGTGACCAAGGGTCCAGGGGTAAGGTGTCTAAAACAACCATAAAAACCTGTGTGAAGATATCTTCCTGGGTTGGGAAATGATCCAACATCACCTATGAAGGCCTTAAATAACAATAATTACGAAAGATACCTACCCTCTGACTTTTCTACACAAAAACAACAGCAACATCTGTTTGATGCTCCAAAATAATGATTGGTGGCTGATGTTGATGTTTGAATCTTTCGTCTAAGCACAAGAAACAGTTTCTGTCAGTATGACTCTATTACGGTTGTGGTCAGCAGATTAGTCGCACGTAAAATGTCGACTTTTGTTGTTTCTAGATGTTTTGGGTGGCGGCTTGCATCGACCAGACTACTTTGTAAACAAGCCTCTGGCAAAATCTTCCTTGACAGGTAACAGTTTCTAGAAGTCTGACTGGGCGAGACGAGGGCTATTTGAATCATTTTAAGACCTGACTACAATCTTAACTACTTGCCCAGTGAGTAAACCTATCGGAAACAACGAATTCTAATCAGTTTCTAAAACTGTTTCCTGATTTAAAAAACAGTGAACAGGCCGGATTCAAGACATTCCACTGGGACTAATTCTGGGCATGATTGAGTACACTGATATTCTTTATAAGCCTGTTATTTGACCCCATTGTATTGTCTTTACTATTCAACCCCTAAATAGTGTGTTTCAATATACACTGTTAACTATAATTCATTAACCTGAGTGGTTATTGACGGTCTGTACTATGTAGCAGGAACCGATGTTTGGGTTGTCCTCTGTACTTTAATTTTGAAATCACCTGGATAGCCTACAGACCAGAGAGGTCCACTGCTCCTTGTTTACCTGTATACAGAGAACCAACAAAGTGAGTAGTACATTCATTTGTATGTCGATACACTATCACTGGCAAGTAAACACAGACATCCTGTTTGTATTAGATTTACCATTGCGCAGATGCATGTGTCGTTTCAGGCTGTATATTTTGTTATATGGAATCCGAGGCTAAATAAATATCATTGTTGAAAATGACTTTAACCGCTCTGCAGACCTTTCATCTCCTGCTTCTGATGGCGTCGTGCATGATGACAAAAACTGTACGCCCTTTACAGGTCATTAAATATTTAACCGTATAAAAGTGCCACTTATTGAGGATTTATTTCCAAAGAGATTGCCCAGCATGTTATTTTGCCATTCTGATTGATCGATTCGTGTAATTGACTACTTAATTACATGTTTGATCGTTTCACCATTTACTGCGCATACAGCATGTAGTGACAGAAGAACTCTAACCAAATACATATAGAACATTGAAACGAGTCCATACAGTTATGTATACAATTGATTGGCTTAAAATGGAAGGTAAGTTGTTTAAATGAATTCCATGAAGATTAATACTGAAACTGTATTTGCCAATATATACTGGCCACATAAAGAAACTGTGCACACAGAAAATATAAAGATAGGCAGAAAGCGTCTTTATGCATAAATAAAGGTGTGAACAAAGCAAGTATTGGAGACAATGAAACGCTCATGCAGGTGCCAGGCGACGTGACGTCATTGATGGTGGCCTATGGACTTGCAATGTGTTACTGCACGTGCAGCCTGTGCAGCTGCACACAACATGTAAACCTCAGAAATTGATGTCACTGTCGAAAGCTTGATCTTTGGTCATTCAAACGTTCACAAATTCACATGAAAAGTTACATGCACATCATGCCAAGATTAACATGTGCTCCATGTCATGAAGCCATTGGAATGGTTCGAGCAGGCATGAGCCAACAACAGGTGGCAGCACATTTCCAATGTGATCGTAACACGATATCTGCATTGGTCAGGCGTTAGGGAAACAGTAATGACGTCGCCGACCACCTATGTTCTGGGCGTCCCCGAGTAACGAAGCCAAGACAGGACTCATGGATTCGGGTGACTCATATCAGACACAGGTTCCAGACGGCAGTGACCACGTCCAGAACCATTCCCCAGGCCTTCATTTGGAAAATGTGGTAGCCTCTATGCGTCGTCGATGTACTGCTGTGCTTTACGCGCATGATGATCATACGCGTTATTGACTTTGTGACTTCGACGTGTGACCCCCGACTCATTTTTGAACTTCTGACGTCATCGTTACGGATATTGTTCATGTTCTTTTGACATGTTGTTGAGGCCCAATACTTCAGCTTATAAAGTGTCTACATCATGTCGTCTTTTCTGTTTTGTATTCCAATTCTGAAGGAATTTTCTGTGTGCACAGTTTCTTTATGTGGCTAGTATATAACATATATTAAATATATAATCGAAACATTTAGCGTAGCACTGACATAGATGGGTGGGTCTCTTTATCTGCTATTTTGTTGAAGACACTATGCGAAAGTACAATGACTTCTTTTCATATTGTATCACTTAAATGCACCAAGGAATTGATAGTCCAATATATACTTAGTCAAAAAAGAAACTTCACAAACTGTAATTTGAAAAATAATGAATACTTTTTCTCTGATGATACAACTATGTATCCGAAATGGGATCCCTATCTTTCGACTCCAGAAAAACGTTAGCAAAACCCACTCAAACCCATCCATTCGTCGTGCAAATGACGTTAGTGCCAAATCAGGTTTTGCACGTGCAGTCGATCACGTGATCTTCGCATCGAAGTTTTCTTCATATGCACGTATTTGCATTGGCCTCAAGAATTGAAAAAACACTTTTAAACCACAGTTCTAACGGTACTTGAAATGCCACGATTGTCAAATGTGCAACGTGAACGTGCCGTTGGCATGTTGCAAGCTGGAAGATCAGTTATTGACGTCGCAAGAGCAATGGGATGCAGCCGTCGTACTGTGTATGACTTGCGAGGTCGTCTACAACAAACTGGCACCACTTCTGATCGCTCAAGGTCGGGTCGTCCACGTGTGACGTCACGAGCAGAAGACCGTCAAATCGTCCTACGTCACCTACGTGACAGATTTCTGCCGGCTACACGAACCAGGGCTGAGATGTTTAGAGGTCGACTGTCTTCACAGACCATTCGAAATCGGTTGCGGGCTGCCAGTCTCCATTCTCGACGTCCATATCGTGGGCCAATATTGACGCCGTTTCATCAACGTCAACGTCTGCTGTGGGCCCAACGTCACCTCCGATGGACCCAGAGAGTCTGCAACCGAGTCGTCTTTAGCGATGAATCCAGGTTTACCCTCAGATTCGCGGACGGCAGGCATAGAGTCTGGAGACGACGTCGTGAACGGTATGCCCAATGTTGTGTACCGATAGTCGACAGATTCGGGGGCGGAAGTTGCATGGTGCTGGGTGCTTTCTGTGGGAACAACCGTTCCCGACTTCTGGTCATCCTTGGAAACCTCACAGCTGCTGCTTACCGCGACCAGGTGCTCACCCCTGAACTCGTTCCTTTCATGGCGGCTCATGGCCCAGGTCTACAGTTCCAGCATGATAGTGCTCGGCCGCATACGGCGATGTTGACACGAAATTTCCTTCAAAACGCTGGAATCAACGTCATGGACTGTCCAAACAGATCTCTGCAATGGGTGACCAAGGGTCAGGGGTAAGGTGTCTAAAGACAACCATAAAAACCTGTGTGAAGATATCTTCCTGGGTTGGGAAATGATCCAACATCACCTATGAAGGCCTTAGATAACAATAATTACGAAAGATACCTACCCTCTGACTTTTCTACACAAAAACAACAACAACATCTGTTTGATGCTCCAAAATAATGATTGGTGGCTGATGTTGATGTTTGAATCTTTCGTCTAAGCACAAGAAACAGTTTCTGTCAGTATTACTCTATTACGGTTGTGGTGTGACATCAGGTTCTAGTAAGTGGCAGCAGATGAGTCGCACGTAAAATGTCGACTTTTGTTGTTTCTAGATTTTTTGGGTGGCGGCCTGCATCAACCAGACTACTTTTGTAAACAAGCTTCTGGCAAAACCTTCCTTGATAGGTAACAGTTTCTAGAAGTCTGACTGGGTGAGACGAGGGCTATTTGAATCATTTTAAGATCTGACTACAATCTTAACTACTTGCCCAGTGAGTAAACCTATCGGAAACAACGAATTCTAATCAGTTTCTAAAACTGTTTCCTGATTTAAAAAACAGTGACCAGGCCGGATTCAAGACATTCCACAGGGACTAATTCTGGGCATGATTGAGTACACTGATATTCTTTATAAGCCTGTTATTTAACCCCATTGTATTGTCTTTTATATTCAACCCCTAAATAGTGTGTTTCAATATACACTGTTAACTATAATTCATTAACCTGAGTGGTTATTGACGGTCTGTACTATGTAGCAGGAACCGATGTTTGGGTTGTCCTCTGTACTTTAATTTTGAAATCACCTGGATAGCCTACCGACCAGAGAGATCCACTGCTCCTTGTTTACCTGTACACAGAGAACCCACAATGTGAGTAGTACATTCATTTGTATGTCGATACACTATCACTGGCAAGTCAACACAGACATCCTGTTTGTATAAGATTTACCATTGCGCAGATGCATGTGTCGTTTCAGACTGTATATTTTGTTATATGGAATCCGAGGCTAAATAAATATCATTTTTGAAAATGACTTTAACCGCTCTGCAGACCTTTCATCTCCTGCTTCTGATGGCGTCGTGCATGATGACAAAAACTGTACGCCCTTTACAGGTCATTAAATATTTAACCGTATAAAAGTGCCACTTATTGAGGATTTATTTCCAAAGAGATTGCCCAGCATGTTATTTTGCCATTCTGATTGATCGATTCGTGTAATTGACTACTTAATTACATGTTTGATCGTTTCACCATTTACTGCGCATACAGCATGTAGTGACAGAAGAACTCCAACCAAATACATATAGAACATTGAAACGATCAGAGTCCATACAGTTATGTATACAATTGATTGGCTTAAAATGGAAGGTTAGTTGTTTAAATGAATTCCATGAAGATTAATACTGAAACTGTATTTGCCAATATATACTGGCCACATAAAGAAACTGTGCACACAGAAAATATAAAGATAGGCAGACAGCGTCTTTATGCATAAATAAAGGTGTGAACATAGCAAGTATTGGAGACAATCAAACGCTCATGCAGGTGCCAGGCGACGTGACGTCATTGATGGTGACCTATGGACTTGCAATGTGTTACTGCATGTGCATCCTGTGCAGCTGCACACAACATGTGAAACTCAGAAATTGATGTCACTGTCCAAAGCTTGATCTTTGGTCATTCAAACGTTCACAAATTCACATGAAAAGTCACATGCACATTATGCCAAGATTAACATGTGCTCCATGTCATGAAGCCATTGGAATGGTTCGAGCAGGCATGAGCCAACAACAGGTGGCAGCACATTTCCAATGTGATCGTAACACGATATCTGCATTGGTCAGGCGTTAGGGAAACAGTAATGACGTCGCCGACCACCAATGTTCTGGGCGTCCCCGAGTAACGACGCCAAGACAGGACACATGGATTCGGGTGACTCATATCAGACACAGGTTCCAGACAGCAGTGACCACGTCCCAAACCATTACCCAGGCCTTCATTTGGAAATGTGGTAGCCTCTATGCGTCGTCGATGCACTGCTGTGCTTCACGCGCATGATGGTCATACTCGTTATTGACTTTGTGACTTCGACGTGTGACCCCCGACTCATTTTTGAACTTCTGACGTCATCGTTACGGATATTGTTCATGTTCTTTTGACATGTTGTTGAGGCCCGATACTTCAGCTTATAAAGTGTCTTCATCATGTCGTCTGTTCTGTTTTGTATTCCAATTCTGAAGGAATTTTCTGTGTGCACAGTTTCTTTATGTGGCTAGTATATAACATATATTAAATATATAATTGAAACATTTAGCGTAGCACTGACATAGTGAGATGATGGGTCTCTTTATCTGCTATTTTGTTGAAGACACTATGCGAAAGTACAATGACTTCTTTTCATATTGTATCACTTAAATGCACCAAGGAATTGATACTCCAATATGTGTATTATTGTATTTGTGAACATGCAACATGCTTTCCTCTGAGTATATTAATGAATAATCAATCATTATATCACGACAAAACTATCTGATAGTGATTCATAAATGCAAAGTCTTACTTATGTTCTACTGATTAAAGATGAAAATGCAGCAGAGAGGGTTCGGGTGATCCTGGCACAGTCAGGCTGGTAAGGCTCATCATCAGCTCAGGTCCATTGCCCCCTCTACACGCAGCCCAGACAGCGAATGGGGCTTCTCCCAGGAAACCTGCCCAGTCGAACCCACCAAGAACTTTCCGGAGAATATGAAGGCTCCCCAACACTGCAGCCTTCTGCATTACCCAGAGTGTCAGAAGGGCTGTGCTCCCGGTGGAGAACCCGGGCACTCTCCTGATCTGCGCCAAGAGATCCAAGGGCACCGAGAACAATGGGGAGCCTGACGACAGTGTACTTGGGATGCAAGCGAGACATTTCAAAGGCGAGGTCCGCATACTTATCATGCTTTTCCTGAATCTTGCCAATCACGTTGCTGTCAAAAGGGACAGAAAATTCAATGATATAAATAAATTCATTGGCTTTATCAAAAAGGACAAGATCAGGTTTGTTGGCAGGAATTCTTCTGAGGCTGTACATGGGCCTATTCCACAAAAGTTTGAAAGCATCATTATCCATGACGCCCTGGACATGTTCAGGGTCATACCATGGATAGACCTCGGAGTCAAAGCCACAGACATTATTATTACTGATACAATCGACTCTGCTTCAAGAAGAGATTTCTTATGCACGTGAAAAGGGTTTCGTTGTCTTCATTGCAAACATGAAAACAAGTTTTGGTTTTTTGTATAACAATGAAGCAGTTATCGCACACCATTTACACACTATCCGTAGCGTGCACATCGCGGTTATCGCACACCTATTACACACTATCCGTAGAGTGTATATCGCGGTTATCGCACACCTATTACACACTATCCGTAGAGTGTATATCGCGGTTATCGCACACCTTTAACACACTATTCATAGAGTGTATATTGCGGTTATCGCACACCTATTACACGCTATCCGTAGCGTGCACGTCGCGGTTATCGTACACCTATTACACTCTATCCGTAGAGTGTATATTGCGGTTATCGCACACCTATTACGAACTATCCGTAGACTATATATCGCGGTTATCGCACACCTATTACACCCTATCCGTAGAGTGTATATCGCGATTATCGCACACCTGTTACACACTATCCGTAGAGTGTAGATCGCGGTTATCGCACACTTATTACACACTATCCGTAGAGCGTAGATCGCCGTTATCGCACACCTATTACACACCATCCGTAGACTATATATCGTGGTTATAGCACATCTATTACACACTATCCGTAGAGTGTAGATCGCGGTTATCGCACACCTATTACACACTATCCGTAGAGTGTATATCGCGGTTATAGCACACCTATTACACACTATCCGTAGAGTGTAGATCGCGGTTATCGCACACTTATTACACACTATCCGTAGAGTGTATATCGCCGTTATCGCACACCTATTACACACTATCTGTAGACTATATATCGCGGTTATAGCACACCCATTACACACTATCCGTAGAGTGTAGATCGCGGTTATCGCACACCTATTACACACCATCCGTAGAGTGCAGATCGCCGTTATCGCACACCTATTACACACTATCCGTAGACTATATATCGCGGTTATAGCACATCTATTACACACTATCCGTAGAGTGTAGATCGCGGTTATCGCACACCTATTACACACTATCCGTAGACTATATATCGCGGTTATAGCACACCTATTAAACACTATCCGTAGAGTGTATATTGCGGTTATCGCACACCTATTACACACTATCCGTAGAGTGTATATCGCGGTGATCGGACATATATTACACACTATCCGTAGAGTCAGGCACCTAATCGCCAGCATACTAAGTCAGCCGCCTAACCCGCCCAACCCGCACCGCCACCACAAAAATGGAAGTCGGACTGTGAAACTAACCACTGTTCAAAGATAAGATGCATTGACGACCTATATCAGACCTGGCTACCAACAGGAACTCTACCAATATCATTGTACATGGGCTCGGACATGGACAAGGAACTGGCTTCTATCACGTGGATCATCCAATTATTTCATTACCCGCTAAAAACAATCTGATGGGAAGAGAGCTATCTGCTTATTGATTACGATAGACGTTTCTTCCAAGGCAAATCTGTCGAGATTAGTTTCTCAAGTGTGTGAATAAACCCTTTGTAGTCTCAGAAGAACAAAAACGAGACCAAAGCTGGTGTGCTCGAGATTTCTATCTCGGCAAAACTTGAAAAAGATGAATTTAAATCTTCAACCGACAAATTTGATATGCAATTCATCGACTCCGAAACTTTTGAGTAGTGTGTGATTCTTTCATTTTTTGTTCCTTATGAGAACGGTATGAAATCAACGTGGGAAGTCTCTCAACTTAACTCTTTCTGACAATACATTGTTGTGGGTATGCGTGCTTCACGTTAGCCTGGCTTCATGTTGGACTTTACAGAACGACTGCAAGCGAGGACCAGTATGTGATGCTGCTGCTGCTGCTACAGAGGACGTATAATTAAGATGAATCATCTTCTTCATCAACGCTGAGGTTTAAATGTACGTTGGAATCCGCATTACACGCGATAGGTAGAATGTAGTTCATGCGCGTATTGATTAAATGTATTTTTAACTCATGATGTCAGTTTTTAAGAGGAACGTGTGCCATGCAAAATATACACTTGGAAAAAGTATTGCAACAACCCATATTTTTCAAAGTATCAATATTTTACAATTAACCGTACACAAGGAACTTATCCAAACCTCAGCTTATCTTACTACCAGAATAAACTGACCCTTTAGGTATAATTAGATGACAGACATTGACTAATTTTGTAGTGCTGATAACTATGGTCGTATAATGTTACCAAGTGTGACATTTTCAACGTCTGGCAAACAGTCCTCAAGAATTCACGGGGGCGGTGGGGTAGCCTAATGGTTAAAGTGTTGGCTCGTCACGCCGAACACCCGGGTTCGAATCCCCACATGGGTACAATGTGTGATGTTGCTGGAATATTGGTAAAAGCGGCGTAAAGCCAAACTCAGTCAGTCAGTCAGTCAAGAATTCACATAGATATCAATAACCAAGCACAATGTTTATACCGGGTGTAACTTCTGCCAACAGCAACACCATGAACGCCCCCTTTCCTCATTGACTGTATAAAACGTTTGAGGTATTGTATTCTAGTCTTGAGGGAAGGCTTGCTCCAGTTCTCCATCGAATTAGGAGATTTGGACTCCAGATGGGCAAAGGTAGAGTTGCTACCGCTGCCTGTTGTAAAACACCACCAAAGGCACATGTGGCTCAACATGGATGACAACAAACCAACTTCTCTTGTAATAGACCGCAATGACCTGCCAGCATCCCGCATATCAATAACATACCATCTTAGAGCAGTTGTCATTTGAGCAAGCCTCCGTTGTTCTAATCAAGAACGAAATCAAGTTATGGAGCGTTAAGAGCAGTTTACTGAAACTTTCTCAACGCCGGGTACACGAATTGCACGTGATGCCCGCCTATGCACGTGCTTATTAAAGATCAGTATGAATTCAAGGTACGCTCGTGTGGTCAAAATATAATATTAATTATAATCTTCAATATAATTATGGTATGAACATAAATGGCTATACGGGGGTTAACAACCATAGGTGTTGCGATACTTTTTTCCACGTATATATATGTACAAACACTTTATGTAGATCTTATTGGCCATTTTGAAGTCTTTGAATGGCATTTACAAGTGATAAACACAAGAAAGAAACCTCTCCTTCAAAGAGACGTGTTGAGTTACATGCATATTGATATCATCAGTTAGATGGTACAGCAACGTGACGCGTTTGGTTAAGTGATGAATCACGTTTCAGCAGTGTGATACAGAACTCATACACACACGCACGCTCACAAACGCACACACACACACACATTCACATAGAGACACAAACGCAGACACACACTTACACACGTTAGAACCAAATCCTTCACCGCGAGGAAGCCGCTGTATGCATGACTCACTATACACACCATGAATGTTATATTGAATGTACTCGCTTAGTCTTCTTTTGATCATACGTGAGGGGCGGTGTGGTAGCCTAGTGGTTAAAGCGTTAGCTCGTCACGCCGAAGACCCGGTTTTGGTTCCCGACATGGGTAAAATGTATGAAGCCCATTTCAGGTGTCCCCCGTCGTGATATTGCTGGAATATTGCCCACCGCGGCCAGTGCCCCGTGCGATATACATACTGATAGTTTCGTCAAATAACATTATAAACAGATCTACTTATAACGCTAGGACACAACCAATGATATTTGCCTTTGGTGATGACCAGTTGATGTATTACGTTGGTATAAGTTGACGAAGTCGTATTATGTACACGTGTCTCTCGGTAGCATCAGCTCTAACAGTGCAGTGTGATAGCGTCCTACTTCAGAATCAAAAGTTCAGAAGCAAATCCCTGATTTAATAGCACCATGCTCGAAAGTATATTCGACGCTCTTCCCAGTATGCTGTTAAGAGAGTGATCAATATGACATGCAATGGGGTTGTACAACCTTACTCAGCCAATCACAGATACTACATATGGCATAAAACATAGCGAATGGTCACTGGTTGCTCTTGAAATGAAATGATATTGTTTCATCTTTCCAATTGTGAAATATATTTTAAACTGTCAGGTGCTGTTGTTCTTTGCTTCCTCTATAACCAGAAGTGATGTTTTCTTTGTCAACCATGGGGCCACTGTTTGGGTCAGAGTTTCATGTTTTACCGACCCAGCTCTATGGAATCCGAGTAGGGACATTGTCGCATTGTCGCCCTCTCAAAACAAGTAAAATGAGGCAAAATAATCCAAAACGCGACACGCGACATCGCGACAACGCGACATTTCGCCATTTCTCGCATTGTCGCGATGTCGCGTGTCGCGTTTTGGTTAATTTTGCCTCATTTTGCTTGTATTTGAGGGCGACAACGCTACAATGCGACAACGCGACAATGTCCCTTCCAGGATTCCATACAGCTCAATGTTGAGCTGAAACCCACATTATTAATGTCCATGTACACGTCTGGAACCTGCCTCCCTCCGGACTGTGTCCTAACACCAAGCAGTCACGCCGTGAAGTCAGGGAAATACTGTTCAAAGCGGCCTTAAACGTTGTCAGAAGCAGTGCCCAGTTGTCTAACAGTTCCGCCACTCAAATATAGTGTTTCCGATCCCCACATGATCGACGGTATGAAGAGTTTTGTTCGCGTCCGCCGGCTTTGATGTGTTCTACTGTAACCTTCAGTCAGCGTATATATATAGTTTTCACATCCCGTGTACATGTGTACAAAGAACACACAGGATTCACATAGATATCAATAACCAAGCACAATGTTTATACCGGGTGTAACTTCTGCCAACAGCAACACCATGAACGCCCCCTTTCCTCATTGACTGTATAAAACGTTTGAGGTATTGTATTCTAGTCTTGAGGGAAGGCTTGCTCCAGTTCTCCATCGAATTAGGAGATTTGGACTCCAGATGGGCAAAGGTAGAGTTGCTACCGCTGCCTGTTGTAAAACACCACCAAAGGCACATGTGGCTCAACATGGATGACAACAAACCAACTTCTCTTGTAATAGACCGCAATGACCTGCCAGCATCCCGCATCAATAACATACCATCTTAGAGCAGTTGTCATTTGAGCAAGCCTCCGTTGTTCTAATCAAGAACGAAATCAAGTTATGGAGCGTTAAGAGCAGTTTACTGAAACTTTCTCAACGCCGGGTACACGAATTGCACGTGATGCCCGCCTATGCACGTGCTTATTAAAGATCAGTATGAATTCAAGGTACGCTCGTGTGGTCAAAATATAATATTAATTATAATCTTCAATATAATTATGGTATGAACATAAATGGCTATACGGGGGTTAACAACCATAGGTGTTGCGATACTTTTTTCCACGTATATATATGTACAAACACTTTATGTAGATCTTATTGGCCATTTTGAAGTCTTTGAATGGCATTTACAAGTGATAAACACAAGAAAGAAACCTCTCCTTCAAATAGACGTGTTGAGTTACATGCATATTGATATCATCAGTTAGATGGTACAGCAACGTGACGCGTTTGGTTAAGTGATGAATCACGTTTCAGCAGTGTGATACAGAACTCATACACACGCACGCTCACAAACGCACACACACACACACATTCACATAGAGACACAAACGCAGACACACACTTACACACGTTAGAACCAAATCCTTCACCGCGAGGAAGCCGCTGTATGCATGACTCACTATACACACCATGAATGTTATATTGAATGTACTCGCTTAGTCTTCTTTTGATCATACGTGAGGGGCGGTGGGGTAGCCTAGTGGTTAAAGCGTTAGCTCGTCACGCCGAAGACCCGGTTTTGGTTCCCGACATGGGTAAAATGTATGAAGCCCATTTCAGGTGTCCCCCGTCGTGATATTGCTGGAATATTGCTGAAAGAGGCGTAAAACTAAACTCACGCGAGATACGTGAAGTAATGAAGCCGAGATACGTGAAGTACTGCAGCCGAGATACGTAAAGTACTGCAGCCGAGATACGTGAAGTACTGAATCCGAAATACGTGAAGTACTGCAGCCGAGATACTGCAGCCGAGATACATGAATCCGAGATACTGCAGCCGAGATACGTAAAGTACTGCAGCCGAGATACGTGAAGAGCCGAGATACGTGAAGTACTGAAGCCGAGATACGTAAAGTACTGAATCCGAGATACGTAAAGTACAGCAGCCGAGATACGTAAGTACTGAATCCGAGATACGTGAAGTACTGAAGCCGAGATACGCAAAGTACTGAATCCGAGATACGTGAAGTACTGCAGCCGAGATACGTAAAGTACTGAATCCGAGATACCTGAAGTACTGAAGCCGAGATATGTACAGTACTGAAGCCGAGACCCAGTGGTCTAGTGGATGAAACTCAAGTTTTCTTGCCTCGCCATACCAAACAGTTCAAACATGGCTCTTGTCGGTGCTTGGCGGTATGGGGTCTAACTCGGGCACCCGTGTTAAACTGCAGCACGGTATCTCAGTCGCCTGGCTGTATACCAGCGGCCCTAGTCCGGTATTTACAAGCAGCACCTCGCTGTATTAGCATTTCAATCTCGAACGACGTCAAATCCCATTTCGCCCATGTTTCATTCACGATCATATTAGTGATTAAGTAGATTTGCGTGTGTAATGTGTATCATGGTCAAATCATGGTCATGGTTAACTTCGTGTTTAACGGCACTCTTCTTTTCACGGAACTAAATGGTTATAGAACAGTGCACCCTCCCCAGTTCCCCAACCTGCCCACCGCGGCCAGTGCCCCGTGCGATATACATACTGATAGTTTCGTCAAATAACATTATAAACAGATCTACTTATAACGCTAGGGACACTGCAACCAATGATATTTGCCTTTGGTGATGACCAGTTGATGTATTACGTTGGTATAAGTTGACGAAGTCGTATTATGTACACGTGTCTCTCGGTAGCATCAGCTCTAACAGTGCAGTGTGATAGCGTCCTACTTCAGAATCAAAAGTTCAGAAGCAAATCCCTGATTTAATAGCACCATGCTCGAAAGTATATTCGACGCTCTTCCCAGTATGCTGTTAAGAGAGTGATCAATATGACATGCAATGGGGTTGTACAACCTTACTCAGCCAATCACAGATACTACATATGGCATAAAACATAGCGAATGGTCACTGGTTGCTCTTGAAATGAAATGATATTGTTTCATCTTTCCAATTGTGAAATATATTTTAAACTGTCAGGTGCTGTTGTTCTTTGCTTCCTCTATAACCAGAAGTGATGTTTTCTTTGTCAACCATGGGGCCACTGTTTGGGTCAGAGTTTCATGTTTTTACCGACCCAGCTCTATGGAATCCGAGTAGGGACATTGTCGCATTGTCGCCCTCTCAAAAACAAGTAAAATGAGGCAAAATAATCCAAAACGCGACACGCGACATCGCGACAACGCGACATTTCGCCCATTTCTCGCATTGTCGCGATGTCGCGTGTCGCGTTTTGGTTAATTTTGCCTCATTTTGCTTGTATTTGAGAGGGCGACAACGCGACAATGCGACAACGCGACAATGTCCCTTCCAGGATTCCATACAGCTCAATGTTGAGCTGAAACCCACATTATTAATGTCCATGTACACGTCTGGAACCTGCCTCCCTCCGGACTGTGTCCTAACACCAAGCAGTCACGCCGTGAAGTCAGGGAAATACTGTTCAAAGCGGCCTTAAACGTTGTCAGAAGCAGTGCCCAGTTGTCTAACAGTTCCGCCACTCAAATATAGTGTTTCCGATCCCCACATGATCGACGGTATGAAGAGTTTTGTTCGCGTCCGCCGGCTTTGATGTGTTCTACTGTAACCTTCAGTCAGCGTATATATATAGTTTTCACATCCCGTGTACATGTGTACAAAGAACACACAGGATGTCGCTGACAGATGCTAAAACCAGTAAGACCATGGGCAAGCACACACTCCGGCACAGCGATGACTTAACATAACATCACTGCCACAGGCTAATTTGCATATCACGTGACCGGACTTTTCTCTTGTTTGTAATCAAACGCGCATATTCATAATAAGAAGAGACAGGACTCACGAAAGCTTTTCGGCGCTCTCTTCATAATGTTTTACATTGTTACATATATATTCTTCCACAACTGCGACAGTTAGGTCTATGACAGTACATATTTAGATATCAAACTGGCTGCATCGTTTGCTCTCCGTCGGCTTCGATGACAGCACGTGGAGCCGTACAACTTATGTAAACAAAGGATCGCTACGCAAATCGAAATAGTGTTACATGTTTTTGGATATTTTCTCAGTGAAACTAATTCATTCTATTAAAGATGTTTAGTTAGATGTTTAGACTCGTCAAAAATAAAAGAGTAAAAGAAATCTGTACATTATATTGAATGGACATTGCAAGATGTGACGAATCGTCACATTTTTCTGGCCTGTGGCAGAGGTACTATGCTGGCTTGCCGCATGGAACTCTGGGTAGGAGAGTGGGGAAAGCATTGTATGTAGCAGTTAGCATATAGTTTACAGTGCACCTTAGATTCACAATTGATTTATGCACGGTTCTTAGGCATAATGCTTTGTTGTACACTATGACTAAGTTTAATTGTACTACTCGTAATATTGAGTGCAACTCAAACGTATGCTTCCAGGTTGATGGTGTTTCTAGGTTCTTTGATGTTGGCTGAGTACAAGGTCCTTAGGTGTAGTGCTGTAAATATTATACATATAGTCTAAATTTGCATGCTAGTATCACAGAGAGAGAGAGAGAGAGAGAGAGAGAGAGAGAGAGAGAGAGAGAGAGAGAGAGAGAGAGAGAGAGAGAGAGAGAGAGAGAGAGAGAGAGAGAGAGAGAGAGAGAGAGAGAGAGAGAGAGAGAGAGAGAAAGAGAGAGAGAGAGAGAGAGAGAGAGAGAGAGACAGACAGACACACACACACACACACAGACACATACACACATAGCTGCAATTACAATGTTCTTCAAACTAAGCGGCAATACATACTCACTCACCCTTAACTTTGCATCTAAGGAGCTATATTGTCAACTACTTTACAGCCTTTATCAACAGTAAAGGGAGTGCGTTCCGTGTTTGTATCAAACTATTTTGTTTGACAACTCGTAAAACGAACAAAAGCAAAGTACATGAAACGATTTGTCATTTCTGTCAAATATAACGTGCATGCTGTGTGAAGGAAATTCAAACAAACAGCTTGCATTGAGTGGCGCATTAAGTCTCACTCACGTCAAAGATCAAACGATCTGTCCCCAAGTCCTCCACCAAGGGCCACCAGATGCAAAACGGGATGCAGTGGTATTGTCACTTCGTGGATTGGTTTTTTGTTTGATTGAATCCCAGAAGCTGCCATCCATCATCACCAGCTGGACTGATGTAGGACCTGACACCGACATCCAACATCACGCCATGCTACGTCGACTTCTGTAACTGTTTCTTTTCAGCGTGAAAATGAGTGTACTCTACCCAGGCACATGATCGTGGCTGTGGGATACAGTGGACGTTATCCAAGAGGATTTGTCACATAGTACTCCGCTTCTTGCTCTGGATTGTCAGCAGAACTCCGTGTGAAGACATCATGCACATGAGTTGGACATGGAACACAGAGTTGCGACATACGTGATCGTAGATTAAATTAGTTGAACGGAAGAACGTAGGAAAAGTCAAAGTTTCTTCAATGAGTTGTACGCCTTTATTTAAAATATTTCAGGAACATATCATCGATAACACACTATGTCTCAGTTCTATAACAGTAAATACCCTGGACCTAACAACCATGGTACCTTGATAATGGACTGTTTCGAATGATGACACTTAGCAGCCTTCCAGTTCAACCACACTGACGAGGAGCATTCCATGAGTGAATCAGTCATCAGAACTCGACTGTACAACCGGGACGTCTTGTATTACAGACTTCCCTCAATCCGTTCACTGTCTTGGTGTCAAGAGAAACACCTTTTCTGGCTAAGAAAACAAAAATGCGAGTCACAAAATGATTCCATAAGGGACACTGACCAAGAGAGGATGATCGGGGATGCTCACGGCGGAATATTTGGCCTCACACATATTACCTACGTGAGGAAACTAAAGAAACTATACCTACAAGAAATGTGGAACACTGATTCTGCATGTACATAATTGATATACGTGAACTGTTGTGTGGCAGTGATATTTAATGAGTAATTGTAATACATTGTATTTGCAATATTCAGTGAGGGGGGAAATGGTGTGCTAAATTGAGACTTGTGCTAGATTCAGACAGAAAGATGTAGAACGGGCTACAAGGAGCTTATTCCACAGCCATCTGCCTCAGTGTAGAATTTTCTAGCATCTTTTTCTTAGGGGCGTTAATTCTTGCCTCTGACCTCACAAGTCACACGAAAACCAGCATTTTGTGTGATCACTTTATACCCTGGCATACTTTTCCTGTAGGAGTGGTGGTGGTGTGTGGCCCTGTGCATAGAGCTCAGGTTACAAATCAGGTGTAAGTTAAGCAACGTTGGGCGAGTTCTCGGATGGGTGACCGTAGGTGTGACTCCTGAGACTTCAGTCCTGCCCCACAACGAAGCACATGTGATACACGTGGTGTCACCTTAGGCAAGTGAGTGTGTTCAAAGTCATGTGACTATAACCTGATATAATGATAGTTTTCCAGTGATTTGTATTGATTTGTGATCTTAGTCAAGTTTAGAATCCAGTTGTTAGTTAAATCACATTTGCTTTGGCGCTTGTTGGTCTCAAACCTCGTGTGTTACGGACTGATTCCTGTTCCTACTTGGGATATAACACATGACAGGACTTACACTTAACGTCGTATATTACAGACCTGTGGAGATCCGGGTTAGAGTATTGATCTTCAGTAACCCATGCTTATCGTAAGAGGCGACTAACGGGATCGTTTGGTCAGGCTCGCTGGTTTGGTTGACACATGTCATCGGTTCCCGATTGCGCAGACCGATGCTCATGCTGTTGATCACTGGATCTGGTCCAGACTCGATTATTTACCGACCGCCGCCATCTGGCTGGAACATAGAGTGTATCTTAACACTAAACTCATTCACTCGCTCACTCGTATATTACATGATGAATGTTACATGTAAAAGGGTGTCGGTAGTTAACACAGAACACAATATTACACCTTTACATGATACATGGTTCTCGGGTTCTCACGGGTAGGTCCCATGTTTGTCATCAGAGTAGATGTACGTGCACCCCTTGTTTGATATGTATGTCATCGTGCAGCTTCGATCGTTGTCCTTGAAGTCAATGGCTCATTGTGATCACTTCGGCGTAAACATTCACCGATGCATGCATAATTTGCCCACTGGGTCGAACATTTCTCTCCTTGTTTACGGCTCTGGATGTTAAGCAAGTTTCGATGACAATGTGGCTGGGACCAACGTGCTAACGCTGGCGTTTACGAAGATATTTCCGGGCAGTAAATGCACACTTACGCCAGCAAATGGGATAATACGCAATCTTTATTTGTGCAAAATCAAAGATTAGTGAAACATTTTAGCCACCTAAATTGTATTTCATACATAAAGGAAATGTTCTGAACAAACAGCGTATTAATAATTAAGGAAAGTTGACAACTTGCAACTTGAATATATGAGACAAACCAAATATGCCCATAGCTTCATTACACGATCCCGAGGTATCGCCACGACTGTTATATTAGCGAGGTGTTTCTGTTGCTCTGAATCTTTTTCCACTGCTCTGTCCTCCACATGGTCTCATGTGTTTCATTAAACATTTCGAAAACTTTACTGAGGCCTTGAATGATGTAACTATAAAACATTGCCTGTTTTTAACAATCATCGAAATTTTGACAGAATAAACATGCTCAATTGCACCTCGAAAGTTGTGAGTGAGTTTAGTTTTACACCGCACTCTGTAATATTCTAGCTGTACGGCGGCAGTCATGTAGACCATCGAGTCCAAAGTTGTGACATGTAAAAGCTGGAGTTGTTGGAATATTGCTGGATATAAAAGGCTACTACTGTAGAATCACCCCTTTGTCATACGGCATTGTCATCTGCATGCCTTTACATAGATCTAAATATGAAACAGAGAGGAGGCTTTCATTTTCAGTTCAAGTGTGTGAATCCGAGCAGCGGAACTGGCCATGTGGCCGTTATTAAACGATATCAGGTTATTGATATACTTGGAGCTAAAGTTACGCGTCTTTGCAGGTTGTATTGTCATTCTGGTTCATGTGTTTGAAGAAGCAGATCAGCATGTAAGGGTCACGGATGGTTCACTTGATGAAGCATCCATCTCGACTTATTGAATGTTTTATATCATCTAGCATAGGTTAAGTGAGAAATTAAATTCACCATTTCAATCATGATAGTTTTTCATCTCCGTTAGACCCTTTTTACCAAAATAGTTTTTTTTTCTAGAAGGTATGTGAGTAAACAATGTTCATGTTCTGTCACAAGATGGATTGGCGTTAGTAATGTTTTCCAATTTCATCTGATACTCCCAGGAATCAGCCGTAATTGTGACAGGTTGTTGCTTGTATTCCTGTGTAACTGCGGTGGTCCTGGTATTCGTGTCCTGCTCTATCATTCAGCTTTGTCGGAATACAATAACAACATGTATCATCCATGACATTTTATTTAATTAATTTCTTTTGAGTAACCGATTATAGGAAAAGGCATGGCTAATGTCCTATAATATGTTCGCTAAACATTTTTGCTATTTTTTAAACATCGATATTTATCATATATACATATTTCATTAGTTTCTGTGATTTGTCAAATTTAGTTCTTGTTCCATAAGTTTGAGAAATGTCTCCGAGATGATAGAGAAGGTATTATGTGACGTACGAATATTCCGTGAGAAATCGTTTTATACCTGCAATTAGAGTGTTCTTTAAAAGAAACTGAAACGGTTTGTATCCGACTTTAGATGACGAATCTAAAGCAGAAAGGGCGATTCTTGAATTAAGGTATCTGTACTTGATAAAGTATCTGGACTTGATAGAAGCCCCAAACCCAGTCCATATTCATGATAATTCATATTCCAAGAATGAATTACCAAATTGTGTAGGGCTCAGAAATACGTCACACAGGTGTGTAGAATGAATTCAGATTCAATCCGGACCAGGTAAAACAGTGATTAATATCGTTAGCAACTTGTCAAGCGTCGATAACACATCAACTATTGCACTGGGCCTGTCCACCCTTCCATCCAGTCGATGATGTGCAGACTCATGCTGGGGGTCTGTTTCCCCTAACGGGGTATTTGGGATGTTGGATATTCTGCACAAGGAGTTTGGAACGAGGGGATATGTTCGATCTTTAACATTTTGTTTCTTGGTATTTTGGGTTTTTACTTACATTTGGTCTTGTTCATATTGAATGTTTTCCTAAAGCACCCTATCGCAATTAGTTACTTGAGGGTACAGTAACGTAGATTTCTATCTAACATCTATTTTAAGGAATGATCTGTAGGTTTTATCACAGGGAGCAATCGTCGCCCTTTCTGACAGGAAGTTTCTTTGCCCTGGACAAGTCCGTTGGCAGAGCATTTCTTTTACCTGTTGTTATAGGCACAATGTGTTGTATGCAAGTTGTCTGGTCATAAAGTTTTTTAAAGACGACTTAAGCTACACCTTTTACATAAATTTGCTGTAGAGGAAGAGAGAATTCCTATGGCTGCACTATGAGTCCCAGAATATAGTATCTTACCAGGACCTGACGTTTTACAATGTCAGAAACGGACCGAGTTCATATTTATCGAAACCTTTCTTATCTCAACGTAGTGCACCACTATCCCACATGACAAACGTACGGACACCTTCATTGCATGGTCCATTTGGTAACAAACGCGGTGACCGAAGATATGCCTACGTATCTTCAGAGGTTCAGGGCATTTTGTAAACAATAAAAAAGCCAAATGTTCGATAAGAAAACTATAAGTGAACTGGTTGAAGTACGTACATCGATTTCTTGGGTAAAACATGCAGACAGGAAGTAGACACCAACCGTCATTCTGCGTGCTGATCTCTTGCTTTGTGCACATGAACCAACATTGCTGCTCGGGTTGACAAAATCAAAACGGGGTATTTTGGTCCAGAATTGCAACTCAAGCGTCAGGTATATATGTATATCGATGATCTAATGTCGTTCAATAACCATCAAATATTCAATAACCATTAAATAAGCATTCCCTTACACTTGTTCACCCACCAGAACTCATGTCTTTTACATTCTATTTATATCTACGCGTAAAGATCCAGAGCGACCAACAAAAACAAAACAAAACAAATTTAAAACTCGCCACAAGGCTGTATGACAAAGGGATGAATTCAATTTATCAGTATTCAATTTCACCTTCATGTCGAGCAATATTCCAACAACTCCAGCCTTTGATGTTTACATTTTACAACGAGGTACAATCGAGCATGGACTTTTTCATCACGAGCGTCGACATACAACTCTAGCTTTGAAGTTGTGTGATGAAGGTTACATCATTCAAGCCTCAGAAAAAGATTAAAAAAAATATTGTGGTTGAAATGTTGAAAAATTTGTCAAACATTTGACGTATCGGTGACAACAATGATGTCCGTGCAATTCCCTATTCTGACTTGTACTACACGTTTCTGAAACCTTTCAGGTGAGCCACTGACAAGCCTGTGTGTATGGCGGGTGCTACTGTCGGGGTAGGATACGCTCATCTGTTTCGTGAATTCCTGGTATCGTGACTCTTTGCTAGTGATTCATAAACGCATGCTCATGTGTGACGTGTACAGTCGACTTCGTTTTAGCAGAGTTTTGTTATAGATATGGAAGGGTTTCGTGGCATTTATTTACATAGTCAGGTGACATATCGTCCTGGAGCACCGAGCTGCGACATTTTCTGCATTTACAACTCAAAGGGTTTTTAGCATACAACATAGATACTAGCCCTGCCTTTAGGCCTCTTGTCCAGGGTGTCATTTCCCTGCTTGCAATGAGTGTGAACAATGATCGCTAATTTCTTGAACATTTCATTTGCAGTGTACTTCGTGTGTCCTCGTACAGCGCCATTAGAATGTTTGACCTTTAGCTGGTGATGAGACCGTCTTTGTACAACGGCCAGAGGACACATCTGCCAATTAGGTCCACATGTTCTCTAAACTTTTAGACTGCAGTCGTCCACATAAGAATGGTTATTTTCAGGACTTTATCGGTCACTTAATGTACTTTAGTGACAACCGGAGGTGGCCCAGTCCTACACACGGCAGAGGTTAATGAGGCAGGGCCATTACACAAGCACATGTTGTCAACCTTGAAATAGCGCTAACTACTTACAATGGAAGTGTTATGATGATGATGATGATGATGATGATGAATATAGTAATGATGATGTGTGTAAGCGAGATCACTTTCCATTTTAAATGTGACTGACGGAAGGACAAGTGTGAAAAAGGCTTGGGTCCGGGTAGCTTAATTTGAATTGAAATACGAAGCTTCAGCCTATTCTGAGAAAGTGTTCCCCAAACAACAGCTATGGTCACTGTGACGGTTAGCTGAGTAATCAGTGGAAGCTTTACGGAGCTGTGTCCTCAATGCTGTAACTCCTGTTGTACTCTCATGCTCTCATGCTCTAAGACGTATTATGAGTGAGTGAGTGAGTTTAGTTTTACGCCGCACTCAGCAATATTCCAGCTATATGGCGGCAGTCTGTAAATAATCGAGTCTGGACCAGACAATCCAGTGATCAGCAGCATGAGCATCGATCTGCGCAATTGGGAACCGATGACATGTGTCAACCAAGTCAGCGAGCCTGACCACCCGATCCCGTTAGTCGCCTTTTACGACAAGCATAGTCGCCTTTTATGACAAGAATGGGTTTCTGAAGACCTATTCTACCCCGGATCTTCACGGCTCACGTATTATGAATACTGATGACATCGATATATTGTAATACAAATGTTTTTGTCGACGTATTTTACGTTAAATTCCATACCAAAGACATGTTTCAGATACAAATGCAATGTCTCGTTATTCCAAAATCGAAAGCTTAAAAGGAAAACATTTGTGTATAAAAGTATTGGCATTGTTATCCTATTTATTTAAGCGACTTTCTGAAGTTTTGGACACCAAACTGTGTTACTCAAAATTGTCCATATCAAGCCGTGTCAAGATATATTGACCAGGACGCGGGAAAACTGAGGTCAAGCATGACCACGTAGCAATTGTCAGGATTCTAAGACATCAGATCTTTCTTTTCGTCGTTGCAGAAATACACACAAAGCTAAGACGAAACGACAATCCCACCCAAGCCTCAGCAATCTAATCAGAAAAGAACAGTACATGAAACATGAATGTCTGACTTAGCGCATTGGTATCCGGGGCTAAATAAGTCACACCGTGCCAGCACATTACAGTTGTAACATGACAAGGGAGGCGACCTCTGACCCTTTCGGCGCAATGAGAAAATGCAATTATCCAAATTAAAACACAGAGTCATTCAGAAAACGACGCGAGTTTGTAGCGGACTCGTTCTCCATCATTACAGGAAGTGTGGCGATCGATCTGGGTGGACTTTGGACATGTACATGCTGCCTGTTGTCCTCCCGCGATTGAGGTGCCGTATTATTAAAGAGAGGAACCACTTGCGTGGGGTGTAATTGAGACCATAGAATGTGAAGCTGTAGGTAGGCAGCGTGTGTTTTTAGCGTACAACATAGATACTAGCCCTGCCTTTTGGCCTCTTGCTCAGGGTGTCATTTCCCTGCTTGCAATGAGTGTAAGCATATAATATATATATATATATATATATATATATATATATATATATATATATATATATATATATATATATTACATAGATAAATAAAAACAGAATGATGCTAACGGTCCTTATAAAGTTCCACAGGTTCTCCAATTACAATTATATATATATATATATGTGTGTGTGTGTATGTATGTGTGTGTATATATATATATATCTACACACAATACATCCTGTTGTGCATACGTCACTGAGGAGCATGTCAATATGTTGTATTGTCTAGGTACATGTTAACAGCGTTGTATCCTAATTTTGAGAACGCGTTCGCTCGTCACGCCGAAGCCCCTGGTTCGATTCCCCACATGGATACAAAGTGTGAAGCCTATTCTGGTGTTCCCCACCGTTATATTGCTGGAATGTTACTAAAAGCGGCGTAAAACTAAACTCACTCACTCATGATGAGAATAAAGTAAGCATATTGATATGGTACACCATGCTCCTTTCTGGGAATGATTCAATGTGAAGCATGTCAATATATGTTGTTTTGTTTTAGTAAACAGTAACATGCTGATATCTGTCTTGTTCTTAGATGGTTCTCAGGTCATGAAGTTACATTTACGACAGATGTTTCACTGTCTTTCAATGTTGATATGAGGGGGAACAATAACTCACGGAAGCATGTCAGTAGTACAGACAATGGGCAGTCACTGCCAGCATGTTAACGGTCCTTATAAAGTTCCACAGGTTCTCCAATTACACTGCGCTAACCCGTTGGTCAATCGTGACAATATCGGTTCGACTAAGGTTGGAGGCCGTTGAGCGACATATTTGACGTGCTCTGTGTTCAAGAAGTTATGGTTGCAATGAGATTCACTGAAGGAAGGACCATCATACTGCAACAAGCAATAATTTGAAAGTATCCAAAACACGCTCCAGTAATTTATTTATCTGAATCATGATTTGGCATCGCATTACGTGCTTAAAATTGGTTTATTACATAAAATAACCAGGTTTATAGATTGGATATATGGACAAGTTATGATCATAATCTGTAAGCTGAGTGGACTGACCGAGTTGATGTTAGTGATTTTGATGAAATCTCCGCTTGATAATACAAGGACAGCGCTATTAATGGTCGCCGTGTAGCTCACAATGTGAACGTCAGTGCTGTATCACAGTGGTGCATGCATTTGATGAATTCGATAAACCATGGGGCTGGATCTGTCATATTACCAGCCGCCAGATGTAGAAGATAGGCTGCTGAAAGGGGGAATATATCAAATTAGGAATTCTGGACAGAACGTAAATTACTTTATGCTAATGAATTAGGAACGATAATTAGGGCCATGACAAGTTTGGTCAACGTTACATTGATCAATTCTGGAGACACCTATGAACTTGACCAACATGTAGAGTAAACCTGTGAGCGACTATTGCTGAACATAGCCAGCTACGTATCAGTTCTGATAAAGGCAGCTGTTAAGTTCACAAAGCCAGGTGTTGATTGCATGAACATGACGGGATTACGCCAAGCCAATTGTGACCACCGGCCCTTATTTATATTGGTTGATGACACTACCATACAATACTAGATGAGCAGTTGCCAGAGAATACTAGATGAATAGGTGCCACAGAATATATACCAGATGACCAGGTACCCACAGAACACCAGATGGACAGGTGCTACAGAACATAAGATGAACCGGTACCCGTAGACGTCATGACAGCCCATATCATTAATAGAGTTTGACCATTACTCGCCTCAAGTCTGCTTCTATGTGCTTGGGTTTCCTTCTTTCAGCAATGACCGCCTGCCTCACTAACAAATGATGTCAGCCTCACTAGCCAGTGACGTTATGTGGTCACGAGGTAAACATTAGAATCAGGGCGATCTCTGCTCCAATACTACGACGACAATGCCAACATAAGATCCTATAAAAACATACATTGTGCGAAAGATTGAAAGACATTTCTGATTGATTTTAATAAGCAACGATAAAGTATTAATTGGAACCAGTACATTCCACTCAACAATCGATCCAAGAGTCCCCAAAGACTTTATGCCTAAATGCATGTACCAGGGATCGAGCGTATTCACACTTGTGTTACACTGCAGGTCCTAGGCCACATTGAGCCTGTTTGTTCTCAAACAAGCAATTGGTGCTTTGGGTGGGTTACCTCCCGTCCAGGGCAGGTCTGCGGTTAAATTAGGTACAATTTGATTGGTTAACTATTTCAAGATTTCTATTTCAGGCGATCGAGGATTATACTCTGAAACCCGTTAATCCGAACTCCGCCTACAGGACGGTAAGTGTTGGGAATGTTCCTACTGTATAAATGCTAACATCCCTTGACAACGAGCCGTTTGTATTATGTTACACTCTACGATACGCCACGACCAAGAACCCCTATACAATTATTAGGAACAATACTCCGTGACGATGAATCGTTTGGTCGCACAACTGAACTAGAATCTGAAGCGTTTGGATTTAAGGGTTTAATATAGATTTTCAATCCCGTCGTAGACCACGCAGTTGACCTCTCATACTGTGGTTTCGAGGATACGGAGCATGCAACTAAATCCATCCCAAACAACAAAAAGACTTCCACGTTAAGAATGGCTACTATCAAATGAACAATACTAATTCAGTGATAATTACACCAAGCGCTAGAAAGTGAGTGAGTGAGTGAGACTTTATAGTCATATCGGCAATATTTCAGCCATATCGTAACATAAAAAGTTATAAATTGAAAATAAACGGAATTAAATTACAAAAATATGTCGACGAAAGACAGTAAAATAACTAGATTATCACAGATAGAAACGTAATTTCCCAGCAATTAAATCTAAAACATTTTAACTATAGATGACAACACAATATAAAGCCAGGCTGTAGATCGCCAACAACTGAAGGTAGATCATCATACTAGGGACCATGGGGACTAACAGTACCTTCGCTACCTGCATGGACCCTAGCTGGATTTACACCATCCATTCAGCCGCTTGCCATTGTAGGAAAAATTTAGCTGAAATTTAAAAGAACAAAAATACTACGTTTAAAAATCTGGTAAGCTTAAATTCAACTTTGAAAGTTTTGGGAGTTACCCTCTCAGGACGCTAGAAAGATACAGCTAGCTACATGTACATGTATACTGAGCATGTATCTTATCTCAATTCACATCATAATTTCACATTTCTCATAATTATCCTCAATATTCTTGTCAGCATTCAGAACCTGTTACGAGCAAAAACGGATGAAGACAACCGTTGTTGCTTACACCATCTTAGAATCTCCGTTGTACTGATTGAAAGTAACACATGTAATGCTAAGGAATCGTCTCATACATATAAACATCTTTTCCAGACCAAATTCCTGAAATTACGAGTAGGATTGCTTACGGCCAACGTTACTTTAATGTGAAGAAACAAAATTAGGTGTTGGTACTTTTGCGCCAAAAAGCCCATGCCAGTTAAGGGTGTTTACAAACACTAAAGATTGCCTGAGAAGCAAATGTATCATCTTCCCGTGAATGACGTGGTAGGTGAGTCGTGGGTTAAATGCACACAGGGAATCAAACATCGGTGTTCCGGATAAATGCCGATAGATACTAATAACTAAGGTGAACTACGCCATCATACAGTTGGAATATTCCTGAGTGCGGCGTGATACAATTCGACGTCATACAGTTGGAATATTGCTGAGTGCGGCGTGATACAAGCCGACGTCATACAGTTGGAATATTGCTGAGTGCGGCGTGATACAAGTCGACGTCATACAGCTGAATATTGCTGTGTGCGGCGTGATACAAGCCGTCGTCATACAGCTGGATTATTGCTGAGTGAGGCGTGATACAAGCCGACGTCATACAGTTGGAATATTGCTGTGTGCGGCGTGATACAAGCCGACGTCATTCAGCTGGAATATTGCTGAGTGCGGCGTGATACAAGCCGACGTCATACAGCTGGAATATTGCTGTGTGCGGCGTGATACAAGCCGACGTCATACAGCTTGAATATTGCTGAGTGCGGCGTGATACAGCTGGAGTCGACGTCATACAGCTGGAATATTGCTGTGTGCGGCGTGATACAAATATTGCTGTGTCGCCGACGTCATACAGCTGGAATATTGCTGAGTGAGGGCGTGATACAAGTCGACGTCATACAGCTGGAATATTGCTGTGTGCGGCGTGATACAAGCCGACGTCATACAGCTGGAATATTGCTGGAATATGCTGAGTGCGGCGTGATACAAGCCGACGTCATACAGTTGGAATATTGCTGTGTGCGGCGTGATACAAGCCGACGTCATACAGCTGGAATATTGCTGTGTGCGGCGTGATACAAGCCGACGTCATACAGCTGGAATATTGCTGAGTGCGGCGTGATACAAGTCGACGTCATACAGCTTGAATATTGCTGAGTGCGGCGTGATACAAGCCGACGTCATACAGCTTGAATATTGCTGAGTGCGGCGTGATACAAGCCGACGTCATACAGCTGGAATATTGCTGAGTGCGGCGTGATACAAGCCGACGTCATACAGTTGGAATATTGCTGAGTGCGGCGTGATACAAGCCGACGTCATACAGCTGGAATATTGCTGAGTGCGGCGTGATACAAGCCGACGTCATACAGCTGGAATATTGCTGTGTGCGGCGTGATACAAGCCGACGTCATACAGCTGGAATATTGCTGAGTGCGGCGTGATACAAGTCGACGTCATACAGCTGGAATATTGCTGAGTGCGGCGTGATACAAGCCGACGTCATACAGCTGGAATATTGCTGAGTGCGGAGTGATACAATTCGACGTCATACAGTTGGAATATTGCTGAGTGAGGTGTAATACAAGTCGACGTCATACAGCTGGAATATTGCTGAGTGCGGCGTGATACAAGTCGACGTCATACAGCTGAAATATTGCTGAATGCGGAGTGATACAAGCCGACGTCATACAGATGGAATATAGCTGAGTGCGGCGTTTTACAACAAACAACTAAACCATCTGAGGTATACAGTTTTGTTGCAAAACCTCAATCTCTATTTCATCGTATCGACAATTCTCCACAGCCATGGTAAAACACACGTCACCCAATTCCCAACGGTATAATATGTTGTCATTATTTATCGTACAAAAGTTGAAAGGGCCAAGGGCGTCCCACTAAAGCACAAAACAGCAGTATGCAAACCTCCATCTATGACTGCATCAGTGTCGAGAGGCGAATGAAAGTCAAGGTAACCACAGGGATGGACATTAGACGATAGTGGTGGCAATACCAACCTTGTCCTGAGGGTTAAAACCTAAATCTAGATCTGCTCGATCAGTGTTACAAGTTGGTATGAGATGGCGAATCCAGTGACATTGTTGTGTGATTTGGTGCATCTTCTTTAATCCAGGACCCAGGATAATCATAAGGGTTACAGGTGAAGCTAGGTCAAGGCTCTGTATTTCTGAGAATATAAACCCGACCACAAGAGGAAACTATTCCAGTCATGTAGATAGACGAACACACTCATATAAAGAGTCTCAGTTATAAAAACATTCAAAAATGAGTGGAATATGGATTTATCCTTGCCAGTAATATTTTACTTGTTTGTGTTCGTTACATTCAGAAAGATCTCTAGTAGAAACATCTGAGTTTGTTTTAAATATACCTGCTTTCATTGTGACATAAATTGTGTTTATTCGAACCAATGTTTTGTGCGGGACATAATTATTATGACTTTTCGGAAAGCTGTGGTTTGATTAGACAGGCATGCATGTGAGGCAAAAGAGGCGAGACAGCGAGTTGTACAATCTGTCACACAACAATACACGACATATCATTGTCTTGAGAACATGCACATTGATCATATGGTAATACGGATAGGTGGACGTTTCTGTGATGTACAAATACGCCAAAGAGAGATTGTTGAATTAAGTCATGCATCTATCACGTTAAATCCACCAAGTCTTCACCACAACTAGTAATCTAGTTCCCCGTCGTGCGTATGATTTCATAATCCATGTCAAACTATTGGAGTGATAACAGTGATACGGGACGATGTGGACACTGTCCACAGTGAAACACAGGGGTCTTACATCCAGTGGATATTTGATATAGTTTTACCAAATTGTGATTTACAAAATCCAAGTTCTTATACCAAGAGGCACCGTTGTAGCGAGTTGTGTGGCAGTAGGAAACGCATGATGGTTTCATTCTTTTTCTGTGACTTTCGTGCATGTCGAGGATGTGCTATCTGATGTTGTTTTCTTATGGGTCTAGCATCTGTGGTCTAGTAAGCAAAGCCATTGCTCCTGTGTCTCGGAGGGTTGAATTGTTTCGTGCTATCACACACTAACACGCACACACTCAAACACACACAGATACGCACAAAGACACAGAGATACACACAAAGACATTCGTCCATGTGTGTACGTGAAATACTCCGTAACATTAGGCGCCATTTCGCGTATCCGTTGTTCCTGATATTTAATACCCACCACTATTCACGTCTCAGACACTGGTTATGGCGGTTTATGAAGGAAACGGAATGTTTGATCAAGGCCATGAAAAATTATAGTCCTTATAAAAGTGTTTTCTGATGAAATAAGGTTTGATCAGCAGATAATGACACGATATTACAAATTTGAGCGTACATGTCTGGCTTCCCATTCGCTGTGAAGTAGTCACTGCCTAGCACTTGATGTATTACTGTTCTTTGAAGTTGCCGACAGCAGTGGTGTTAAATTGTACAGCATCTCAAAATGACATTTCATAATCGATCCGTAGCCCCTAATATGATGCCATTTCGGACAAACATCCAAATCACTCTGGTTGAGCCAACCGAACATACGTTTTCCATAGGAGTACAACTAATCTCAAGTGTAGCCAGGATATATGTCCACAAAACCTTCTGTTCTTAACAGCTGTTCTGCTGACGACTTTGTTAGACTTGTAAACCTAACGAACAAAAAGCCAACCATTAACGAGCGTAAGCTAAGGGAACGTTTCATATCATGCTGGTTACGTGACCTTGTGACTGAGCATGAGATTTTCTTTACCAACAAGCGCAATGCAAGTGGCAACACACATGCTGGAAGTTGTCAGTGTCATGTTTCTGGCGAATACTGGTATATATGAGAGGACGTCAGTAGCTTTTAACAAAAGGAAACGAGATAAGGAACGATAATGTGCTACACGTATGTCACTTTCTGATGGTCTTACACCATTAGGGAAGGCAGTGTTACTGATGATCTGAAGGTGGTAACAGCCACAAATCAACCAGTACTCCACGCTGCCGAACCAAAGCTTCCACTGTGAAACACATAAGAAATGGGTATTCATGGTATGACAGGCAATATATCATGCAGGTATCAGCTAGAATCGTGCACATGACGCCTCAAGGAAGTCGGAGTTAGGGATTGAGGGATTGGGGACTTGTTCACTTCAGAAAGCATGCAGTGCCGGCGAAAGGTGACCAGTTTGCTTAAAACAAGTTCCAACTAATATATACATTTATTGAAGTCATACTAATAAATACCAATGCTTGTACTACTGATGAGAACTTTTATAAGTGATGAAGCATCTTAATTTGCGATTAAAACATAATGTTTCTTTTTACACATCTTGCACATGGGCCTGAAGATATTTTCATGCTATTGCCTGGAGATTTAACGTTATTTGACCAGGAATCATAACTGTTTGATTTACTATGCATTTGTTCAGTGTAATAAGTCTGTCATATAACACTATGTAAGCCATAGTATTATTGGGGCAGCTTACGGGTAGTTACAGCTTGAAATGTTTGTTCTTTGTTATTTAATAATTTGCGTGTGTCCATAAACGTTTGGTGGTTTTCGATCATTATATGGTGACATTGTAATTTTCTAATTTTTGTTAAAGGTCACATGCAACGTAAAACACAACTTCGCAGATTCTGATACCTTTCGGTATGGACTTACCGAAACAAAGCGTCAAAAAATGCAAATTCAACTTATAAAGTTGAAAAATAACGCGATGAAAAAAACCGCGCGAAATCGGAGTTCAAACGTTTCACTAATTTTCCCCAGACTTTTCTGGGGAATACGGGTTTCAACAGCTGGGCTGCGCTCATAGCACGTGCGCAGTGAAATAGGTTCGCGCAACTTGGAAGCGGGCTGTCTGGTGAATACTCGGTGAAGGCTTTGGTGTGAGCTATTTTCATAATGTTTTGTTGATATCTCACAGGCGCGAGCTTTTTATATGTTATGACAGTAAATAAACTGTTTATATAATTTCATTTGTCTATTTCACCACACGTTCTTCTTACCGAGTCACTTTCTCAGTTCGATACTTAAAAGCAATGTCATTATTTAGCGTTGACAGAATTTCTAACTGTGATATAGATATGTCGCTGTCACAGACAAAACTCAATGTCTTGTTTTATTGACACCTGTGTGTCTGCCTGCCTGTCTGCTAATGACAATATTCAATACACAACTGCGATCACTGACCACATGCAATTTGAACTTAACACCAATCAGGCTATACACCATAAACAAAACGCATTGATTTATGGCCCGAGCTCGGTCTCTGTCACATTATGTAATTACACAGACAGGCAGGTGTGATACTTGAACACATGACATGTTATGATGTCTGTTGATTGCAAAATGTTATACACAAAAAATGAGCATGTATTTACAAAACCCAACATCTCTATATATACACACACAATGAGCCGTGAAGGAGGCATCTGCTAATGAACCAGCCGTTACACTTGAGTGCACACCCACCCGCTCTGACTGGGTTCGGTATCCCGGCTGCTTCGTTTCGAGGGAGGTAAACCCAAGTACAAAATATTGCACTTTTGATTTGCGATTATACGCTTATAATTTTGTTTATATGTTTTTTTCATAATCAGCAATGCATAATATTATATGTCATGAAGAAGTGATAATTGTGTTTTAATTATGTTTGATTTTTTTGGTTGCATGTGACCTTTAACGCAACAAATGAATAAATACTTATTTCAGTTGGATGTTGTAAAACAGGGAGTCCAAGCATACCAGAGTTAAAACCTATTGGACAGGATCCACTTTTCCCTCGCTATTCAGCCATGCGTTGATGTGCCAGACAGTGTTCCAGTCCTGTTTCTTATTATCTCCTGACATGGATGACGCCAAGACATTGCCTACAAATGTTTATATTATTCAGCAGCTATGTTACACTAGCCCCTATCTGGTGTGTCTTCAGTGTCCTGGTAACAATTACATTCTCTCTACGATAATGGTACGCTGGCCACCACTACCACCAGACTGACAAGCTGAGCCGGAATAGCCGTGGCAATGGAAATATGTCACATAAATATAAGTCCGGTGACAGTTTAGTTAGTCTCAACCCATTCTTCTAAAAGTAAACCAATTACTTACAAATTGGTAACTATATGTGGGATCTAATGTAGGATCCAAGAGCTCTGGCTGTGAGATAACCTCCTAAATGAAGTATATGAGGCTGCATATCTTGAGTGTCTTGCTACAGGTTACAGTACAATCAAACTTTGTTTGTTCTGATGAAGCAAGTGTTCTGGGTTTCGTCAAAGACACCATAATTGCCACCATCCACCACACAGCATTCTGGAATTTGTTTCCTTGGTCGGGAGACATCTTTGGAATGAGAAACAAATGGCATTTCCTGTAATTACTTGACAAGTTAGAGTTTATACACATTGCCTCTGTGACTATGCGTGGACCGTTTCACATAATCTGTGAAAAGTTTTGAACATTTATTATACTTTGGCTTCTATGCATGTGTTGACTCTAACTGGTCCAGTTGAAACAGCTTTTCGTCCATCCCATAACAACCATACGCTACTCTGACGGGGATGTCTATTTAACGTCTATCCATGGAGATGCTGCTGTCCTTCTTATGAGGACCTCCGGATGAAACATGGTAGTTTTTACAGATGAATCCTCCATCTTTCTGTCCATGATCGTCCTTGAATCCAGACACGGACGCATCCCTCGCCTACCTACTGGTCAAAGATGCATCTCCACCCAGCTGGTTGACCAGGCTCATGAACATTCTTCTTATCAACATGTTGATGTCTCCTATCCCTTCCGGGAACGTTATGTTTGTCGTGCAATACATAGCTACATCATTACACAGCTATATGTATTATGATGGTGTATAGTTTCAGCATATGCCATACATATAGCTGGACGTAGGCCAGGCAAACAGATCGCTATGGAATTAACATGTACATCTTGTTGTCCACGTTATAACATTGATCTCCTGTAAACTGGATGACATATATCTTTTTGTGATCTAAACACGATTTTACGACGTGCTGTGGTGACATATGATAGATCCTTTAAGAAAAAGATGTGATTAAATTACTGTACATAAGTTTAAAGGAATCGGCCTATCAGTCACCACGATGCTCCGGGGAATAGAAGATCGCCACTTGCGTGTTCCAGACAGTTCTCTAACACATCATATCATGTCTTTCAGAGTTTCTGACCAGTCGGTACTATTCCAGGTTATGTATACAGATTGACACATGTGTACTGTTTAACTTTAATTATACTAGAACCAGAAGGCTTACCAAATAATGCAACAAGCCTGGTCTTGCTAAAGTGTGTTAGTTATGCCGCGGACAGCAATATCCAAACTGCTGGGCTGTTCTTATTTGAGACTGGGCCAAGTAAACCAGTGGTTGATAGCATGGACAACGCCCCACAGAGCAGGATCACACACTTTGACCTCCAGGCCTTGATACATCAGCTTGTAGTGGGGCGGATTACACTCTGTGCTGGACATCCATTCCCATCTACTTTCGTGTGCGCCTACATGTTCCCTAGATCACATTGATAAATACATTATATCTGTTCTGATTCCAGGATATACGCCAAGATCGCATCTATTTTTCCACCGATGGGAAGTAAGCTTGAAAGTTACTTGACCACAAAATAGAAACAAAGACATATTTGATATTTATGATAATTATTTTCCAAACAGAAAACATTTTCCGATAATATGACTGAAAATTCATTGTAATGCTGGTCTTGAATTTGCCGGAATTCATTAAGAAAGAGTCAAGGGGTCAAAATTAAAAATTACACAAATCAGAGTTCACTCAAAATGTTCATAGATAGTCACATAATGGGGACACGTCCTCAGTAGTGACTGTGACCACCCTGGGCATCACGACACGCCAACACACGCCGCCTAACTGACGTCGTCAGTCGGAGGATGGCGTCAGCAGAAATCCTGATCCATAAGTCCAAGAGAGTCTGTTCAAATTCCTGTCGGTCCGCTGGAGATGGTACACGCTGTCTCAGCTGACAATGATCCCAGAGATGTTCAATGGGGTTCATGTCTGGAGAACGCGCTGGCCCAGGCAATACATTGACGTTAACATCGTACAGGTATTCCCGAACAATTCTGGCGGTGTGAGGCCTTGTGTTGTCGTGCTGCATAATGACTCCTCTTGGCTGTTGTTGAATAAAGGGCACCACAAAAGTCCTCGACACTTCTTCCATGTATCGCTGGGCGTTCATATTTCCTCGGATGATAATCAGTCTTGTTTCTGCTGCCCCATACCATGATGCCTCCTCCTTCAAACGGATGAACTTCTTGAATGCACTTTGGCGCCAGTCGCCATCCTCTACGTCGAAAAACTTGAATTCTGCCATCGTTTCAGAACCAACTGAACCGAATCATATCTACAAAGAGCACTCTCTCTCAGTTACGTCGTTGCCACCGACACGCAGTTATCGCCCATTGCAGTCTGCGTTGATGTTCAAGGCCATTCCACGGAGAGGGAGGTAGGCTCGTATACCAGCCATGCCAAGCCGTCGAAGGACTGTTCGTCTGCTGAAGGCGTGCCCCATTACTGTCGCCGCCGTTGACCTCGCCGTCACGAATCTATTCCGGAGGTGGATATGACGGAGGTCTTCGGCCGGTGTCGTCACTTTTGGTCCTTCCTAAGGTCTTGGATCTGGCCTGTTTGCTGGTAGCTGTTTATCAATTTGCTGATGGTGGCCTGGCAACAGTTAAAGTTCCTTGTCAGCTGACGTTGGAAGCCTCCATATTGGCCATACCGCTCGTCCTGTCTCTTGAGTACGTCTTGGCATATTCGCGGTTGTTGTTTTTGGGTTACTGCACGCTTGCTCTGTCCAACATCGGTATTTATGCCACAATCATACACGTGTATTTGGACCAATGTCCCACATTAACGTGTTTCACGTGTTTCACGTTTCGTACGAAGTTTTCAGCTACGTTTCTGGTTAGCTTGAAATCTGTACTAGCATTTTTTTATATTACGATTACTTTAAAAGTGATAACTATCTTTTAGCCGGTAGTTATGAGTAGGTCGTACGCGTACCTTTTCTTTTAAACCCATGAGCTTCAATATGCAGCTGACAAGTCATGAGGTCCACAATGATAGGTTTCCGGGCACTACAGAGAAGTGCAGCACCATATACAGCACGTGGTCCCAGCCCATCACATTAGATAGAGATTGGTGTATAAATAATGAATGACGTTTATTCGTGTTGTATTGTCATGATTTTTTTACAGATCGCAAGAGTGGGAGTATCTATTTCGTACCAACCCATTTGTAGATACATGTTTCTGTAATTGGCAATGAAACCTAGTTAATCAATTACACTATCAGCTTAGATCGTTATAACGCTGGATAGCATTAGAGATGAACATTCTCGAATTACTTTCCTGATCCACGGTTACGGATATATTTAACATATATGAATTGTCTTGCCTAGGGAAGGGCTTCGGTCTGTCCAAAATGAGTTCCAAATCCTTAAGTTAAGTTTACTATTTGTCAAGAACAGTTGATCGCTGTTTATTCTGTCGGGCTGTTCGACCTGAACAGCTGAGCCACACCAGGGGATCAGCGAGTATTGTGTTGCGCTTAACAGTCAAGCAACACGTGGCGATCCCACGTAGTATCAAATACCGTAGTTCCTCTAGATGTTTGTTGTTTGTTCTGTTACAATAAAATACAATTCATCACTGGTTTAGATCGTCGAGATCGTTTTTTTTGTAGGTCGCCTGTTAATACTGCAATACTGCTGATAGAGTTCACCACTCCGGTCGGCTGCACACTTTACAATGCAGGATCATAGGGGAACACCTCGGTGTTGCTAGGTTCGATTTATCTTTCATAGTATTTGGTATTTTTAATCAAAACACTTAGACTCCCATATGCGTGCAAGACAGTTGATACAACTGCGTCTGTTTATACTTTGTCGTCAATTTCTAATGTGCACATTATCCTACTTCGATAGCATGTGATTAGTTTAAAATTGGCATCATAGTACCCAGAGGCGCCCACTCCTTCGAGCACTCAAAGTCGCCAGTTAACTGCGATACCACTAACTGCAATACAATACGACTCATGTAATCATTCATAATGATGTGTGTTGCATCTCATGTAGAACCTTACTGGACATATAATTTGTACTGCAATATTAACGTAAGTAGTATAATTCAGCTAATTGCAGAAAAAAACATTATTATTTGTTCTGAAGTACTAATTTTCACTGATGGTTGATTAAATTCTTTGAAATTATAAAAACTACTGGGAACATGCATGCTAACAATACCACCAATTATATACTGAGATAAAGAGTGTGCCCACTGCACAGCCCGCAGTGATGATTACAGCTGTAGCTTCTATAATGTGGTGAAATGTTACATGGACGTCGCGTGAACAAAGCTCTCTTGTGGACGCAACACAAAGTAGTCTTCAATTTGTCATTAGCAATTAATGAAGTAACTGCACAAAAGACCGAATTATGGTCGTTCCAATGTGAATCAGTGGTGACGCATTTCAAAGTTGCACAGAGCACGATTTCCCGTGGTCGGCACGAAGTCGGCAATCCAGCACCGCATGTCCAAGGTCAGTATAACCCTGCAAATCCCTGTGGGAAAACATCAGGTCCTTGTCTTGCGGTACCGGACACTCACGTCCTCGTAAATTGAAACAATGTAGTTAGTATAGCGTTTTGGTTGGTTTCAAACCCCATGTGTTTCTTCTAAGGAGAGATGGAAAGATGCGGGCGTGTCGTCAACAGATGTTTAGATGGGATGTTACGAAGATGTCAACAGATTCCGTGTACCATGTACCATGATGAGAGAAGTCCATCTCTTATGGGCGAAGATACCCATGGTAACCTATCGTGACAATGTCGTACGTCATCAGGATGTGTCAGGACTATGCCAGCACCAGGCGCCATGTTTCAGCCTATGATGTCCCTCCTTACACATGGCGAGATTGTGTAGATATCCTTAGAGTTAAATACATAGAAGTACTGCCGTGCCCGTCCATTGGGTGTCAACCCTACTGAACCTCTGTTGGATGACATCTAGAGATGTTTACGTCAACGTCAAACACAGCCGTCGAATCTGCAGCAGTTACGCCAAGCTTTTCAGGAAGGTGTCTTCTACTAGGTGCCATCAGCAGGTTTCAAAGTTCCACAGCGCCACTCAGTCATGCAGTCTTACGAGGTGACACACACACCACTTGGCACACACACCACTTGGCTATAACTCCATTAACGTTTGATGAACTTTCATATGTTACACACACACAACGTTTCACGTATTGTTTAAAGCAATGGGTCCGAATTAATGTCTCTGAAGTCACATGCTCGTCTTTGTGGGAAGTATACATGTAATACGGGAAGATTACTCGAAGGAGTACTTTGTTGAAAGTTTCAAAGTTTAATAAAAAATAAAGTTTAAATACGACTTAACCCTAAACAATCTCCAGAAGGAACGTAAGCACTTTGTTTAGGGGTAAACTAACACCATTCCAACACTGTTTACGATACAAGGCTCTTATTCCACTGTTGGCAATATAAAACACTAAACCGTAAACACGACAATTGAAGTAAGTTAAACGTTCACGGGGTGACAATATGTTGTGTTAAGTCAGTTAAAACAAGTTTGTTTGTGTGTGTGTGTGTGTGTGTGTGTGCGTGCGTGCGTGTGTGTGTGTGTGTGTGTGTGAAGGGTTGTAGATAAGTGGAAAAGAACACTCAGTTGTTTTGTTTACCGCTATGTTAACCTCCAGTATATATTCAGCTCGGTCCTATCATCAAACACTATCACATTACTTCATGTTTCAGGTTACGATCAATAAGTCAGGAAGTGACAACCACAATCGCAGGTTTGGAGATATAAATATTAGTTGGATTTGGATGACGTGCTCCATAGTATCAAACATAGTTCATTGATAACAGAACGATACCGTATATGTTCCTCCACCCTCCCGCGACAATCACGGACTGCAGGCATCAATGAGAGGATCCTGGCTATCGTTACTACATCGTTATATCTAGGTCTCCCTTATCGTGCCTTGGACATCGTAATGTTACATATGTGCCGAGTGCATGACGCAGCATGAAGGTCCGCATCGCGGGAGATTACTGCCCTGTTTAGTCTGCACGACAGGTTGGCATGATGGGAGTGCATTCCGTGGCAATAGTCAATATGACAAAGACATGTGGGAACTCACATATGCTTGTCGCTGACAAATATATATGTTCACGTTGCAAGCAAATTGTTTCTATTTCACCTTTTACCGCCCATAAAATCATTTGGATAATATCTTAGATTAGTCTCTGACGTTTTATATAATTCTACAGACAATTAATCTATTGTATTCATGTTAAACAGATGTCAGTTGTGGTGTATGAACATACACATAACAATGACAGAAAAAGAGTTAATGACGTGTAATGTACAACGATGCTGATGCTGTCTTGCAGGACCACCAGCGACCAAGCCCCTTTCCATATCTATATAAGCAGAATCGGGTTCCGTCTCCATCATGGGTGTGTTACGTTTCCATTTCCAAATTAAAAAAAATGTTAACCCTCTAAATTCTTAACGAATAAACTCGTTGTTAAATCAAGAAACAGCAAAGCCTCATACAGCTGACAACTCCTGCCTGACCTGGGCCTCCTGTCACAAAGCACTAAGGTGATCGTAAGTCACTAAAGTAACCTTAGTGTAATGTTTAAGAATGGGAGTTAAGGTTAACCTTAGTAAAGGTTGCTTCGTGAAAGGAACCCGAGGTTAATCCGACAGCTCTAGGAGCGTCCCGTTTACACCTGACTTCCAATGTAAATATAGTGCCCAACACACCACTGCCCTGTACTGAAACTACAGCACTGTTTTACAATAACACTGCTACATAACAACACTGTTTTACAATCACACTGCTACATAACAACACTGTTTTACAATAACACTGCCACATAACAACACTATTTTCACAATAACATGCCACATAACAGCACTGTTTTACAATAACACTGCCACGTAACAACACTGTTTTACAATAACACTGCCACATAACAGCACTGTTTTACAATAACACTGCCACATAACAACACTATTTTCACAATAACATGCCACATAACAGCACTGTTTTACAATAACATGCCACATAACAGCACTGTTTTACAATAACACTGCCACATAACAACACTATTTTACAATAACATGCCACATAACAGCACTGTTTTACAATAACACTGCCACATAACAGCACTGTTTTACAATAACACTGCCACATAACAACACTATTTTCACAATAACATGCCACATAACAGCACTGTTTTACAATAACATGCCACATAACAGCACTGTTTTACAATAACACTGCCACATAGCAGCACCTCATTGACATATGTGTCAGTACTTATGATCTCATCTGATGCTGGTGAACGTAGTCCGACAACTTCAATGGAACGACTATTTCAATGGCAGTGAATACCAGTTCACTTTCGAAAAAACGGAAATGGAGGATACGACTTAAGATACAGAAAGTCACGCGTTTACTTCTTCTGTTCGACATTTATCCCTGTTTACGAAGTCATTATTGGCCTTGAGTAAGCAGCATGCCACTCCAGATGCCTCTCAATGACTGTAGTTAACTACAAGAGGCACACGGGGAAAGATGAAGGACTACCAAACTACCTCCAGTAACTGGAGTGCTATACCGTATGTATCTGTCACGAGAGGACATTATTGTATTTTAACGTTATCATTGACAATTGCTGTTGAAATGATTATGATAACTGTGTGGATATTTACTTGGACGGAAGACAGAAGGACGAAATTACCTCCACCCCCGATATGATTGTACTGATTAAGTAAAACAAAATAATTATATTCTTGACGTGTCGGTTATTTGGAACTAATTTGACCAATCATCTGGGAACAATGACATCCTTGATAGTTTTACCAATGAAAAACTTCTGTATCATTTCTCTATCAAATTAGTGCTTGCACACATTTATTACATAATTGATTAGGATACTCAAAGGATATTGTTCGCTTTTAGATCCTCAACTCATCTCGTTCCTTGAAAGATGTTAAATGTACTGTATAACCAATAACTCCCTATCTGCAGAATATGTTTCAGTTCTAATTCAGGTTATTAATAAATAATTGGATGTAATTTTCTAGGGTTGATTACACTTGACGTGATGAAATATATATTTGCATTACCCATTCCTGTAGTGACATCCACTTTTATCAACCAAATGTTATTATAATTGAACTGTTGACATTTCTGCATCAAACATGTGGTAACATCAAATATCATACGAAGGAGAAAGATATCACAACATGCAACAGTTAATTCCAAATATCACCATGCCCATGGAAAAATTCTATTACTTTCTGTCCGTTGCAGGCGACGTGTGCTGGGTTCAGCTGGCGACACACGTCTGCTGAATCATTATATGTAAGTGGCGTACCTATAGACAGAGAGGGCTTCAACCATCTCCAGATGTGCTCTAACAACCCTTGTCCATAGTTCGTGTGTCTCTCTGTATATGAGCAGCTGTTGATATGCAACCATTTGTTAATACATGCAAAGAGGCTCTCATTGCCATACATGTACCGGTACTTTAGAAATAGACATGAACTGAGATAAGAGCAACTGAAAAGCTATGGACGCTTTGTTTACCCAAAGAAATGTCCTAATTCCCGTTTGGATGAACATGTACTGCATGTGCAACATATGGCCCAATTGTTACTTTAATTTAGTGTTGTAATTTAGTTTTTATTTAGTTTGAAGCATGTTTCACATCTGTTTAAATACCACCGCCATTAGCTATATCTCTCAGATACATGCTTTATGATAGATTGATGACTGCTTTATAAAGGCTTGAACGGGTACAGTTGGTGGAGCCTATACTTCGATTACATGATGTTATGTTTTTCCTTCATATCTGCATAAATAGGACATGGAGCCTAAATAAACTTTTGCGTGTTTTCCTTAAAGACGATTTTATTGATAAAGGTCTTCCTTGAACATATGTTACTTCATGGCTAACTATTGACCTATTTGCACATTGTGGAATCCAAGAAGACGACAGGGACACGCAGACAGCCTCACTCGGTGTAATTGTGGGTTCGTGTTTGGGGCTCAACGCAGCTTTGTAGTTATTCCAGGTATGTAACGTCATGCCAGCCCGAAGTGGGAGGAAAGTACCCTAACGATGGTGCATAGTTATTGATGGCATGTAAGCAGATATGTCACGGCTCCATGTGGAATCTGGAACCATAGGGCCCACGGGGACCTGACTGAGGGTCGCTTGCGTGTCGTGGTCCACACCTCACACATATATTGCACCTTTCACCTGATGAAAACATTCGCGAATTTCAGTGGATTGCAGATTATAAGTACATGTGTATTTATCGTTTTCGAATATTGAAACTTTGTCCCAAACATTACATGGATCCTGAAGGTGCCTTCGATTATAGAAGGCCTTGCCAAATCTTGTACACATGATGCTAGTATGAATTTGTTTCTAATGAAGCGATTGTTTGGTAAAACTATTCACAATATAGTTACAAAAAAGGGTTTTGGCAATAGTATACGACAATTTCGGTATGAATATGGACATATCCTGTGTTATCAGTATGTATTTACGTCTTAGCAAACACTGGCATTGTATTTGTCTCATTACTGTAATCCACGGGTATATATTTCCCCCCTTCCTAAATGAGATACAAGTACGAAAAGAGTTATCGATAGCTGCGATATAAAGGAATTCGCAAAATCTTTCTTGGAATTTAAGTATCGAGATTTTGCCAAATCTCGATGGCAATAAGAGCAGGTCTAGCCTAGTCACTACCAGATCTACATATCTTTTATATCAAATAGACACCGGCATATCGCACTTCTGACGTCTCACTACTTGTCACACCTATACCACAATATCTGCGCATGAGAATGTATTAACTCAACCTTGTACCATATCGCAGTTCCAAAACACCGCATCAACTTGATTTTATTCGCACTGTAAGCATTTATTTTCGATACAGGTTGCTATTAAACACTTATCAACGTAACAACATAACCTTTGTCCTCAATATTATTTACTGAAGTTGCTGACTATTAAATGAGTTTAAACGTGTGTCAAAGCATTACGAAACTCACATCAGTATGACAGCAATAGCGCGTCACATGTTGTACTCACGTGTACATATCTACTGCCAGAGTGTGGGTGGTAATGCCGTGCGTGAGAGGGAAGGGGATAGGTATGTGAGTAGAGGAGCATAAACGCGGTAGGAATTATATCCTCTTATAGCAGTCGCTGACAGAACTCTGACATCACTCGAGTGCAGTGGGCCATGTGTCGATATTTCCTTATGAGTTCCGGTTTATGTTTCACGCACTCTTGCCACAATTAATTCTCACCAATTAAACCATTGTTTATCATCCCGCCCTTAGAAGAGTTATCATGGATTGTGGCATGGAGCTGTGGTCTTGTTCTGTGTCGATGACTTCGTACGATGTGAATGACACCACAGCGTGATCTAAAGCTGATGACATGACGAAACGTCTTATTCTATGTAATTACTGGTCGATCCAGAGTATCTGGATTACTCCATCAAGACTTTAGGCTTATTTCACATGTCTGCGTTTTTTTTGGAATATATTGGATGATACCGGAAACCTGGTATATAATTCCTTGATGACACGACAGTGTTTCTCTTGAACATTATTTTGGAAATGTCTGTTACAGTTTCATTGTCCATATACGGTATAGACACCGAAATATTTCATACGTTACATACGGACATTCAGATAGGTTATAATTTGAAATAGGCGCCTGTATCTCTTCATGTATATATAATAGGTAATTTGTTGTTTTGTCGATAGCAGCAGATTTATATGGTCTTTTAGGAAAGAGTGATCGAGTGAGTGAGTGAGTATGGTTTTACGCCGCTTTTAGCAATATTCCAATAATATCACGGCGGGGGACACCAGATCTGGGCTTCACATTTTGTACCCATGTGGGGAATAGAACTCGGATCATCGCGTGACGAGCGAATACATAGGTTGTGTCACAAATGGTAAGATTACCAGTAGTGATAACATCAGCACACACGATATGTTTACCTGGATAACACCTGAAACAAAGGAAATGCAGGTAATATATGGTAACGCTGGCTTGACATATTGCGAAAAGCTGACACATAAGTAATGTGTATTGTAAAAACACGGACAGCAAGGTGAAATTGACTGTTATTAATGTTATTAAAATCAAATAGTAAAATGAGGTGGTGAAAACAAACTGCAATAATTATTTAAATAATGTATCAGAGTACAATCTACTGTAGTAGTAGTAGTAGTAGTAGTAGTAGTAGTAGTAGTAGTAGTAGTAGTAGTAGTAGTAGGTAGAGGAGGAGGAGGAGTGGTAGAAGCAAACTTTCCCATACATGGTCAAACCCATATTTCCAAATTGGGGTAGGTATCCAACCGAAGCATGAGTCTCATTAACCTATTCAGACAATGACCTACGTTTCAGCCGATCCGAATTTTCTCTTGTGCAAGTGAAAATAAACACCACAAACAACTATGGTTACACTGAATTCCAATTTCTTGTTTCATAAGAAAATGGTATTTATAAATGAAGTTCAATTTTAAACTTTAAAAACATCGTATTTCTATATTTTATGGCGAGGTGTAGGCAGTATGACCTTAACTAAGACGTCACAGACTGCCCCAGTTTGATGATGTGGTAAAATGATTCACAATGCCTCTGGTTTACTGGTTACCCCTGTTATGTGTTTTTTGCGCTTATTCAGTGTAGTTCTGTCACGCACAATGTGATTGATATGATATCAAGTCCGTACCAGACCGCCAAACGTTCCTAGCGGCAGAGCCTCGTTTTGAGATTTCCACGATTTCCAGGTTTCTGTTTGTCAGTGCTCGCTGTATGACAGAGCACGCTGCACGACATGTTTGCAAGGATTATAATGAGCGTAGCGTTGCAATATGCAAGTGCTTAGATGTATCAAATAATACTGATAAATATTTATGTATCCAGTTAAATGAATTGGTCTCAAAATTCTGGACTGGTTATTGTACTAAGTTGCGCAATAGGACGGAGCCCAGTCAGCAGGAAACGAGACTGTTGTGTAATCTATGTTTTGACCTGCATATTCACCCAGCTTTAACTTACTTGTGTCAAAGGGTTGAAGGTGTTTAGGAATACAGTGCCATGCACTGATGATGGAAACAGCTGCGAATCGCTGTGACATATATAGAGTTTGGGAAGACATCCAGAACACTACTGCAAGATGTTCAATTCATCACCTACTGCAATGAGTGTCTTGAAAGTGCTAACGAGATTCCAAATTCCTGTTCTCGATTACTGATCGCGTCGGTGGCCTGACCTCCAGGCAATCATTACATTACTGTGATTCATCAGCATCTGGCCCGTGTACCGACGGTATGGTTATTGGTATGGAACGTTACTGTTCTTGCCCCTTACCCGTAAATACCATTTGTTTGTTCATGTTTGGGTTTTGTTTTGTGTGGAAGGCACCAGAAGTTGATGATGTTAAAGTTTTCATGTTAGTATCTTTGCGAGATACTAGTAATTAACTACAAGAGAGGAAGTCAAGGACAAATACTACTTACTAAATACTACTCTAGAAACACAAACAAACATACTTACCTTTGTCATATAGACAGCATATATAAATAGCATCAGTAATGTACCATTCCTTGGAAGTTCGGAACAATTTAGAATTATATCCAAATTAGCAAAATACAAACGTTCTTGCAGTGAACATCTTGAAGAAGAATAACCTACTTTGATTATATGCCCTCATACGGAGATAAGGTTTAAATGTATACCAAGCTTTTATTATGTTCATACATGTGCCGAAAACGACGGAATCATATTGTTAAAATCAATTATGCATTTGGATACATCTTTAAGCTGACACTAAATGGCGCTCACTGACATTGTGCCTCATGACGTCTTGGTTTCTTGAACGAAAATAGTCTGTTTGACTGAATTGTATTCTGTAAATGTGCCAAGAAGTATATATACTCTCAGAGTGAACGTTAAGATATGTATCATTATGATATGGTCAAATCTAGTTGGTCAAAGCTGCCTGTTAGAACATGGGTCCTCCATTTCTTTCGCTCACGACAATCAACAATTTACTAAGGTAACCTTCCTATTTTCAATAATTGACATATTATGCTTAAAGGACAACGCATGATATGACCTTTTGTGTCTTAGGAATCGCAAACTTTATTGAATGATTAAAACTTTCTGAAACTGTTGCAACGGCATTCACATATGTTTTAATTATGTGAGTATAACTGATGGGTATCAATTTTATAACAATGACTATTGGTTTCGGTACGTTTCTCTAAAACCAAATTGAACGTAAGAAAGTATTTGACATAAAATCAGTTTGCAAACATACAACGACTACCCAAACATATAACATACATCCTGTGTCATTTCAGACAAGGTCATGTCATTCTTCCAGAACTGAACATACAATTTTGGAGTTTACCAATACACACACACTCTTTATCTTTCTTTCTGACAGACTGATTTCATCAATAGTTGAACACAGGCACACACTACACCCTAGCTGTCTGTTATCGTGTTACGGATACAAACGAAGGAAAGTTGCACGGACAGGATAGAGATAACATCTGGAGTACCAATTAGGTTACTATTTGTACTTTACATCAGTGGGTGTTTCGGTGTTACTCTTGGAGTGTAATTAATGGTTTTGTCTGGGAAGATACAATCACGTACGTCTTGATGAGAACGATAAGATCTGGCACGATAAACCACTCGTCCTTTGGTCAGACTGGCTTATTGTGAGATAATGCATGAAGATCTGTGTCAGATAGCATTATCTCTCCGCATCACCAAATTAAAAGGGAGATTCATGTCTTGGTTTTGCTTTAGTGATCGTGACCTGTTTTCATGAAAACCCACGGCTATTCTAACTAATGGCACAAAAAACTCCTTTGCATGAATCCCACAATGCCAGCAAAAAGACCCTTCGTTGGTTTCTTTTTTCATCTCAGCGCAATCGAAATCATTGGATACCTTGGTGTCAATTACAATCAGTGGCCCCCCAGACCTTGTCATAGCATTTGCGTTAGTGAGGTAAACATACCATACTTCAAAGGAGTCAGAGATTGTTTGGCATACAGAAATGTGCTTCAAATGCTTCAATGTTAATATGAAACGACAACGGCAGTAAGCTGACCTTCAAGTAATGGCAATAAAAGCGCGCCTTTTTCATATGATACTTCTGACTGGCGACACAGTGATTCAAACGATTGAGATCTGAAACACTGAAAACATAACCGTTTAATAGTTGTAAAAAACAACCGTTTAATAGTTGTAATGTCAAACAGAACCATGCACACAGTTAGTGCTGACATTCGAACGCCGTTCCTACTTTATCTGAATTTCTTGTCAATGCAATTAATACACACAAAAATTTCACTATGTTTAGACAGTTCCAAGAAACCGTGATTTAATGACGTCACAAAATGAAAAATGAAATTCTTATTATTTGAATTGACATTTATAAGCTTTAACAATGCAAACACTGACTGCCATGAGCTAACATTAACATGGTACCTGATTAGAAACAAATATAAGTCAAAAAAGAAACTTCACAAAATGTAATTTGAAAAATAATGAATAATTTTTCTCTGATGATACATCTATGTATCCGAAATGGTATCCCTATCTTTCGACTCTAGAAAAACGTTAGCAAAATCCACTCAAACCCATCCATTCCTCGTGCAAATGACGTTAGTGCCAAATCAGGTTTTGCACGTGCAGTCGATCGCGTGATCTTCGCATCGAAGTTTCCCTTATATGCACGTGTTTGCATTGGCCTCAAGAATTGAAAAAACACTTTTAAACCACAGTTCTAACGGTACTTGAAATGCCACGATTGTCAAATGTGCAACGTGAACGTGCCAATGGCATGTTGCAAGCGGGAAGATCAGTTATTGACGTCGCAAGAGCAATGGGATGCAGCCGTCGTACTGTGTATGACTTGCGAGGTCGTCTACAACAAACTGGCACCACTTCTGATCGCCCAAGGTCGGGTCGTCCACGTGTGACGTCACGAGCAGAAGACCGTCAACTCGTCCTACGTCACCTACGTGACAGATTTCTGCCGGCTACACGAACCAGGGCTGAGATGTTTAGAGGTTGACTGTCCTCACAGACCATTCGAAATCGGCTGCGGGCTGCCAATCTCCATTCTAGACGTCCATATCGTGGGCCAATATTGACGCCGTTTCATCAACGTCAACGTCTGCTGTGGGCCCAACGTCACCTCCGATGGACCCAGAGAGACTGGAATCGAGTCGTCTTTAGCGATGAATCCAGTTTTACCCTCAGATTCGCGGACGGCAGGCATAGAGTCTGGAGACGACGTCGTGCACGGTATGCCCAATGTTGTGTACAGGAAGTCGACAGATTCGGGGGCGGAAGTTGCATGGTGTGGGGTGCTTTCTGTGGGAACAACCGTTCCCGACTTCTGGTCATCCTTGGAAACCTCACAGCTGCTGCTTACCGCGACCAGGTGCTCACCCCTGAACTCGTTCCTTTCATGGCGGCTCATGGCCTAGGTCTACAGTTCCAGCATGACAATGCTCGGCCGCATACCGCGATGTTGACACGAAATGTCCTTCAAAACGCTGGATTCAACGTCATGGACTGGCCATCGAGGTCCCCTGACCTTAATCCAATAGAGCACGTTTGGGATGCACTTAGGAGAAGGCTTCGTGGTCTTAGGAACCAACCTCAGAATTTGCAGGAACTTGGCGCTGCCTTGCAAGAGCAATGGCGCAGAATCCCCAACCACGTGTTCACACGCTTTAGGCAGTCGATGAGGAGACGGTGTTTGGCAGTGGTGAATGCGCGGGGCGGCCATACACGATATTGAACTGAGAAATTTCGCATTTTTATTCTTGTGACTTGACATTCTGTATACCCATGATTTGGAACGGCGATGTAGCCTAATGGAACTGATTATGGCTCTGTCAGTGTATCGAGTACATCACACAGATCTCAGCAATGAAATAATAACAATTTAACCATCTTACCATCTCTTGTTCTTTTATAGTGCCCTGAATAAAGAATGTGAAGTTTCTTTTTTGACTCAGTACATGCTTGATGTATATAGTCGGTCTTAATTTGTGGATCTTCATTATCGTACTGTAAAACTCAGTGTGGTATTTGGAAAACGGGATAGCCTAGTGGGTCAAGCGTTCGCTCGTCACAGCTGGTGTTTGATTCCCACAAAATTCACAACTTTCCATTTCTGGTTGTGCTTCAGTGTTGAGCCAGGAATACTGAAACTGCAGGATGAATTGTGGTTTATGTAACTTTACATGGAAATAGGGTGCAGCATCCCACGTCACATCGGAAGGTTACCATTTACCTTAGCAAACGTACTTATCCTATCCTAAATTTGACTTTCTGTCGTGAAAAACTCCGAGGAAAATAGTTAAATCTAAACGCAAAAAGAACGAAAAACTGTTTGACAGAAGCAAACATGGCAAAACACGTTACTCATTTTGTTGTGCTGATAACAGTCCTCAAGAAATCAAATAAGTATCAGTACCCGAGCACGATGTCAATATCTGGTGTAACCCTGACCCTCCTCTTCAAATGCACATGGCTATTTGGGTGATAATCATCATAGGTGGTGCGATGCTGTATCCAGGTGTATATACCTCGAGGTACATACATGTCTGTTGTTGCTTGTGTTTCTTAAAGTGACAACCCGCTGTGATGCCACACTTAGTTTAACATGGATACACCATTCAGACACATACTGACTACTGACTTACCAATTCTCGTTTGATCTCAACGACTAGTACCGGGGTAACTTTAGACCACATTTAGCGTCTTTAGATGTGACGTGATCAGGGGCTCAAACCAGCGACCCCCGCTCTCCGTGCAGGACACGAATACGAACAGTCGTAAGGTGTGGACGTGTTCAACTTTCGTCTATCCAAGCACTTTATATATGGCAGGATATATGAACAATATTGTCGAATGTATTTACTTTACAATTTGTGCTTATCTATTGTTCGAACGAAACTTTTCCTGTTGCAATTATTTAAATGAAGTTGGTTGAAAGAGAATGAGGAACAGAAAGGTGAAAACGAAATATAGGTGTCATTTGAAATTAAACCGAAATTAGTTCAATTCAAGGTTTATACAGTTCCCGGCGTCAAATAACGCTATTCACTGGGGATAATTCACTGCCAGTCCCAAAATGTCCCTGTTGATTATGTCGGACGGTGTAATGTTGCCATACACTGGCGGACTTTAAAATACAGATAACTGAGTGTTTTCTCAAGAAATAATGAAACAAAGGGGGATTTTATGGATTACAATTTCGGTCATATGAGGAACAAAGCTTTACGGAGTATATTTGTTACTCCATCTTTTTCACCTGACGAAGGAGTAAGAATATACTCCGAAACGGCACGTTCCTGATATCACAGAAGTTGACATCCATATAGTTCAACCTTCATGTGGATCACTTCTAAATGCCATCCAAAGAAAACAAAAGAAATATGTTTGATGTTGATTAATACCAGTCCTGCATCATGTGTCATGCAAAACCCATTTATGTAATAGAACTACAGAAACAATCTAATGAATTCCCATAGCTCATAATACACGTCGTGAAATGTCGATCAGATCAAGACTATAAACTTTAAATAAAAATAACATGATTTTATTCTCTTTTGTAAATCAATCAGTGTCCGCAGGAGGGACTTCTAGTTGCTGTGAAGAGTAAAGGGGCTATAAGAACAGCTTCTGAAAATTCCTTAAGTATGATTGATCCTTAAGATTTAAAGAAGAAATTGTTGCACTGATGCTGAAGATCTAGTGAATTATATTGGACATACTTCAAGGTCCTCTTTCCGCAGTAAAAATACATTTATGTTTGGATACTATTTTGTGACGATGTGACATGCAGCGACCAGGCAGCAAGCTACAACGTTCAACAACAATAAACACTGGCATGTTTTCAGATTTGATCACCTGGAACAATGACAACATGGCCACATACACCTGATCCCTGTGCGAGTTGACAGAACATTATATACCTGACTGTGTGAGTTGACAGAACTTTATATTCCTGACTGTGTGAGTTGACAGAACATTATATACCTGACTGTGTGAGTTGACAGAACATGACTGTGAGTTGACAGAACATTATATTCCTGACTGTGTGAGTTGACAGAACATTATATACCTGACTGTGTGAGTTGACAGAACATTATATACCTGACTGTGTGAGTTGACAGAACATTATATTCCTGACTGTGTGAGTTGACAGAACATTATATACCTGACTGTGTGAGTTGACAGAACTTTATATTTCTGCCTGTCTGAGTTGACAGAACTTTATATACCTGACCGTGGGAGTTGACAGAACATTATATTCCTGACTGTCGAGTTGACAGAGCATTACATACCTGACTGTGTGAGTTGACAGAACTTTATATACCTGACTGTGTGAGGTAACAGAGCCGGATATACCATACTCTGAGGAAAGAGAGCCGTATATATTTGAGTGCGTGAGATAACCGCACACACAAACACGCAAACAAACACACACTTTGTGTACGGCATTGTGTATATTCAATTCTGTATCTAGATCACGTGTACTCATAAAAATATAAATCACATCATACGTAATTGTTTCTCACAAACATTCCCTTAACTGCTATTTTCCAGGGCCTTGTCTTGTGCAGCAGTGTTGATTGTCTATGAAGTTAAACATTTGACGCGTGTAGATAGAAACAGCTGCACGAACTCGTCCAATCTGAGGTAAACAATAGTTCTAATTAGTTGCCTCTCGGTGTTCCTGCAAACTGGTTACTGTTATAAACGGTTGACAGTAGTCATTGCATTGTGCCACTTACATGAACAAACTGTAATTAAATAGGTTGTGTTTACAAGACACAGGTTATCCAATCACTGTCAAATTGGTATTTGGAGAACCAGATGTTCCAACGCCAGACCATCAACCATAATTACTTCTTACCGTAAGAAGGAGGTTCTCTATGCTGAATGCCAGTCACACATAACAACGTCCTACACCATGTTCCTGTGGCATGCCAGTGTCTACATCTTTCTCCCACGTTTGAATGAATCAGTGTGAAGTCACCCCACCTTCAGCCCTAACAGGAGTGTGCGTGGTCCTTTACTCAAACATGCCATGTTGTTTTGTAACAATGCATCAGATGTGGACACACATGCAGCTTCGATCGTCTAACTAATCTAAACTATTTATTTATACGTCATTGTGTGTGGACAGGGTACGTGAAGGTGTATAAAACACATTCTGGTATTTGTTCTCAAAAATACGAACTTACGTATTGCCTCTTCGGATCTAGGAATGTGGCGTAGTCAGTTTGAAATTGTTCGCCTATTCCACCGTTGAGGCGAAGCAAATCTTCATATTCTATTATCAGAAGGAATTTAGGTATATGCCTAAATGAAATATTATTTGGGTAGCATGTGATGTGAATGTAAACTAAAGCTAAATTTAGTTTAAAGATAAAAACATTTTTTTAAAAATAAAAGAAGTATTTGCCGAAGGCAGATGGACAGATAGATAGATAGATAGATGATAGATAGATAGATCACTGTGAATCACTTATAAATAGTCATCTGAACAAACACCGGATCAGTAAATATGATCGCATCGGACACACTATAGTCGTTGATTCGTCCAAATTGGAAATGTTCTTCCTTTCGCGAATGTTGTAAACCTGGTAAAAACAACAACGTTTGAGTTCGCGTGGATCGCGCATGCTCCACTGTAGCTCAAAAGTTGTGAAATATAGACACCAATTGCTTGATCTGCGGGGTTATTGGTGTACATTTGGGGAGAGTTGGCTGTTGGAATGGTGAAATCTTACCTCTTGTCAAAGATTCTTGTGTATCGTTTATGCCACGAAGAATGGTGATGTTAATGTGGAGCACAACAGATGGATGCACTGGTTATGTGGGTAAACCAGTGGGAGGGATACAGTAATGTATTCGGAACAGAACGATATGAGATCATCGATATTCCCGAAGCTAAACATCTTGGCCAAATTATCTTGTTTTGAATGTGCCCACCCGAGGTGAAACTAGTACTCATATGCATAAATAAGAGAGGCAACAACAAGCCGTGTCCATTGGGATCTTAATGACTCTAACACACGCAAAGGCAATTCAAGTGTTCATGTAAACAAACATAGGAAAATTCGGTTTGAATCTTGGCATGACATTACTTGTTGATTTCCAAATTGACCAGTATCCCAATGTTCACTCACCCATTCAGTTTTGATATATATCTTATGCAAAGGAAGAAATAATTATACTGCGTCTGTTTCAGGGAATTCCAAATCAGCTGATGAACATCAGTATATTTCACCAAGTTAAATGAGTAGGACTGATATTGATACTGGGTTTCAAACCTCGTACTGTAGCCGGAGTATCTGAGTACATCGAGAAGTGTATGTTAACGTCTGGCTTTGTTCGGTTTTAGTGGACAGAGATAAATGATAAAAGATCAAACAGTGACAGTAAAGTAGCATTACTTTCCTTTGAGGTCAGTACTTAGCAAGGTGAAAATCAAGAGCTGATACGTCAACGGTATATAGCTGTCAGAATGAACAGGAGCAGAATTAAGATAACATTTTAACAATATTCTCTGTCAATCCGAATTTGTACAAAAAAACGATGTCTATCTTGGCTTCATTTTATGGGCCGATCAGGATAAAATTGATAGACACGAATGTCCCATTATCAATATCAGCCCAGTTACCTTATCGTTGTCACAGGACCAAAAGCCGGATAGAAAACCATTGAAATAAACGTAAATACAGTAGGAAATACATGTCATGACCGGATTTACGTATGTTTTCAGATATTTCCTAACTTCGGGCATATATTTCATATGAATCTATACCTTTGAAACATATGCTCATCGTACATTTTCGTATGCACAAGGATGCCATGACCGGATTGTCAAGTATTTCCAAACATGAATTGCAAAACAGATACCCCAGTAAATACATGATCATACAGTATTTCCGATGCATTCCTTTGAATTTCAATGGGTGCTGAAATTTCCGATTTCGTTCTAAGTTTACTCGGGTTGGAAACATGTAAATTTACGTAGGTGGGGAAACACGCAAATTTTCAAATTTGCAAATGTTTACACACCTTAGATATTTATGTATCATACCGGATTTCAGGGGTATGTATATGAACGGTTCATACACCTTCATGTTACCTGTGCTCAAGCAAGATGATCATTTGTTTCCATCATGTGAATTACTTGGTTCATGTAATTTCATTTTCACACATTTTAGTACGTTTGAAATTAACGTTCACGTGACATCATTATTTTTATCATCAAAAAAAGCCTGACTAAGAAATCATTATTACGCAAGCTAACATGGCTTATTAAGATGCACTCGCTCTTGCTACCAGTATCAGTTACGCTTTGTCTGCGGTGTTGGCAAATCTTGTGAGTGGTGAACAAAAGGGCGATGAGCTGCCCCTTTGTCCTTACAAGTGTCCCTAGCTGTCTGAACAAAATCTCTCTTGGAGCGTGGATAAATACGCTACACGAACCAACTCGTAATTTCTTAAGTCTCTTCAGCTCGCGCATCAGTACTGTAAAATAGTTGTTGGCAGTACATAATTGGAATATTATTGCACTGCATGTGACCTTTCTTAATAGTCTCACAGTGCCTGAACCATGTTATTTCTCCTTCCTTTGCTGTAATAACGCCATACATGGACTTAAAGTTGTCCATATTTGTTTCATTAACACAAACGTATACGATAACAAACATTGTCATATCAAATTATATATGAGGCTAAGGGTCCTGCACCATGTTTGTGAAATATCTATGATGCCTTATATGAAGTCAATAATCTAAGCAAGTCCAGCTGTGTATGGCTTTAAGTCACTGCTTGAAGAAAGGCTCCTTTAGAATTTTGTTTGGTAAATATTAGCATTTCACTGACTTAATCATATTGGAAAACTTATGGCAACCTATACTTCATTGTGACTATGATTAAGATCATTGTAAAACACAAGGGTTATTTCCTTTGAGCTAACAGACAGGCTTTCGGTATGAAACATTTGGAACTCCGGTCAAAGGTGATGCTATGCTGTCAGGAAATATAGCGTTTTTGTAATGCTTTGGTTGCACTTAATGATAAGTGATTGTTAAATGTACATATGGTGTTTTTGAAGGATAATCTCAGTTGACGCAGAGACTTTGCACGTGTTTTCCCCAACTCTTTCCACATCCATCCTTCAGTTTTTATGTTTGTGACATGATCTGCACACTGATAATTAAAACATGTACATAAATAATAACTGTTTGCAATCTTTACCCAGTTTAGTTTTCCATTTATTTAGCAATTTTCAGTTTCTATTAGTTTCTGGAAATTTTGTACGGAGGTACATTTAACAGTTTCACCCCATAACAGTAAAGCATACAGATAATACGTTTCGGTACTTTGATAGATTAATAAGTTCACATTATATTCCATGATATTGTGATGCCAAAATGATTAACATTATTATATAATGTATAACAAATCAGACAGCAAAAAGCAAAAATTAAAAACGCATGAGCAACATAAATGATGTCAGGTAGTAAGCTTTCAATAATTACAGAAACTGCTTAGTTATCTAACTTTATGAACTAGTTGCAGTCACTAGAGTTTCTATAATCTACCCCAGAGATGGAATCAAAATAGGTGTACAGTATATTCCGTCGGGTAACTGAAATTTGAGAAAACGTCCGTATGGGACAATATTTGTATTCCGAATCAAAAAGAGGCCATCCCAAGTAGTGGTGTAACGATTCATCGATAGTATCGATGTTTGCATAGTCAACTATGCGATACGAATGCATCAATACAAAACACATTTTGGCAATACATCAGGATATTTATATCGCGAGGGTCCGTGATACATCGATGTATCACCACAAGAGTCGATATATCCCGATACTACTTAAGTACTACTTACAGTTGTAAGGAGTATTGCATTAGGAATAGGAAGGGTGTCTCTTTGAAATCCTTCTGAAATTTAAAAAAATTGAGCCTTATAGGAATTTGTTTGTATCTGTTACATGAACGAAGGAGTTGGTGTGGAAGTGAAAGAGTATGAACATGTTTCAAACTCTGTGAACTGTAAAATACTTGTCTTCAAGTAATTGAAATATGTTTTAGTTGTTTGACAAATAACACCATTTATTCACAACTATAAATGATTTCTTAGCTTTGTTAAGAAAGAGAACAAAGATAAGATACAATTTAGACAGCAGACTTAAGAGTTTTTTTCAGTGATTCTGAATTCTGATATAAATTACATTGAATTGTTTGTGAAAGAATTGGTGTAGAAACACAACTTCCCAAAGGAAACTTCATTTCATTTTATTAGATCAACAGCTTTTGTGTGAGTGTGTGTGTGTGTGTGTGTGTGTGTGTGTGTGTGTGTGTGTGTGATGTAACATAGGTTTTAATGAATTTATAACTATTTTAAGTCACCGACTATAAACTTTAACTCACTCACTCATGATATATCGTCTCGCCTCATAAAACTGGTATCAGGATATATCGTCTCCCTAATTAGGCTACGAAACACAGCTCTAATACCAAGTATGTGCTTATTAACACATTTGCAACTATTACAATAATTTACATCGGGAATCATTAATACATTGTAATCATCTTGTTTTGAAAGTATAGATAGCTATGATCATGAGTATGATAACTCATACAAGTGTGCACTAAAATTAGGGACCTACCGGTTCATGTCTGTGTGAACACATCTGTCTGTGTTTTGTTGCAATAAGCAGACTCTCCTTGTATGTCATATATAAGAAGTGTACCTAAGGTCAGTTATTTAAACTATAATGTAATTTCCATTACAAAAAGTATAAACGGTATTACCTACTGATCAGAAAGGCTTATCAGTAACCCACCGCCACCACCCCACCCTAGGCCTACCATATCCCACACTCTCTCCCTCTCACACACATGCACACACGTACACACGCTCCCTAACACACATATCGCTCTGGCCCATAGATCCAATATTTGAACCTTTTAAACAAACATCATGTGTGTGTCAAGAAAGGCAGGCACGTTAATACTGGTGCTCAGTCATGGGTATCACTTCGCCATGTGTTTCTAATGATCTCCGTGCAGTATGGCGTGGTCCGACGCGCTAACGAACCCGATGTGACAGTTACATTACAGAACCATTGAAATACATGTTAAAGAAGTGTTAATCTTGTAACGCTATATTTACCCATTACCAACCATTCACGCGTGTACTAAATATATGACAAACCTAACCCTGGTCATACGAGATTTCAAAGGTATTAAAATGCATGTCCTACAATCACAGCATTTACACATGTTACACATGCTAGAAAACACATGAAAACAATGGCCAGATTTACACACCTGTGAAATACATGTAAATACAGATTTGAGTGTTCGTTTATTTTAACACCCCTTTAAACGTGTGTAATCTGACAGCCAGATGGTACGTAGATTTCAAACGTTTGTTCATATGGCCGCCGGATGAAACGTATATTTCCTAACGTTAGTAAATTTGGGTAATACAGTCATTTTGTGTGGTGTGTGAATTTAGTGACAGACAAATTAAACATGGGAATTTATGGCTTAGTGTATGGTTCTATACGGTGTCGTTAACTCCCTATCTACGTGTACTCAAAGACACGTGAAACTGACCGGACTCTCTATTGTGTATTTTCCATGCTACAGTTGGTCACTCCATATGTTCTCTCTTACTTTAGCAGAACATAAAATAGGTCAGGATAGGATGTCAGACGTAAGAACAGTTATAAACTTGACTGCCAGGAATACACGGGTTCGGAAGAAAAAAAACCCATTTACAACGATTGTATGTGACCATGCAATTTCCCCATACACGTGAGGTGTCGTTCTTGATTTTGACACTTCCGAGAAAGGTCGTGAAGTCACTCTGAGAGATTATCATTGTGAATTTTCTTTATTCATAGTACCAAGTAAGCACTCTTCTAAATGTAATACAGTATTCGTGATCAGTTTGGGAATGCGTCTTCTACAACGTGGTGAACGTTAACGGGCTATTGTCATGGTTCAGACACGGTAGAACTCAGTTAGAGGTACCTGGCATGGGTTTGTCAATGTGTCTAACCAAGTCTGTGATTTGAAGTCTTTGGAACAATTTTCTGCATACACAAAACGTTCATGATCAGCCGACACATGACGAAACTTTTTGAAGGTCCCAAAAATGTCACAGATTGATTAATCAGAAACCGGGGTGTGCCAAGCGAAAGCAAAAGTTAATGAACAGACAAGAAATCGTTGACGGCGACGTGTTGTACAACCGTGAAAAAAATCGACAAATCCTTATTAGACGCCAATGATGTTTAGAGAAACTCGAGGATCTCGTGTAATGTTTTCAGAAGTCAAGATTCATTCTCGACTTGTAAATGAGCGTAGATGTGTCAACGTAAGGCAACTTGACAGATTTGAGAATGTGTAAAAATATATTCGGGATTACTGTCACTGTATATTGGACATGAAAGGTTCATCGGTCAGTACCACCTAGACAACATACTGACGCCAATAACATGTTGGTCTTTGAAGACCTATCAACAAATAAAATTTAACAATCGTGGGGTATGTATGATTCAGTTTTATCAACTCGGCTCACAATTAAGGTTTTTGACTTCACACTCCCCTTGTCATTCTTATTGGTGTTCACGCTTGCAATGCACCGCCAATGTATTCTGCTAATTATAACGTCGCCCTTCCCTTAAATTATGCATCCGTTACCATCTCTCTATGTACACCTACAATCAGCTTTAGGTTTGACACATTCGCTAATTAGACAAATACACACTGCCAGATACACAGACCCATGGACAGACATCCGCCCACTCACACATCCCACCCAAACAAATGCACATCCACAAAGACATCTTCTCATATGTTCCCATCTCTACACACTTCACACACACAACCACCCGGACCCCCAACCCCACACGCTCAAAAACAGAAAACGTCGAGAAACGTACGATTAAGTCTTCAACTTAAATGTATAATATAAGTCCTCACTACGATGACAGCGCATCATTGATTTTCGTGAATGTCACATACGCCTCAACCCGTGAAGATCTGGGTCAGAATTATTCTTCAGGAACCCATGTTTGTCGTAAGAGGAGACTAACGGGATCGGGTGCATACGTGGTCAGGCTCGCTGATTTGGTTGACATATGTCACAGTAATATCCCAATTGCATAATCAATGCTCTTGCTGTTGATCACTGGATTGTCTGTTTCAGACTCGATACAGACCGTTACAGACCGATGCCATACAGCTGGAAAATTGCTTTAAAGAACAAACCATCCAACCAGATACACCTCGAATACAGGAGCAGCTGAAGCATCCTAAATTATGCCACAAAATCACGTTTCGTTTGATGCACCTCATGATTTATTTCACCATCAGCTTTTGAACCTCAGCGTATCTTAAAGCCAATATATCCTGATGATACACGTCTTGTTCTGGTCAACATTTTTGTGATATAATCATGGTAGTGACCCATTCAGTGACAGGTCATGTGAAACACCCCCGTCCTTCAACACTGTATCAATTCTTCCAAGACAATCGGTTACTGTGTACCATGAGGGTGCAGGTCTGCTTCACGTGTCTCCTCTAGCCAGTTATCTTCAATTATGGCGCCATCATGAATCTTTCAGATGGCGAGTGCTCGTTTAACCGATCATTACTCACTATCACAGATCGCTTCTCTATTTTGTCTGCACGACAGGCTCGAACAGATGTAATCAAACATACCCACTTACACATCTACTGGTAGTAGGACAGTATAGTGTTGGTATGCGCCTTTGCAGATGTAATGGAAGGCTAAGCACTTCTTGTAATGGTCGAATTGTCACGATGTAATAACGATAAATGAGTTGAATGTTTGCACAGCGGTGCAAGAAGGTCTTCGTTGTGTTGAATAATTAAATCAGCAAATGATTTATTCAAACCAACCCTAAGTATAGAGACGGCCCTTGTGCCCACAATTTGCGACGAAATGGAGTTGACGAATTGCCTTGCACATTTACACTCGCCTGTGAAGGGGTGCGGTTTGGCTCTCGATGTTTTTACTGTTTCTGTAACCTGAGAGTAATATGATAGGCATGAAGTAATAGTGTTAACAAATTTGGATAAAGACATGTAGACTTGTGTGTGAAATTTGAGGTTTAGGCAGGTAGTCATCAACAAAGACACAGTTTCTGTTCATCCTCTTGCTGATCTGTTTCTTAATGCATATGAATCGGAATGTCTGCCCAGATTGGTAGAGTGGTTTAAACGTATTTTAATTTCCAAAAGAAGCACAAATCGGTAAACAAGCAACAATACTTACATCTGTGGCTCCGGGATCAATGAACAATAAGAAGACGAATCTGAAATAAATAGACAATAAAGTAAGACTTTGTGGTGTCAACGTGAAACTCATTTGCATACTGGAATTCATTTTACATCCAGCGATGAGAAAATGTATACGTGTGATCTTTGAAATCGTTAGCATTTATACAGATTGAAGAATGCCCATACTGGTTCAGTTACGAAGTACTTCTGTGTAAAACTGTATTATAAATCATAACCTTAGGCGTAAAAGGCATATTCTACCTAATATCGTGATATTTTTGACGATTTGCTTCTTTTTCTAAGAGTAATTTTAAGAATGACATTTTATGATAAAGAGATTATTATACTCGTGTGTTTCCGTATCATTAATATCATATATTAGGAATAAAAATATGTATTAATAAATGACGGGTGTTGTACATAACCATAGAAAGTGAGCTTACAGTTACTGTTATAATATTGTTGCGCCAACAAAGATATGTTATCCTGGTCATTTATGCGATGATGTAGTCGAGGCCATGATCAGACTGAGATGTTGTCATGGCAACAACTAAACTGACGTAGCCAAGGTCATCACTGGACTGACATGTAGTCATGACAACCGTTTTACTGTCATGTAGTCATGGCCACCATAAGTCCTGGACAGATAATTTTCAGCAAGTTTGCCATAGTGATTTATCTGAGAGCCCCAAAATGTTTACGTATTGTAATTTTAAATTAACGATTTCTTGTGAAACATACTTAACTCATATTACTGTATCCAAATATAGATCTTGTTTATCACGATTTAGGTTAAGTTCCCATAGTTTAGAAATTGAAAGAGGACGTTACTATAACATTCCCCGGGAACAAAGAACATGCAAAATGTGTAACTTAAACGTAATTGAAAATGAATATCACTTCTTACTTATCTGTCCAGCCTACATTGAATTAAGACGTAAATATCTTTTGTCGCAATTCTATGTTTTCCCCAATATACTAAAATTCAATTCGTTGTTATCATCCAAAAATGAAGACATTTCCTTGAATACTGCTAAATATCTGTTTTATGCATTCGAAAAAAGGAAATCAATTTTGTCATATTAAGATTGTATATATTATACATGCTTTCATTGTTAACATTTTATTTCAAGTCTGCACCGATGAGGTGTTTTTGTACTCATAGGCCCGTGGCCTCATAGTATCAGAAATAAAGATTTGATTTGAAGTCCTGGACATAGTCAAGTCAACCATTAGACTGCTGTGTAGTCACGGTCATTGCTAGGCCTAGATGAATTCCTGGAAACAAATGGACTGAGATTAGGTCATGGTGATGATTGGACTCAGATGAAGTATTCATCGGGAGTAGATTACCTACTCATTAGTATTCATTGTTAGCCACGGGTTCCTATTTCACGACGTCAATATGTCTGTTTGGAACGAAATACAACTCGCCACAATGAAACTATCAAGGGAAACCCTCCAAATTATGTAAAAATGTTTTACACTACAGGTTATTTATTAGTGTAGTATAATCCAGAAAGCAGGTCCAGAAAGACTGCAACTTGATGCTTTAAGAACATAATGTGGTGCATCAAGGTTTACAAGTTACATCAAGGTTTACAAGTTACATCTGAATACACTCAGAATCTGACTGAATTGAATCAATGTACAGAAGTTTGAATTCCTAGCATTGTCAACGATAATACTCCTACGTAATTGTGTAATATTATTCCTGGTTATATTTAGGTGGATAACCCTATAAATGAAGACATTCGTCAGATTTTAAACCTCATACAGCTAGGACATTATGCAAAATCATTCCTACCAAGTAAGTGTGTAGAACTTTCAAACTCTTTACCAGAAGCTATTAAATGAATACAGCCCTTCAGCAGCTCAAGTCAAGATCACCCCTGAATTGGGTCACAAATTTGTAATTTGATATCAATTTTGAAAATGGATGTCAAGTAATACAATCCCATCTCAGATTAGGTGATAGTGATTAACATTGACGTAAAATCGACGTGTCCATTTGTAATGACCTCTGATGCGTGTCTGGCGCTGATTGTGAAAATTCCCTAAATTAAATTATTTTCTGTGTCCATAATACCCCATTATAGAAATAATATGTGTTATTATACACATGAATACAATTTTAAAAAAGAGCTTTATATGGTAATTTTGAAAAATTGAAAGAAACGTAGAAATAATTCAATTCGTACACAACTTCATCATAGGATCATGGTGATTTGATTAACCAGAAGATGTTTTACACTTTAAGTGGCGGTAGGGTAGCCCAGTGGTTAAAGCATTCGCGCATCACGCCAGAGACCTGTGTTCGATTCCCCACATGCATTGTGCCCATCTCAGGTGCCCCCACCTGCTGGAATAGTGCTGAAAGTGGCGTAAAACCACACTAAATTATTCATACCTTAATCATCTACATTTATTTCATTATTGCTAAGTCCGTAGTTTTGAATTAGCAGATGTCTCAGTCTACAATTGTCTTATGTTTGGTATATAATGATATATATTTTCATGTCTTTGTACTGGATAAGCATTAACATAGTTTGTGGCTTGTTTGCCAGTCTAATTCATCATAACCTATATGTTGAACACATACTACTGACCAACCCTATGGGGATTCGGGTCAAATTACCAGTAGCCCATGCTGGTCATACGAGGCGCCCTAATTGACATGGTGGTCAGACAGTGAATTTGTTGATTGCATGTCTTCCTATACCGATACCGATATTTTACGAATAAATGTAAAATAAATCAATACTAAACTTTACTTAGCTTTACTCAGTATGTATTTACTTTTGCCAAATATATGTATTATGGGCCTTGGGCCTAAATTACCGAATAAACCTGACTGTCTGTCTGCACCAATACTGGTTATATCAATCATTGGTTTATCTGATCCAGACTCGACTAGTAGCATGTCGCCGTCAAACAGCAGGGAAATTGCTGGGTGCAAGGACAAAACAGCCGATTGATATCTTTACGATGGTCATTGACGTTTCAGATAAAGATTGATAACGAATGAGGGAAACAGAAAACATGTCTTACGCTTAGTATTCATTATTTTAATAAAACTGAAGCAAATCTAATCTACATGGTTTTGATATATGAGCGTGTTTAGGATCAATCTGATGCTGTCAAAAAGCTTTTTTTATGAAATCAACCTTCACAAATGGACTTCATTTGTCATGTAAATAATCCTCATTATCACATTACATGCTGGAAATACCAATCGATTGAATACAGTAACAGATTAGTTTTCCCTTTATGTTAATCAGTCGTGTGATATATTGTAATGTTGGGAGTAATCTGCCGGCGTGATGTATGGCAGAGTTGAAACAGCGCTTAATGACTTTTTTTTAAAGTAACTTGGAACAGAATAGATCTTGCTTGTAACATGAAATCGCTCTAGGGACCTGTGTAATGTATTGCTTAGATTTTACCCGAACGTTTATAATTCGCCACTCAGACAATACAGGAGTGTCAATGAGTAAGTTCAATGTTCACATCGCATCGAGATTTTTGTGGCGGTTAGAGGCAGTAATGAGATATATTTGTGATGATATTACGATGAAAACATAACATGTGTTGGTGCTTTTCTAGGATTAACGACTGAAAAGACAATATACAATCTGAAAATGGCTAACTTGATATTAACTCTATTTTGGAGATGAAGTGATAACAAGAACATGCTCATTGATTTTACACTAGGGTCTAAAGTATAAAGTATAATGGCAAACTCTTGTTGTAATTTAGATTGCGATTTAATCTGCTGCTGCACATACATACAGTGACATATGCTTCCTTATTTCCCATGAGGAGGATGGTCCTTGTGAGTTTACAACAGCTTATTTTGATGTCGACAGATTTGCTCAAGAACTGATTAATGACTGTATCCAGTATGTCGCCAGTTCCAAAAGCGTCACATATGAATCATTAATTCAATAACACCCCTATACTAGATATAAATATTTATGAAGTTCAAACAATTTGTGGTTATTTTGACGCCCACTTTACCCATGTTTTTAATGTTGTTATATATTCCCACTGTGAACCAGTTCCCCTGTGAACGCCAAACACGGTCAGATTGTTTTGTCCTGTTTCCAAGCTGAGAGAGAAGTGGGCAAAACAAGAAAAGATGAAGGCCTCATGGGATCTGTAAGGAAATCGACGTCTTACAACTCTTTTTATTTTGCGGAGTTTGCCAGTATTCTTAGCTACAGATCTATTCACTCTGGCATCCGTTGTTCCCGTTTTATGTGTCATTCACTGTTCCAAATTCCCAAGTCTTCAGAAAGCACACCTGCGCAAAGAACTGGTTCATTTTCAAATTGTGTAAGTGGGACGTGGTTCCAATTTCGATCTAGTTAAAGATTCATGTAATCTTTGTTGGTGTGGTTGTAGACGCGTCCAGATTATTGCTTTCGTGGTTATTGCTTTTCGTGGATTTCAGTTAACCACTGGTGCACTCACCAACAGGGAACTCCTGCAGCTTGCTGCAAATGATCCTTTGGCCGACTAAATATATCTGTGTCTCATCACTGACCGTCCCCCAACACGAGTTTAAGTTGAAAGAACCCTGACGTTAAATGCACAATCCATTCAGTGTCAATGTTCAAGTTGCTTGAGATGCCACTGTAAGAAGTAGAACATATATGTACGTTTGATTATGCTGGAATAATGATTATGACTTTGACGGGTATGCCTGGGTAGCAAGTATTCCATCAGGCCCCGATGGTATGAGCCCATTGTTGGCTCTGTCAAACAGTGTCACAATGCCTGACGGCCTAGGTCCGGTTACCTCGCTATCAAGTGGTGTTGGACCTGGCTCAGCCAAGATTTGATTGCAGGCCGTGCATGAAGTATCTCTGATACCGAATTGAATGAGTATGCACTTGGGTGGTTTCCGACCAGGCCACAGGCACATGCCTGTACACATGTGTATCTCGTCATTGAGATGTGGGAAGGCCACGCTTTAAGGATAACGTGAAATATACAATCTTGGTCCCACACTGTCACACCTGGAACACGAACTGAGTTCCTCTTATATCTTCCAGGAGATGCTCGATCTACTCTGACCAAAGAAAACTCGAAATGAATCAGTTATTATCTTTCCATTTAATGATCCTGGATACGCCATGACTATATACTTACATACACAAGTCTACACCTACAGTCTTTCTGACTCGGGTTCGTGGAACTACTGCCCTGGTTTATGAAACGTGAAGAGAAACGAGACAACTGAGAAAAACTGTTGTGCGAAGAATGATCAAATATAAAACCAGTTTTTAGTAGAGTTAGCACACAGAAACCCACAAACCAAATCAGTATTGTCAACGTTCAGAGTATTATTACGGTTTTGAACTGGTGACAAATAGCAGAGTGCTTCGTTTCGAAATATTTATTCACACGTAACACGGCCGAAAAAGGCTGCCTCATATCGCTGAAACACAAGAATGAAAGAATTGTTTTCTCCGACGATCATAACCGATATCTGAGCTGGACTGAACGATGACATGGCATTATCTACTCATCAAGCAATATCCGGATGTTTCCATAATGTCATTATTGAGCACCATCAAAAATGTGCTAAGTAATTTGATTAACCTATTCCGCTATCTGGCGTCAACACTATGCGATAATTGATGGCGGCAGTCTACTCTAAATGAATACTTTGTTCAGCCCAAACCTCATTTTCCGTAACAAACAATTATGGATACCAAGCATTGCGGCATGACAGCCTCAACAGTACGTTGACTTGCAGAACCAGACATGGTGGTCCTCAACACTACGGTGACTTGCAGAACCAGATCATGGTGGTCCTCAACACTACGGTGACCTGCAGAACCAGACATAGTGGTCCTCAACACTACGGTGACTTGCAGAACCAGACATGGTGGTCCTCAACACTACGGTGACTTGCAGAACCAGACATGGTGGTCCTCAACACTACGGTGACTTGCAGAACCAGATCATGGTGGTCCTCAACACTACGGTGACCTGCAGAACCAGACATGGTGGTCCTCAACACTACGGTGACTAGCAGAACCAGATCATGGTGGTCCTCAACCCTACGGTGACTTGTAGAACCAGATCATGGTGGTCCTCAACGTAGTGTCACTACCATCAGAAGATATATACACACACACACACACACACACACACATATATATATATATATATATATATATATATATGGCTATGCCGACAATAGAAATTCATTGAGTTTGGACACAGACTAAAACGTTCATGTATTTTAGACGAGCCAATCCAAAATCCTTGTGTTTAAAGCGTCCGCTCGTCAAGCGGGAAACCCGGCATTCCACATAGGTGATAAATATTCACAAAACACTTTCCACACCCGAGGGAAATCTTGGCCAAAAGAGTTTGAACCTTTCAGACTTAATCTTGAATATGTGTTTATGAATAACCCACGAATGGTGATGACACCAGGTGTTCAAAACAGGATGTGCGTTTCCTACCTCACCGGAGATGCCCGTCAAATCCACGCGCAAAGGTTATTCAACTTTTCACCAGAAACATTTCTCATGCTCCCGTTTGAGAAACAATTAAATTAAACACAACATTATTTTACGTTTAAATGATATCTTAACTTTATTTTAAGCTGACATTTCTAATGCAGACGTTTCCCCAGACTATCATTGTATCCTGAAACAACGCCAATATGTTGATGCAGAATGATGTCCCCTAAACCAGTACAGAAGGAATGTCTATTAGCGGCGGCAGCTCTGTTTCCTGTTTGTATTGAAATGGATTTCCTTCATGTCGTCATTTCAAACCTTGCATGCACCATACCACAAAAGCATGCGCTCTTCGATTTAATTAGGACCCACAGGACCAGTGATGAATCGACTGTCAAAAAACATTGTTATCAGCCAATAGAGGGTTGGCCTTTGCTTATATCATTTGTATCCGGAACCCCGCCGTTTCAGGTGGATGTCGCTGTATGATCAATAAGATCACGTCTCGTAATGGACGCTCGCTACAGCTGCAGTAACCTATGTATTGCAGTCTGTGCTCTCCTAATACCACTTTGTCAGTTGATTACCTATTATGGGCACGTAAATGGGGAATACTAACTACACGCTAACATATCTCCGCCAAATTGATATTGATACATGGCGGTGTACAGCTGCCACGAATACTACTACCAGATAAAGTGAGTGAGATACACGATGCCATTTTAGAAAGTGGTCAAATGTAACATATGTTATATTTGGGATTACACTTTCTTAGTAAAGTACAGATTCTAGTACTATTTTGGGTTGAGTCCTATCCGGTATTCGAACCCACACCCTCAGGCACAGCCGCGGTGGCTGAGCGGTCTAGGCGTCTGACTTTGTGTGCTTGCGATTAGGTGCCTGACTCTGAGGGTGTGGGTTCGAATCCCGGATGGGATTCAAACCCCAAAAGTACTAGAATCTGTACTTTACTAAGAAAGTGTAATCCCAAATATAACATATGTTAAAAAAGTGAGTGAGGACACATTGTGTTACCTTCCAGGATAATTCTTGGACATTCTGGTTGCTGGTAAAAAACAAATGGTCCGATAAACGAGAGGTCGATATCATGAGCATGATGCATGTTGTTGGGTAACGTGGGTACTGTGACCATCCGACCCCCATTAGTCATCAAATATGGACACACGGATCACAACATGCCATTTGTCCCCCGTGGGGTTTGTAAGGTATAATCCTGTAATTCGAGAAAGACTTTCTATTGTATTAAGGATGCGTACTTCATGTAAGGACGTCACTCTTATTGATGACACACGGATCGCTCTGTGAACTATATGATGTAGTACTAGTACTGTCACTGGTAAACGTTCACTGGTAAACGTGGGTCTCCCGTCTTTATTGCTGCGTAAAAGTGTTATTGATAGTGTTTTAATCAAATTACAGTGTTTCTGCTACGATTCAGTAGATATTCGCAACATTGTGTTTTAACAATAATTAGTTGCCAGGAAGGTATTACGATCCAATTTAAGCAGTGGTGGGGAAGTCACCATATTCAAATTTAGAGTCAAGAGTAATGAAGAATTTTCTGGAACAACATGGTATAGAACATTTTGGAATATATTTAGACCGTAGAATTTCAGGCCTTTCTCATCTCACATCACATTTTCACCCTAGGCATATATAGTACGAGCTGGACCACTGTTGCTTGCAAGGTGAATATGATTAACATTGACGTAATTTCTAATTCCACTGCAACATTAGTTTATGCCGCCCCTGTAACTGAACTGACTTGGAATGTTGCACAGGAGCTGTACGGTCAGTATTATTCCCTGACTGTAACCTGTACTAATATCTAACCTTAGTTCGTATCATAATACAATTGTCAGTTGTACAGGTTCGTTGTTGTGTGTTGGTTGCAAACATGATTGCGTTTGTATTGATTTCTATGTAATATTTTTCTATGCCATCCAAAAAAAAAAGAAAAAAAAACCCCTATCAGTTACCTATTGTGTTCAAACAATCGTCCGAATATGTAACAAAAGTGTTGATAACATGATTTTACACTATTGCACAAGAAAATGTTGATTTTGACGAGGACTAAGAAAACATCACCGCAACGCAACAAAAATCACCTTCCAGTTGAAATTGTGCAGCAAAGTGCATGCACTGGCTGGCTATAAAAATCCAGATTAATTTCGGAAATCGGCATTCGTTTTAAAGGAGTTTCAAGATCAAATTTCTACGCCACGCCTTGACGCTGCGACACGGAACATCGCCATTGAAAGAATGCATGCTGGAGATACCCAATCTTCTGTTGCCAGGCGTCTGAATGTTAGTCTGAGCACGATATCACGGCTTGCCGCTCGTTACAACCAAACAGGTATAACATATGACCGTCCTCGTACAGGCAAACCTCAAGTCAACACTGCAGTCCAAGATCGGTACATCCGGGTACTACCTTTGCTTGATCGTACTGCCACGGGTGAAGGCACATCAGCCAGGATGCCTGAACTTCGGAGGATATCCGGTCAAACTGTACGGAACAGGTTGAGAGAGATTGGACTGAGAGCCAAGAGATCCGACCGTGCTACGTCGTCACCATCGCGCTCAACGTCTCCGTTATCTAAAATTATCCACTTGGTTGTATAGACATTTCCTTCTTCTAACCTGATGTAAAACGTCATGTACTAAAGTCTATTTTTGGACCAGGTATTCATGTTTGAAAGTACAACATTTTCTCAACAGATTTCTGGGTTATGCGTTTCTGTTTTTAACAGTATATTTGAAATGGAACGTAACATTGAATTTACTCTGCCACGTCGTTACTCTTCCACTGTTTAAAAACCCTCACTCCCCATCCATCGACCTACCATTTACCGAAAATCGACTCACTCACTCACTCCATATTCCACTGGGGAAATAGATTATCAGCAACTTGAATATCAGCTGTGCCTGTGTTTCTGCAATGTAAAGAAAGTACTTGTACTTGTAAAATATACACAGAAACACGTACATTGCACATACTGGCTTCTTCAGGCGCCTGATTCTAACTGCTGCTAACTGCTATGTGTTGATGGTAAGGCTGGCTGACCCCATATATGAATATCCTATTTGGCGGAGGGTGACTGAACTCCCGGGCCAGTTTTAAACAAAACCAGCTTATCGATTATTTAGAAAATCGCACGCATTGTGGCGTTTTCTTTAGCGCAAACGAACGTGTTGCCAATTGTGGCAAATCGTTCATTCGGGTGAAACTTCATGTCACGGATGGTGATTTTAGGGTTGCATTAACTCTTGTCGTAATATATAGGAAATGTTAAACAGAAAGAGGTTCCTCGGGACTTATTTAGTAGATAAACATCATGTGTTGGCCAATTTCCGGGTGTTATTGAGTATTTGAAGTACGGGAATTCATTTGGAACCGACGGCGTCAGCCGGAGGTTTCAAATGGAATATTCCCGTGCTTCAAATACTCAATAACACCCGGAAATTGGCCAACACATGATGTTTATCGACATTGTAAACACAAAAGTAAACCAAAAGGTCCACACACGTTTTTGTGTCTGCACTCATTGAAATGTCATCAGTGAAATGTCATCAACCGGCCGTTTCGGCTGTCTCTCATGGTAGCATCTGGAACTGCTCATTTGTGACGTCATTCGGACTTTACGTCACAATATGACTTGAATGACGTTATCACAGCTGACGACGTAACAATACAATGGAGTGAACGATGTTTGTATGTATTATTGTAAACCAAAAGTCACTGTGTCCTTTAATCTGATTGGTTGAAAAACGTGATCAAATGGTATTCGATTCCCGGAAATTCTCTGCGTATTAATACATACGTCACAAATCAGCAGTTCCAGATGCTACCAAGGGAGACAGCCGAAACGGCCGGCTGATGACATTTCACTGCTGTACCCCTATTCGATGTCAATGAGTGCAGACAAAAAACGTATGTGTGCATTTTAGTTTACTTTTGTGTTTACAATGTCGATAAACATCATGTGTTGGCGAATTTCCGGGGTGTTATTGAGTATTTGAAGCACGGGAATATTTCATTTGACACCTCCGCCTGACGCCGTCGGTTCCAAATGAATTTTCGTACTTCAAATACTCAATAACACCCCGGAAATTCGCCAACACATGATATTTATCTCCTTAATACGCAGAGAATTTCCGGGAATAGAATACCATTTGATCACGTTTTTCAACCAACCAGATTAAAGAACACAGTGACTTTTGGTTTACAATGAGCCTTTAAATGTGTTATTTTCCATCAAAATGTAAATGCGTAATGAATTTAAAGAGACTGCCTAACACATTGTCCTTAGATGCCAAGCGTTGGCACAACACAGTATGATGGGCGACACGCTGGTTTGGATCAATCCGTTAATTACCGTCTTCGCCATGCTAGTGGTCGTGACTCAGAGGTCCATCCATATCACGACCCAGAATATGTTGAGCGCGTCATTTAAAACGATAAACATACAATGTATACTAAGGCAAAAGAAACTGTGACGTTTCTCTTCATTATACATTTTTGGAACTGTGCTAACAAGACTGAAACACATACCCAGAACACATCCACAGCCGCCCTGCACACTTTGCTTGGTTGTACAGTGCGTGAAGGATATTTTTTTTAGAATAGCCATCACAATATCTCTGCAAAACTGATGACACCGCATCATTGTCACTTTTGTCGTTGTCAACAGACTCTGTCGTCAGAAAAACAAGTTATTTTTGCATTTTTATGGACATCAGTATGCCACAGTTGACTGAACATGAGAGATGGAGAGCCATTGGCATGATTGAAGCTGGCACACCTCAACGTTACGTCGCACTACTTTTTGACGTCTATATAAACACGATATGCAGTTTAATGCAACGTTATCAGGAGCCCACGTTCAAGACCGTCCCTGACGGGGACGTCCACCAGTGACCACGCCTCGTAATGTCAGATGAATCCTTACCACCCACAGGTTCCAACCTGCAACACTCACAGACTAGACAGTACTAGGAACAAATGGAATCTCGGCAAGGACTACTTGAGGGAAGGTACCCTGTCTCATATATTGTAACTATGTAATGTGAATGACGGATTGCTTGTTTGTAAATTTGATGCTATCATTTTTCTGTTTGTAAATAATAATGGAATGAAAAAATATGTTTGTTTAAAAACTCATTGAAACTTGTACTTAAAATGTGTGTGAATACAGACTTGGTCTCGTCGCGACATGACTGAAATAATGCCGATGCGACGTAAAACTCAACTCAGCTGGTTGAACACTATCCAGTCTAAGTTCACCGAGTAAACTTATTCCGTCACCCGATCTAGGGCCTAGGCATCACAAGTTCAATTTAACGGTAACTGTGTTGCTGAAGGCGATACATCTGCAAGCTTCTAAAGAATCTGCGCTCGGATGCACATCGTTTCTCTTCAGCAGAGTATTTATCTATTCAATCGATCTTTCCTTGAAGACATTTCTATCAACTCGAAGACGCTTTACACATTAAACTTTCACTTTGGCACGGTCCAAAAGTGTAATCGTAAAATACTCTGAAAGAGTCATCCCATCAGAGCATTATGTGGTCAACAATTGACTACTTTGAGGTCCAATGTACACATGATTCAGTAACGATAAAATAAATGCCTCGGTTGGTTGCTGTTCGTATCCATCAACAAAACCCACATCTTATTAGGTGCAAATAAACCACTATGTCACGAGATCCGACGAATAGGCTGCATCTGCCCATGAAATGAAAAGCTCCAGCTCCAATTCTCCACAGGCCGGTTTAACTGCTGATCGTGCGAGTCAGACTTCTCCATCTTCATAGGGAAACAATCTTCCAGCGAGTTAGCGATCAATATATGTGCCATGCGGTTGTAGGACTCGCCATAGACCTCCTACCTACACAGTGGTACGCAGCATACTCACCAAGGTAAGCTTATCTATTAGCTTATTAACGTTCATTGTTGGGCATCATGTTTTCTCCACAGTGTCCTAATATGACCTATATTCCGTTGTTGGATGTGCTGAGTGTTGTGAAAGCAGATACTGTTGACGTTAGTGCAAGGACTAGCGTTGACTGTAGGGATTGGAACACTATACGCTTCACTGGTACACTGTGGGCTGCTGAATTGGTGGATCGTGGACTATGGTTTAGTTGTAGCTGTGGCGGGGCAGTCAGTGGTCAGTGTTGTATTGGGATAGCATTTTGTTGTACGTCAGGTACATAAATGTATATAGGAAATGTTGGATATATCAAGGACCACGTGGAAGTTGACACGTGTATATACTGTGCTATCACTGGTACACATACCATGTTGAAGTTGACACGTGTATACCCTGTGGTATCACTGGTACACGAACCATGTGGAAGTTGACACGTGTATACACTGTGTTTTCACTGGTACACGAACCATGTTGAAGTTGACACGTGTATATACTGTGTTATCACTGGTACACGAACCATGTTCCTATGTTGTTTTAAGAAGTTAATTATAATTAATTAATTAGTTTCTGTAATTTCTGCTTCTGTCAGAATATACACCTGACAACATCGTTCTTACAACAGAAACAACCTATGTGTTAGCTATAAACAGTGGAAAATAGAATCATTGGCTCTTCCATCCGTGAGAATGATAGCGTTGCACACTCAGACATCAATGGTTACAAAGTGACATTCCAGAGGACGTGCGATGTGCGAGTGCATCTAATCGCGTATTTCTACATGGTTAACGATCACATGGGAAAGGTTTAATTGTGCATGGCAATGATAGCTCTCCGTCATCCTCGTAATGCCGAGTATCATCAGAAACACGTGTAGCATGGAAATATGCACCAGAATCACAGCCCAACCATAACAAGCATTTGGACGTCACGATATGGCTGCAATACTGCCGATGTGACTTAAAATCTTAACTCACTCACCATTTGGAAACAGATAACTACATTGTAAACAGCCCATGAATTAATGATAAAATATAAATCACAGATGTACGAGTAAGCGAAGAACCAGACATGGCCTTATACATGTTCAGTCTACTCAAATCTATACATATACTATACACTCACATCCTACTTATTGATGTCTCAGTATGTTTTCACAGGTTTGATTCCACGTTTGTCTCAGCGTCGTGTGGTGTATATTTTGACTTGTCTCAGCGTCGTGTGGTGTATATCTTGACTTGTCTCAGCGTCGTGTGGTGTATATCTTGACATCCCACCTAAGTAAGTCGGCCTAATGTCGTTATATATTAATAAAGAAACATCCTCATCAGAGCATTTATTGATATTCTTTAAGTACCTGCGGCCGCTCCCCCTGTATGTGAGCCCCAAGTCCCTCCCGCACCATGGGGGAATTACCAACACGGTATTGATTACAGACGGAAGTCTTCCATATTTTATTGCAACTGTTTGTATGTAATTGTGGAATTTAGTCTTCACGGTGAAGGATGGGGTCGATACTCCCGACACTGAGCAGTCCACAGTAGCGCCAATCAACGGAACTATTGTGCCTTCATTAGGTGTAACATTCTCAGAGGGTTGTATAGGTAATCTGTATTTGGGGTTGGACCTTCAAGTCGTCATTGTACACACAATATGGACTTGAGCCTAGATGTTTGAGCTGTTGTTATCACAACCCTTCCTGACTATATGAGAACGCATTAATGAACAATGACAGCATACACATTTTCCTTTAGACCGTTGGGAGAATATACTAATGAAACAAGCTTAATTTTTTAATAGAGAATTCCAAATGAAACATCTGAAGCTTGGAAACAAACTGGTTTACTAGGGTGGGTAGGGGTGAGATTACTGTTACATTATTTTGTCGCTCATTTTATTCGCAGCCAATTTCAAACCTGCAGGGTAATAGAAATGTTGTCAGTTAAGTGAAGGTGTTTACATGCACATGTTTACTTCACTTTAAACCTTCACATTTCCACTGTGAATAGAAGGTCACTTTCGTACCTCTGTTCTCTCTGTTGAAATATTTCTGAGATCGCTTTCACTAAAAACTCTATAATTGAAGTGGATTTGAAATTGAACTTTAATTGAAGTGGATTTGCAGATAAAACGTGAGAGGCTATTTTTGCATGAATAACTTAATATGTTTTCATCATTATTACAATGTTTATGTGGTGTACTTGCAATGTCAATGATTAACCTCTCAAATGGTTTTAGTTATTGAAAAACAAATAATAAATATTGTGTTGTGTACTCTGGTGTCCACGTCAGTCTAGGGTTAGACGTGGCCTCTAGACTAAGAGACTTGTGTCACACTGAATATATCAAAGCGACAAGACCCCTTTCCATATTCGTAAACAAATATCTTCCAAACGTCAATTCCGACATGGGATTGCGCTGGGTAGCACTTGCTGGGTACATTTAACGGTTGGTATACTAAAGTACACTATTCAACAAGACACAAAGCTAGTTTACACGATGTTTTGTCAATGTCAATATGGGATATGGCATACCGTATATAACAATAAATACACTTTGACATGTAGGGGATATTTAGTGACAGTTTTCTATTCGTCGTCAAGCTGTGAATGATATGACCTGTAAATATATGCTAGGCTTATACATACATTGTAATTGAATGAATGTGTGTATACAGTGTACCTGTCTCTTGACAGAATCACCTCGTTATCTCAGTACTCTCACACATTGCACACTGGAGATTCCAGCCTCAAGACTGCAGTATAATATACCCAGGCAGGTATTGTATTCAACATTTGGTCATGTTGGATCTGATAAAAGTCAAGTTGTTAGCACATAAATATTTTATCTATTCAATTTCATCCCGCTGTCTTATGAAGGGTTAAATCAATACTCAAGATGTCCCGCAGCCTTGAGTGAGTGGGTGATCTGGGCCCATCATGTCGGGAGAAAGTACTTCACAGATTGCATGCATCAGGTCGTGGGTGTCAGCTGAAATATAAGTGTCAGAATCTAGCCATGTGCACAAGGAGAGTCTCGATGTCTCAATACACCATTGTTCATTAGTCAATATCAAATAGTGACGATCCCAGGTGTTCGAGCAAATGTGTGGCTGTCCTGCCTCACCCGTGTCACCGCCACTATCACACACCATTGAGGAATCCCTGTTAGCAGTAGAATAGATTGTACAATTCTGGCTATAGGATGAGTAAGGGTTTGTTTGTTTATATAACGCTGCAGTCAGCAGCATTACATCTGTATGACGGCGGTCTGTGTCAGGATCCGACAATCAGGTGATTGACATCATCAAAAACGACGACAGATCAAGAGGCCAGTGAATTGTTCATCTGCAACCTCGAGAATATTTGGTGGAAGTAAAAATGGGGAATTGCGTCAGACATACACTTTGTCGCTGGTGCTTCTAATTTGGAGAGTTCCTCACGGGTCACATAACGCCCA